>NC_062216.1:29834211-30158955 GCF_902686445.1 Sciurus carolinensis
TTGTATGTCACTTTTCACTACCTTTTACCCTCTGGATTTTCACTTACAATACCTGGAGAGTATTAACGGGATTCAGCTTCTCTTCCAGCCCACACCCCCATGCATACACCAAAATATTATGTTTTACAAGTATCATATTTCATGGAGAACATAGCATTTTTAATATGCAATTTCCAATGCTATGTGCTTTTAAAATATCAGACTCTATATAACAAAATACTAAAATTTTTGATTTTCTTTTAAACCAGTCTGAAGCCCAAGAACTAACAACAGTCAAGATGTCTAAGTTTGGTGGTGGTATTGGTGTACCTACTAAAGAGGAAAGACTGAAGGAAGCTGCTGAAATACACTTGAGATTAGGACAGATTCAGAGATATTGTGAACTTATGGTTGAACTTGGAGAGGTAATGTGCTGTTAAAACAAAATTATTGAGTTTAACTAGTATTCTACATATTAAGAATATACTTAATACTAAATATTCAAATATGAAGCTTGTTTTTTTCAGATCTAATTTCCTGGCAGTCTGATATCAGCTATATACCCTAGGACAGTAGTTAACACAGTGAGGTCTCCAGGCTAGCAGCCTTTGCATCACTTGGGAGCATGCATGTCCTACCCCAGGCCTGCAGAATTGTAAACTCGGGGGATGGAGCCTAACATTCTGATTTTGTAAGCCCTCCTGGTTGTTCTTATGTGTGCTGAGGTTTGAGAACCACTGCCATAAAACTACATTTGGCTAATTTGCATGCAATAAAATTCTCTTGCTAATAATTCTGTCATGACTAAATTCCACACTGACCAGAAGAGGAATTTTCATTGAGGATCATCTGGTGAAGGAAAGCATATCCTGATTTTTATAGAGGACTATTTCAATAGAACAAGTATTTCAAAAAATATTTGACTGTATGTGTGCTATTAAAATTCAGGATAACAGTTACCTTTAGTAGGTGGGTAGCGATTAGAATGGAATGCAGGTTGTGGTGCTTGTTTCTTTGATCCTGGGTGCAAGTTATATAGTAGATACACTTTGTAAAAATTCATTTAACTTTTCCATTTTCTGCAAATATATTTTAGTTCAAAAAAAATTCTCCACCCACCTAGTCTGCTGAAACAAAGGTTTAGAATGGCATGCACACAATTATCACTTTTACATCCTCTAAGTTAGTTAATTTTGTAATTACGAAAAGTGATTTGAAGAATACTTGGACATAATGGTAGTAAAACTAAACAATGCAGTTACATTAAAATATATTGAAATTAAATTTAACTCACATTTTTACTTTTCACATATTAGAGGCAATTAATTACTACTTGACATAAAATAATAAAATATGCCACTTAAAAGTCATAATTTCATTCTTATTCAAAGCTAAGTAGTATTCCAACATATATATATATATGTGATATATATATATGATTGATATATATATGTGTGTGTATATATATATATATATTACATTTTCTTTATCCATTCATCTGTTGAAGGGCATCTAGGTTGGTTCCATACTTTAGCTATGGTAAATTGAGCTACTATAAACATTGATGTAACTGTATCAATGTAGTATGTTGATTTTAAGTCCTTTGGGTATAAACCAAGGAATAGGATAACTGGGTCAAATGGTGGTCCCATTCCAAGTTTTCTGAGGAATTTTCATACTTCTTTCCATAATGGTTGTACCATTTTGCAACCCTACCAGCAATATATGAATATACCTTTTTCCCCACATCCTCGCCAACACTTATTGTTGCTTGTATTCTTGATAATTGACATTCTGACTAGAGTGAGATGAAATCTTAGAGTACTTTTGACTTGCATTTCTCTAATTGCTAGAGATGTTGAACATTTTTTCATATGTTTGTTGATCAATTTTATACCTTCTGTGAAGTGTCTGTTCAGTTACTTAGCCCATTTATTGATTGGGTTTTTTGTTTTCTGTTGGTGTTAAGTTTTTTGCATTCTTTATATATCCTATAGATTAATGCTTCACCTGAGATGCATGTGGTAATGATTTTCTCCCAATCTATAGGCTCTCTCTTCACTTTGATTATTTCTTTTGCTGAGAAGAAGCTTTTTAGTTTGAGTCCATCCCATTTATTGATTCTTGATTTAACTTCTTGAGTGTTACGGGTCTTGTTAGGGAAGTCAGATCCTAGGCCAACATGGTGAACATTTGGACCTACTTTTTCTTCTAGTAGTCACAGGGTCTCTGTTCTAGTGCCTAAGTCTTTGATCCACTGTGAATTGAGTTTCGTACAGGGTGAGAGATAAAGTTTTAATTTAATTTTGTTAGACGTGGCTTTCCATTTTTCCCAGTACCATTTGTTGAATAGGCTATCTTTTCTCCAGTGTATGTTTTTGGCACATTTGTCTAGTATGAGATACCTGTATTTATGTAGGTTTGTCTCTGTCTTACATTCTATACCATTGGTCTATGTGACAGCTTTAAAGAAGAATGAAATTATGGCATTTGTTGATAAATGGATGGAGTTAGAGAAATAAGCCAAACCCAAAAACCAAAGGCCTAATGTTTTCTCTGAAATGTGAGTGCTAATTCACAATAAGGGGAGCAGGGAATAGGGAAGAATAGAGTTATTTTATATTAGGGTAGCAGGGAGTGAAGGAAAGAGAAAGGATATGGGGGTAGGAATGATGGTAGAATGAAACAGACATTATTACCTCATGTATATATATGCCTGCATGACCCATGTGATCCTTCAATATGTATAATCAGAAAAATAAGAGATTATACTCCATTTATATATGATCTATCAAAATATATAAATGCATTCTACTGTCATGTACAACAGATTAGAACAAATAAAAATTTTTTAAATGTTATTGATAAGGCATTGTAAATTTAATGTGTCTAATTTAGAGCAATGTAAAAATTTTATTTATCACAAAAGATTTGACTTCAGTGTTACTTTTTAAAAAGTACTTCACTAAGAAGAAAATCTACCAAAAGTCAAGGAGAAAGAAATGAATCAATTTTGGTAGAACAGTATAATTCTTTATCTTTCCAAGTTTTATATTTAGATATATATAAATATATACATTTTATACTATCTTAACTCAAAACCTTTCTCAATTAGGTATCTCTTTAAGAAGCTTAATAATTTTATTGTTATACAGATTCATTGATGGACTTGATTCATAGAACTGTGTTTATAGTTTTTTAGAAATATGGGTGTGCTTGTAACTGTTTACAACTCCTTAAGAGTAATTTCTATTTCAAAATATAAGCTTAAAACTATGGTTTAGGAAAACATTTCATCCTTTCACTTATATGTTTTTTTAGTTACTGTTCTTTCTAGTTATACATGATAGTAGAGTATATTTTGACATAATTATATAAACATAGAGTTTATCTTACTCTAATTAGGATTCCAATCTTTTGGTTGTACATGATGTGGAGATTTACTGTGGTGTGTTCATACAGGTACATAGGAAAGTTAAGTAAGATTCATTCCACTGTCTTTCCTACTCCAGTCCCCCCTCCTCCCTTCATTCCACTTTGTTGAATCCACTGAACTTCTATTCTTCCCCTTCCCCGAATTATGTGTTAGCACCACATATCAGAGAGAATTGATATTTTTATTGAAAGAACTTGGTGGATTCAAATTTAATAATCTACATTTCAACTTTTTTCTTCCATTTTCTCCTACTATAATAAAGATGTATTTCTCCTAAAAACTTATTGTAGGGTATCTTTCAGGTAACGTGATTTTAAATATGTATGTTCAAAAATGAACTATTTAAAAGTTAATGTTATTTTTAAATTAATTACCAATTTTTTGAGGCTTAATTGTAGTACAACCCTAGTGTTTTGGAAAACCTTAATTAAAATAAAAGTTTTGATTCATGTAATGATATTTCAGAATATTTTCTTTTCATTTCCTTTCTAGACTTGAATTCAGCAAAATTCATGTTTTCAAATAACAGCCATAATTGGCCTTAATTGAATAATGAATTCCTCAATAGCAGTCTGGTTTTTAAAATATGACGAACATTTTTAATTGTAAAGATAGGAATGAGAACAAATAAATTTTATTAAAATGAGTATGAAAAGAATAAAAATTAGAAGTGGTGTACTTGTTCAATACAAATAACAGTAAAATTAAAACTTTCAGTATTAAATATGTGAACATAAGCACCACAGAACAAATTACTTTGGTGTGTTGTGTTAGAATATGAGTTACAATATTTTCAAACTATACACCTTAGTTACTGTCTTTCCATCCCCTTCCTATCTCTCCCTCTTTTGCTTCTTCTAGCTCTCCTTCTCTCTTCCTCTTTCTCTCTCTCTAGGTTTGGGATTGGATTTTCCCTGATAAATATTAGAATTTTACAGGTTTTATTTTGCAACATGGTAATATTTAGTCTGTGTGTAATAAATAGAATGCAAAATATTCCTGAAAATTTAAGAGCTCTAAAAATTCTCTATTATAAATATTAATTCATTTAAAAATCTATTAAGAATTACACAGTATAATCAAAATAGGTATGTTTTTACTCTTCTCACCTATGATCCTAGTGGGACAAAGCCCTGTCAATTGCACCAGGGGTCTCTGTGAAATACTGGAAGAAGTTAATGCAGAGGTAAGACCAAGTGTCTGCATCCAAATACATGTTTTAAAATCATATGCTAAAGTAGAAGCAATATGTAAATGTGGTAGTGGCTCTTGAGATTTCTTATTCTTATGTTGTCATGTTTAATATGTGAATTTTTCTATCTACTAATAGAATAGATTAAATAAGTTGGTTACAATTCATTCTGATATTCTTATATTTGTTCTTTCCTCTGATGAAGACATTAAAAGGCAAATTTCCCCATATCAATGAAGGCAAAGACAAACCATAAAGCATGCTTACTGATTAATATCACTATTGAAATATAAGTGGAAAGATTTTATGAGGGTTATCAAGCATTTGTAGGGTACTGTGCTGCATTTGTAAATATTATCTCTGGAGACACTTAATTCTGCCATTTCCTCTTGGATATGAGGGAGGAACTGATCATTAAGAATGGATTGACCACTGAGAAAACTTAACCAAATGTCCTTGTTTTATAGTTCTATAAATCATCAAGGTTTTTTCTCAGACATATCTGTTTCCTAAGGTTGCTGTAATAAGTTGCTACAAACTGGGTGGCATAAAACAGTAGAAATTTGCCCTTCATGGTTCTGAAGGTAGAAGTCCAAAATAATTTGTTGGCAAAATTGGTTCCTACTGGAGGCTCTGAGGAAGACTCAGTTCTTTGCTTCTCTCCCAGCTTCTGGTAGCTACCAGAAATCTTCAGTTTCTGGTGATTTATAGCTGCACCACTCTAGTCTGTCTCATCCTCACATGGCCATTATTACCTTATCACCTGTGTGTCACTGTGCCCAAACTTCCTGTTTTTTTAGGACAGCAATCATACTGAATTAAGGGCCTACTCCACCCTAGTCTAATGTGATTCCATATTAATTTAGTAAATTACATAGGTAAAAACCCTTATTTCCATATAAGTTTATATTCACAGGTATTCTGCATTAAGACCTCAACATAACTTTTACAGGACTAAAAACATACATCCATTCCCTATTCCGTTCTATTTGTGCAATATCATTTATTTATAGTGCCCACTCTGTGTCAATCACTGTACTATGCCTATAAAGTACTATTTAATGAATAATTATCTTGTTCATGGCATTAAAAAAGAGAAATTTGATATTTTTTCTTTCATAGGACATGCTTTAGGAAAACAAATTCTGTTTCTATTCATGTACTCAACTTAAAACCAGTCAAAGGCTAAGCATGAAACCCAGAAGGATTTACATATTGCCCTGGGAAAATAGACCGCCCCTCAGCACTTGCTGTCCCAACAATAAGCTAAGAAACAGATACGTGTATACCCTTTACAGTATCCAAAGTCATGATCCCTTTTCTCCCCTTATATGTCTGGAATATTAATTTTTCTTTAAAGTTCCTTGCTTGGGGCACTTACGGTATTTTGCATTTTATTATCAATATTTATGTTCTTGTATTATCATTTTTAATTATTTTTAAACTACTTCAACTTACAGGCTGTCTTCATTGTTATTCTTACTGAAACACATAAGATTCTGTCTAACAATATAGCTGCCCACATATTTGATTCATCCAATTAAGAGTAAATATACAATCACATATTTCCATTTTACAACTTATTTTCAGATAAATATTTTGTTAGTTTTAATAAATAAATATAATGATAATATAGTGATATAAGGGCAAACATATATCTAATATTTATTTTCTTATATAACTTTTATGTCTTCTATATGTGAATTCATTATAAAATCAGTATTTGTTTAAATAATGTCCCAAAGAGCTTTATGAAATTTGCTACAAATTTTGGATATGCAGTCAGAAAATGTCAGTCCAATTGAAAACCCTGAGATTAATATTTAAATTTAATTTAATATAGTATAATAAAAATGTTTTTATTTTATTAGGAGAGCTGACCAATTAATCCAGGAAGATAAGGATGATGTCATTCCTTACTGCATAGCCATTGGTGATGTAAGAAAGCTAGTAAATTTTTTTATGTCAAGAGGTCAACTTGAAGAAGCTCTTCTTGTTGCACAGGTAAAACCACATAAATATAGCAGCCACATACTTTGGTGGGTGAAGATGAGGAATAGAGACTATTGTTTTCATGGGCATGTGATTGACAGTCATAGATGACTTGGTTTCTGCCCACCTCCCCAGCCTTCTTCTTTAACATTTTCATCATACTATCTTTGTTCTGGTCATACTGAACTTATTTTAGATTTTTAAACATACGGGCATCTTAGAACTCTAAACTTTTCACATGCTGTTCACTGTGATATATCATGCATTTGAACAACTTTTTTTTAATGTTTATTTTTTATGTATTTATATGTGGTGCTGAGAATCAAACCCAGTGCCTCACACATGCTAGGAAAGTGCTCTACCACTGTGCTACAACCCCAGCCCTAACAACTTTTCTTTAGTAATCATTTACTTGAAGCTTTAAAAGTTGGTATTCACAATGGAGTTACATTTTATTTATTTTGAAATCCTAAGGTGTTTTCCAAATCATATAAACTTCAAACATGATTTCAATGTAATTTGCTGCAAACAGCATTCTTAAATTCTTCAATTGGTCAGTTATCAATGATTATCTAAAGATTAATTAAAGGTTTAATTAAATCCTAGGCTGCATGTGAAGGGAATGTGCAAGATTTGCATGTTTCTACACCTAAAGGTGCTTCATATTCTGATGATATCTACAAGGAAGACTTTAATGAGTAAGTGATTTATTCTTTGTTTTGTGTATTCTTTATGGTTGGTTTTCTTTGGAGTTTTTGAGGTTATGTAGCACATCCTTCTCTGAGGACTTGCTGCCTTATGCTCAAGTGCATTTCAACATGGAGTTCCAGGACAGCCTTCACCCCTGGATAAATAAGAAAATGTAGACACAATCTATATGCATTTTATGTAGCTTCTAGAAAAGTAGCATGCATTTCAGTAGAGAGAGCAATTAAAGCACCTAAATACTTAAAACTGATCAAACCTGTTGGGGAGGGCAAGGTGGTGAAAATAAGTTGTTCTCTTTGTTGATGATTCACTGTAAAGTGAGAGTATATGTAATATCCCCATAATGTCTATAATCCCATGATGCCAGTATCAGTGTGCAGAATAGAATAACACTTAATCCTCTTTGGAGGAAAATGGCCATATAGTTCATTATTTTTAAAAAGAAGAAGGAATTAGATATTTCACCCTTAGTCTATCTTTCCACCCCCTGTATTGGCACCTATTATGGGCCTAGACAATAAGATACTTAAACTTTTCCGACACTCATAAACTGCAGAAGGATCATGAAATGTTAATGAGTAGTAATGTGCTGGACTCATGTAGTCATTCCTGGATCTTTGCTCCTATTCTCTGCCAGTTTTTAAACTTTTCATTTTTAAGACCTAACATAATGCAATGGCATAACCTAATTTTGAAAAAATTCATTTCAACCTGTGATTCTTCTAAGGTTAACTATTCTTATATGTGAGTCATAATTTATCCATTAGAGAATGGTAACGTTTTAAAAATCAGGCTTTTCGCCTTGAGTTGTGGGGGCTGAAGCTGGGGGGGACTATCAGAGCATATATTTGGAGAGATTGCTTTCTTGACATTTTTTCCTAAATAAGGCTTAGACCTAAATCAAGGATGTCAAATTAAATCCTGTTTGATTCTTTAATTGCCCTTTAAAAAGGACATTAGTTCACACTTGTGATGGAATTCTTGAGTTAATAAAAAATATTTTATTCTTCTTTCTCTTTCGTTCTAGACTCCTCCACAAAGTCAGTGAAGAACTGGCAGAACGGTATTTTCAGGATGGTCGAGCAGTACTAGCTGCATGTTGCCATCTAGCTGTAGATAACATTGAGGTACAACATTTCAAATTGGTACTTGTGATTGAGAAACCTCATTAGATGTGTCATGGTGTTTGAGGAGAAAGATAAGGTGACTTCTATGTAAAATCTAGTTTTGCATGCTTCCAAACCTGAGTAATTACTTGCCAAATTAGCTCACACAAATGCTACAGACATTAAGATCTCTTAACTTGATTAATTTTTAAAACATGGTATGCATTTTAACAACCTTGCTTTAAATAATTCATCATAGGTGAGAATTGATAGTCTGATGAAGGAAAAAATATCACTACATGTGGAATTTAAAGATCTTAATTCTCTTTCTGTCACATACTGATTTTGGGTATATTATTTAATCCCTCAGAATCTCAGATGTCCTCAGTTCTAAAATGAAAAAGTGAATAACTACCTTACATATTTCACTTGTAGTTGTTAGGATTATGAGAACTGTTACAAACTAAAGCACTTGTTTTCAAATATACTTTCATATGTTCTTCACAAATTATGTTTTTAAGGAATATTTCACTTGACCCATTCATGTAGAAAGGAAAATACATAGTTTCTATTTTGCATTTATCCTTTGATATATTATTGGCTTAAGGAATAATTTAACATTGTTGTACAATCTTGCAGAACCTTTTAAGAATTTGTATTTTTTTTCTGAAAGGCTGAAGGATACATTGAGGACATAGCAGAGTATTATTAATTGCAAAAATAGGAGCAAGAGTTCTAAAATCTTTAATTCTGACCTGATAAATTTCTCATATGCCTCATAACTAGCTTTTTCATTTGAAAATTGCAATTAATCTTATGTAGGTACTATTTAGGAATATTACAATACTTTATAAGAATAATTGATTTATAGGTTAATACTACTTTATCTACTCTATGAGCTTGGAGGGGAATGATGATCCTACCCAGCATGCAACTGAAGAAATTATTTTCTTCTTGAGCAAGCTTGCTATGGCATACCTGATTCGTGGAAATGAACTGGAGTTGGCAGTCTGTGTGGGCATGGTACTAGGAGAACCTGCAGCACCAGCAACCCACTATGCCCTAGAATTACTGGCAAGAAAATGCATGATGATTCCAATGTGGTAAGAATTTCTAAATTGAATGAATAATTTTATAGTGATTGTATGCATTTTTTAAATACTATAAATTATCTTTGATAAACATATGTGTTAGGACACTATATGATGATGGGATAGGTAAGAACTACCATGTTATATAATGAAATCTACCATGACCCCTTCTGGAAGTAGTCACATGTAGTTCCATAATGTTTCAAGCACCTCAAGAATTAGGAGACAACAAATGTGCACTTCTTAAGTTCATCAAGACCATACATTCCCACATCTTAAAAACTTTGCATATTTATACTTATTCTTGTCAGATCTTCTGTCCTAGTTTAAGGCATGGAAAATAAAGACACTTTTCTAAGGGAAAATGATAAAAAATATAATTTTGATGAAGACGTTGAACAGGCCCTCTGCCCAAAGTCTTAAGAGACAGACTCAGGGAACTCCAACATGGAAATCTAGATCAAAGCAGTTCTTATTCAGATCTGCAGAGTCTTGTTCTTAGTTGAGACAGTCCATCATTAGAAAGGTACCTTTAGGAAAGATGGAATTTATCTGTTATTCAGTACATGTTTGTTGAATAAAGATGATTTTAGAACTTTAACTTCTCTTTCACTTTACTTAGGACCTCAAGAAGGTTCTGAAAAAACTTACTTATCAGTTCTTTGACTTCTCCTTATTATACACTCCATGTATACATACATCCATAAGAAGGAGCAACATAGATCATTTTAACTTTTGAACTCTATAGGTAATCATAATAATAGAGACAGTTAATTAACATGTTATACAGCTCACTATGTGCCAAGCACTATGTTAAGCACTTTTTGTGTAATAATCACGAGGTCCTGTGAGGTAAGTATTGATTTGTCTGAGATCTCGTAAAGTGGTTAGAGCTGAGATCTAAAACTACATTAATGGCTCCAAAATGTGTGCTCTTAGCTACCATTGTATACCATCTCCTGAATCTGCGACTAACCTGGGGGCGGGGGAGAAGCACACTTTCCATTATCCTTTTTAGTCAGGATTTAAGAGTTTCATAGCAAACCAGGAATCCCAGGGTTATTCTAATTTTTATGCATATCTTACAGTGATGTAAGAGCCCTCTTCCCCCTGTGGTAGTACCCCACCATCAGCTTCACACTTAAGTGTATTTAATACTGACTATCACCCGAGAGGATTAAATTATCTTTCTGTGAAGAACTATAATAGTCAATTACATAGTTATTATGATGACTTAGATCCATCCCAAAACATAAGCTAACTCAAATTATTTCATTACAAAGATGGCTGACTCCATGCCAAAAGACATAATGAAATAAAATGAAATGGAATTAATTTTTTTAAAGTAAAGGTAAAACAGAAAATTCAGATTATGGTAAAAAGATACTTAAAATCTTTCAACTAGCTATATTTTTTAAATTTATTTTTATTGTAAACAAATGGGATACATGTTGATTCTCTGTACATGGAGTAAAGGCATACCATTTGTGTAATCATACATTTACATATGGTAATGTGGTTTGATTCATTCTGTTATTTTTTCCCTACCCTGCCACCCCTCCCACCCCTCTTTTCCCTCTATACAGTGCCTCCTTCTTCCATTATTGCCCCCTCCCCCACCATTATGTGTCATCATCCGCTTATCAGCGAGATCATTCTTCCTTTGTTTTTTTGAGATTGGCTTATCTCACTTAACATGATATTCTCCAATTTCATCCATTTGCCTGCAAATGTCATAATTTTATTATTCTTTATGGCTGAGTAATATCCATTGTATAAATATACCACAGTTTCTTTATCCATTCATCCATTGAAGGGCATCTAGGTTGGTTCCACAATCAACAAATGGGCTAAGGAAATGAACAGACACTTCACAGAAGATCTACAAGCTATCAACAGACATATGAAAAAATGTTTAAATTTCTAGTAATAAGAGAAACGCAAATCAAAACTACCCTAAGATTTCATCTCACCCCAATTAGAATGGCGATTATCAAGAATACAAGCAATAATAGGTGTTGGTGAGGA
The DNA here is from genome assembly GCF_902686445.1 of Sciurus carolinensis. Lineage (NCBI taxonomy): Eukaryota > Metazoa > Chordata > Mammalia > Rodentia > Sciuridae > Sciurus > Sciurus carolinensis. The sequence goes on from NC_062216.1 coordinate 29,845,744, forward strand.
TGTGGGGAAAAAGGTACACTCTTACGTTGCTGGTGGGGTTGCAAATTAGTGCAGCCAATCTGGAAAGCAGTGTGGAGATTCCTCAGAAAGCTTGGAATGGAACCACCATTTGACCCGCTATCCCACTCCTCAGCCTATACCCAAAGGACTTAAAAGCAGAATACTACAAAGATGCAGCCACATCAATATTCATAGCTATATTTTTAATTAAAAAAAATAAACTCCCCCCCACCAAGAGTTCTTCCTTTATATAGCCATAGATATGTTATAGAAACATTCTGAATTATGTGGTGCTGATTAGGTTAGTTTCCAGAAGAAATCTGTGATCTTCATGGCTTTTAATGAGTTCTACAGATTAAAAACAAATAAAAATAGCTGCATGATTTAAAGATAATGTTCATAATTTTATAAACCAAAAACACCCCATATTTTTACATTTACCTATATAAATTTTCTCCTTGATATTCACATTTATAATATTCATATTCTATATTTTCTTTTTAGCTTTCCATCTGTTGGATACAGGTATTAGTTTTTTAAGGACATTTAAAAAATCCTTATACTGTTTTTCATATTTAAGTACTATCTCTATATCAAGGAATGCTTACTATTTTCACTTTGTTTTATAGTATGCCTTTTCATGTATATAATTTATATAAAATTTAACTACCAAGTTAATAAACAGCTCCTGTAACCTAGGAACAAAATCATTCATGACTTCATACTTAAAATACGTATAGTAAATGAACCATGCCTTTCTATAATACCAAGTAGCTAATTTAGCTAAAAAATATTTGTTCTCATAGTGAGATTTAACTATTTAAGAGTTTAGATAATTTGATTGTTTTGTGTCATTTTATACTTATATATGTTCATGCATTTGAACACACACACTCCCTCCCCCTTCAGTGTACTCAATTTTCAAAAATTAGTGTATTAAAGAATGAAGAAAATTAGCTGGCCTTGCTATAAATTTATCTATATTGGTATGTAATTCTATTGCAAGAAATTCAGATTTGTCTAAAGTTTGCAAAAGTTTAAATATAGTTTTCATACAATATTTTATAGAGAGTTAAAGTATGATCATGGACACTATTTAAAAGCTATTAAATTTGGGTATCAAAAAAATACATAAAGTCATTCATACTCTAGCAATATCAGGTAAAGTTTTGTAACTTACAAAAACATTCAAAGATTTATCTGACCAATGGTAATAGAAATATTGGCAGTTTGGGAAACACGTTTAAAGTGACTAGGGGAAAATACTGTAAAATATGTGAAAACATTGCAATCTTTTACCAATTCTCCATTGACATGATATAGAAAATTACTTACTTGTGGAATTTTGAATTATGAAAATATTTTATATAGAATTTTATGATATCCCATTAAAGTTTTTTTAATTTCCACTAAAGTTTTTTATTCTAAAAATCTTAGAGTACGCCTAATTTAAATTGTTATTGTTCTAATAGTTTGTGGTGTGTATGTGTATGTATATCTTTAATTTACTTTTGTATTTGGCATCAGAAATGTCTATTTCTATTCTATACTCTGTATTCTTGATTAGGCAATAAATGACTAATATATATTTTACTGAAGTCTTCACAAACAAGACAAAGAAGAATTTTACTCTTAAAGTCCTTGGTACATAACTTTATAAATTCTCATTTGAAATATGCCCTATTCTAAGTCATACAGAATATATATTAAATTTTTGATATCTGAACATCTTGAATCAGTGAAAATTATATGTTCTATCAATTATGATTAATGCAGACCAAAACTCCTCACCTAGTGATTTGCAAAAATGATTTTATAGGAAATATTTTCAATTTAAGATTGTTAAGTTTCTAGCATTTTACATTTTTAAAACCCTTAAGTGATTTATTCAGTTGATTAAATCTTTTAACAAAAACTATTTTTCTGTCTTCAATTTCTACCTAAAGTTTAAGAAATATGCATTATCCCAGAATATCTAAACTTATAATAGCTAAGCATTCTATAGATTTCCATGAATTGTTAATAGAATTTTCCATTGTTGGAAGGATAACCAAACTTGATGGTTAGCTTTCTGAAAATTTGCTTTATATTTTACTCCAAAGAACATATTCAAGTCTACTTAATTTCATTAGAAAATTATTCTGTGATAATAATATTAATTATAAATATGTAAGGACTTTTGTATGTAAAGTACAGTTTATTTAAATTACTTAGTAACTTGATAATAAATTTATCCTTTCCACTTGTTGTTTTCTGTAACCTACATTTAGAGGAGTTTTATGATCTACTGGGAAATTAGTAGTTTGTATAAATAGAAAAGCAAGGAAGGTACTTTATCTGAGTCTCCTACTATTGAAATCATTATGAATATTTTTAGATCATTTTCTCAATGACTTCATTCCTTTTGTTATGTGAACAGGAATTTGGCAGCCGATCTTCTCCTGATGATTCCTGACAATGAACTCCATTTAGTAAAACTCTGTGCTTTCTACCCAGGCTCTATGGAAGAAATAAATGATATTCATGAGAAGGTATGGTGATGATTCTAGTGTGTAATGCAGTGTGATAAATTTAATAAATTTCAGGTTCAAGCAAATAGAGATACATGAAGAAAAACACATATCCCTTTGGGATACCTAAAACTTCACAAAAATTATAACAATAAGAAATAATATTTATTGATCTACTGCATACCTGTTACTGTTCTAAATTTTCACATGCATTTGTATATTACAAAAATCTTATGAAATCATGAAAGACTGGGAATATTATCCTATTTTACAAAAAAATAAATAAATAAACTCAGTTATATCAGCCTCATAGTTAAAAGTATAGTGAGAATTTCTAACTGTAACTTGTGCCATTTACCTCGATAATAGGGACAAGAGTGGTATTTACCTCACCTTTATACCACATTCTGAAAGGATGTAACCAGACTCTATTAGTAACTCTTTAGAAAGACTAGTGAGTATTTGTAAAGGCAATAATTACTCTGAACAGTTTCACAAATAACACTAAAACTATATTCAAACTTGATGTAAACTTACATAACTTTAGAAATTTTAAGATAGGACAAAAATATTTTTATATTATAGCTGGGCACAGTACCTAGCCCATATTAGTTGCTCAATAAATTACTGACAGTTCATGAATAAGGATGGGGAAGGAATATGTAAACTATATATGTGATGGCCCCCTTAATTCAGTTTTTTTTCCTTAGGTATTGAAAAATCTAAAATGTTCAGTCTACCTGGTTTTTAAACAATGGGAAACAAGTAACTATTGAATAAATGCATTAATAAATGCATAACTAACTAACTAAATAAATAAATAGAAAAAGCATTTCCATGTTGCTTGGAAATAGACTTTAGCATTCTTAAGCGTTAAAAAGTCATAAAAATGTTGAAGCTTGATATAAAAGGTAACAATTCTATTCACATTATGGATGTAGAACAACTTAATTGAAGGAGGACCAGACTGGTTTTAGCAGAAAAAAAAAAGAGGAATGTAGTGTTTCATTTTGTAATAATAAAATTTCGTAAGCCAAAACCTCAACTCTATGGGCATTTCAAAAAGTCAGATTTTAGAATTTGTACATTTTCAGCCTCTTTGAAATAAGATCTCTTGGTTCAATGACTAATCAAAATAATAATGTAGAAAACATATAATGATGTATCTGCGATGTTTTGCTATACTTAATATAATTTTTGACAATGGACAGTATATTTATTACAAAAAAACCTGATTTCAGTATTTTTTGCTAAATTGCATTTTTAGTTACTAATTTCAATATTACAATCAGATCAATTCAATTCTACCTCTTTTATTAGGTTTATTTGGTAAAAAACTGTTGACTGAGCTTATTTTTAAACTGTACAGTGTCTTTTTTTTTTTTTTTTTGTATAGGTAGCACAATTTTTTTCTTTCTTTTTTTTTTGCCTTGCTGGGGATTGAACCCAGGGCCTTGTGCTTGCAAGGCAAGCACTCAACCAACTGAGCTATATTCCCAGCCCAACTGAGCTTATTTTTAGATAGTAAAGATAGATCTATTGTCTTTACATCTTAAAAATTATTTTAAATACATTAAATATATTTCTATAAACACATGCTCTTATTAAAATAATTTTACTTACATATATTTTGGCAACTTTAATAAGCAAAACAGGTATATGTAAATATTTGGTATTTATACCATTGCTGTTTCTAGAAATCTTAGTAACATTTTCATTAAATCAATTATTTCCTAGTGCAAACTCCCCACAGTAGAAGAATGTATGCAATTAGCTGAGACAGCCCATGCAGATGGCAATGTATTTGAAACTATAAAGTATTACTTATTAAGTCAAGAACCTGAAAAAGCCCTTTCTATTGGTATTGACTTTGTCAAAGGTAAGTTTATCATTGGTAATGTAAATTTAAAATCTACTCAATTTATCTGACCTGTTCATTCATCTTGACAGTCAGTCTTAAAATCAAGCACTGACCATCCTGAATTTTAAAATAAGAAATATGATATGGAGACCTGAGTGATGGTGACTAGAAAAATACTTCTTATCTAGAAAATAAGATAGATAGATAAATAGATAGATAGATAGATAGGATTAACCATTAGAAAATTAATTATATGTTAAAAATTAGATTAACAAATTTTGATATTATTATTTAGAGTCTTGTATTTGATTTTATTCTTCCAGAACACCTCAGTAGTTCAAATTGGACATTGGATACCATTTACCCAATTCTTGACCTATTGAGTTATATTCGTACTGAAAATTTAGTCTTGCATACATGTACTGAGTGAGTACTTTCTCTTTAAAACACAAGAGAATCGATGCAATGTTTTTAAATGGTTCTATTCTTTTTGGTGTTTCTATCAATAAATAGGATCCTCTTGGACAGACAGCTGTACTTGTAGAACATTATACTTTTGTTATTTTTTTTAAAAATCAGACATTAACTTGAATTAAATATTAGATATTAACTATCTCATTTAGCAATATCTAGTGTGTGTATATATATTTATTTATGTGTATATCCACACCCATACACACACACATACATTCCTAGCTCAAAACAGGCTAATTCAAAGCATCCTGAAGTTTTGGACCTCAAGTCCTCAAGAAACTAATGTTTATTAAATATCCATTGGTGTAAAACATCTGGGGAAAGAAATAAAAGTGCTAAAAAGTAAATAATAGACATCATCCCTAAATTCAAGTACCATTTTAAAACATTATTATCATATAACTAAAGTCTTCAGAGATTTGGGTGTAATTTGTAAGAGAGACTTTGGGGTCCTTTTGTTATAATACCCATGAAAGATGACTCTGCAGCCTGGAATGCTGGCAGGTTCCCCAGCAGGAAATGCAGTAGATAGTCTTTGCCCTGAATAAGAATTATAAATTTATGAATAAATTATCTCCTTCAAGTTCAGAAAATTTTATGAACATATTTTGTTACAAATGTTACCCATCAGAATATATATACAAGAAGAGAATATATATACAGAAAATATATCCAAGAACTATATACAAAAGTAATGTTCTATGCCTTAATTATAGAATTTGAAATATATATTCTCTTTTAGAGCTCGAAATGAGTTGCTTATATTATGTGGTTATATTGGTGCATTATTGGCTATCAGGAGACAGTACCAAAGCATTGTTCCAGCACTTTATGAGTACACAAGGTAAAGGAAAAAATTCTTCTTCTATCATGAAATTAGAAAAATTCTTTTTGCTAAATAGTCTCTTAAGTGGATCAGAAGGCATTCATTTATTTACTCAGCACATGCTTTTTAATAAAGCAGCAATTAAATGGATGTTTTAAAATGCATTAGGCTATAAATGATGGAAATCTTGTGCTAGCTTAAGCAATAGGTTTATTGGTCTTACATGTCAAGACACTTTACATAGGCATTCCAAGACTGTCATAATTGTGCATTGATTCCATCAAGACCTGGATTCTTTCCTTCCTTCCACTCTAATATTCTTGTCTTCTTTCTCCTTGTATAGGTTTTTCATGGTTACATGATAGCTACTAGCCCTCATATATTATGTCTTTACTCAAGTAAGAAAGAGAGGTTAAGGGTAAAAGACTTCCAAGGGCTTTCTTCAAGCAAGGCAATTTTATGCAGGAAGGAAAGTCCTCCTAGGACTTCATGCCTACATTTCACTGGCCTTAATTGTGTGACTCTACTTTTAAAATAAGCTAGGACACTGGGTATATTCACTTTCTAATCTCCGTCATAGAAAAATGCAGAGTAAATGGAATTTGTGAGTAGCAGGTAACCTATCATTTTATATTCAATTATAATCTACCTACCAGTCAAAACTAGCAACTTCCTGAACTTCAGCCATTATACTTAAACCTTATGATAATAAAATTCATGGTCCCTTCCATAAAAATACATTTCAAAATCTATTAGTTTGCTAAATGGCACAGTAGGTGACCTTTTTAATTCTGGATGCTGAGAGCCCTGGGATAAGCAATTTTTCTGAGTACCCTTTAGATGAGGTAGAGGTTCCTGAGAGAAATATCTTTTTTATTACTATTTCACCCTCTGGTGTAGATGAAGAAACTGTTACCTAGTGCAACCTAGACAATAACATGGAACTAATACTATTGGGATACTCAAGGAAACATCTATTTCTATGCAGGCAGTGATAGCCAAAATTCAGTTTTAATAATATTAAAAGATATTATAGACACAATAAGATGTGTCACGGAATTAATGTTTAATGAAATATATTCAGCTAACGGTGGTCTCAGTAATAATGAAAGTGAAGAGACCAAAAATAATTGCTTAACTTAAGAATAGAAAGGATTTTTATTTGTAAGGCAGGATACACTTGAGAGAATATATCTAAGTTAAAGGAAACATGTTAGTTTAAGAACTATCATGTTAAGTTTAAGAACTTCAAGAACTCAATTTTAAAGAAATTCTCTTTGACAAGCCCATCTTTGTTATCTTGTCTGCTATGTATCCTTGTTTCCCTAATCCACTAAGTATGCAATTCCCAAAAGGTTTATTCTCTTTCATCTCCTGCTTTTCTTTCCTTTCTTTCCTGCCCCCTATCCCGCTTCTCTCCCACATCTCTGTTCCTCTTCTCTCCCCTCTCCTTTCCACACACTGTCCTCCAGAAATCTGTTTTTTAGCTTCACTTATCACCTCTATGAAAATGACTCATTATTATACCAGGTTATCTTGCTCCACAAGCTCCTATGGGTGTATTATAGCAGCCTGTTAAGCTCCAGTCTCAAACTTAATATGCTCAGAATTAAAATAATCTTTCTTCTCAAATCTACTCATTCTCTTACATTCTTTTAATGCTGCCATTATATTTCTGTTGTCTAGGATTAAATGATCAGGGTGTTGTGTTCTCTCACTCGATGTTATTCAACATTGCTCAGCTAGTCTAACCATTCTCCATACATTTTGAAGTTCATTTATTTATCTACTGATAGTTATTTATGCAACCAGTGTTTCTGGAGCATCTTGGACTTTCCAGGGATTTAAATGCTAAACATATGTATATATGTGTGTGTATATATACATATATGTACACTTGCCAGGGATTTAAATATAAACATACAAGTGTATATGTGTATATATATTTGTATATAACTACATATAGTGATATGTACAGAGATTTTTGAACAATAATTATTAAATCTAAAATTGCAGTTATTTAAAGTACACTTGCTTTTTCTGATATCCAAGTTTTTATGCCAGATATTAACATTTTTCATGTTTCAGCCAGCTATTAAAACGTCGAAAGGTATCCGTTCCCTTAAAAATCGAACATCTTTCTGAGGAACTGGATGCATGGAGAGCCTGCACACATCCCACCAACCAGTGAGTGGATATAATATAAATATTGAAATGCTGAAGGAAGTTGATGTGGTAGACAAAATTGTTGGAAAATGTACATGGTCTCATCAGTTTTTGCAGAGTGAATGAATCTTGATTTGTTTAGCATATATTCACTAGTAATTTATAATGGTATTTTTTTCCTGCCTTTTTAAAGTTTTTTTGTTTTCCATTAACTTAAATCTAACATTGATTTCCTCCATCTATGAAGGGGAGCTAAATAATCATCAGAGACTATTTTAATCTAAACTTCAATAATTCTGTAATTTTATAAAAATGAAAATTTAATATTTGTTGAAAATATAGATCATCAGAGGAACCTCCATATGCACCTCCTTCTGATTCACAAAGAATGGTTTATGCAACTTTATTAAAGAAACTAAAGGAAGAACCACTCGAAGGAATTATTGGACCAGACTATGTGACTGGATCAAATCTTCCAAGTCATTCTGACATTCACATATCTTGTCTTACGGGATTAAAAATCCAGGTACATCTTAATGCCATGCATAAAATGTGCATTTCAACATTTTATATATTTATTTTTGAAATGTTATTTTAAAATAACTATAGGTAACTATAATAAGTCATGAGGCCTCATAAGAAAACATTGCCATGATGCTTCTACAATAGTATAAATGGACTCTTTTCTCCCTAAAATTAATTCAGAGACAGTCATTACAAGATCATCATAAAAGCAATTCATATTATACACTCAGTAACAAATGATATGTATGCTTGGTAACAAATATGTTTTAAAATATATACAGGTCATTTCCTGAGGGAAGTTTAATAAGAGAGCCCAACAACAGTCGACAGTTACAAATGATTTTATCACAACAGATTAAATTTAACCTTCTAATTTCCATCTGTGTGGTATAAACACAAAGCATTTAAAAACTGATGGATGTGTATTATTACTATTTGTGTTAGGTTATTAGGATATTATATCCTACATTGGTTTACTCAACTTTTCAGAAATTAAAAATCATTGGAATCTATCACAAGGGATGACTCATTCCCAAAGAATTTCCCCTCATGTACAAATTAACAATGAGGAAGGATGCTGGAGCCTCTCAGTGTAACCCGGTGGTGTCATTATCATGAAGAGCTAGAGAAGTCTTCACCTTCTTGGAGCCAGGCCTAGTTGGAGGACTCCTCCTGAAGGAAACAGAGCTGAATTCCAAGAAATGCTAATTGACTAAAAGAGTTTCACCTCCCAGTAACACACACATTTTAATTAGTAAAATGCTTATATTTTTAATGTAATGTTTAAACTTATATTTCAACATTGACATGCCAGCAAGATAAGAAGGTTATTTCTTGAGACACTCGAAATGAATGAAATAGCTGGATACTAATGCAGACACTACCTAAAACTTAGCTTGCCGCTGTAAACCAGGACACACTGAAAGAAATGTTCTAAAGCACAGGGTACATCATTGTCTACACCAGTAGTGAGGTCAATTTAATAACTTACAATTAAGAGTAAAACATTGTGAAGTTTTTGGAGTCTATTTCAGCACCACTCACTGCCCATTATGTACCATTATAGAACTTGCTACTTTCAGGTTCCTTTCTCTCCCTCTCTTAGGCTTCATTTTCTCCATTCAGGATAGTAAATGACCTGATAAATACCATCAAACCTCTCTGTAATTAAATCTACTTTCAGGAAGGGATTTGCTTATTAGCTCAAATACACTAAGGCGCACCTGACTAATATACATAATTTCCCTCCCAGGAAATTTCTATTTCAAAAGAAAATTAATGTGCTTGAGCTATTATTTTGAAATTTCAAGTACTAATATGAATCTACCTACCAACTTATAATATCTAGAAATTATTCTGTAACAACAAATAGATCATTTAAAACAATAACCAAAAGACTGATAGCTTTAAAACAATTTAAAGAAAGTAAAATTTTTACTGTGTTTTTTTGGTTTTTACATGTTCCTTTTTCTTTCAAGACAGGAAATACAGACTTCCTAGGAAATACAGATTGAAAGTTTTTTTTTTTTTTTTCCCAATAACTATCCTGGGCATACATAATAACTGTTGCAAGTAAAGTATAAATATGCCCTTAGTGGCATGATTGAATGTAATTTTAAATTATATATGCATATATAGAGTAATATATTTATTCTTCACCTTCTATAAAGCAAGATTGAAATTCCCAGTTATAAAAATTTCCCCAGCTATTTTGACATAGGCTGCATGGTAAAATAGTGGAGTATATTTAAGTCTTTTTCTAGGCTACATACCTCTAGAAAATAAGTTAACTTTGTAGCAATCAATAGGTTAATAATAACTATTTTTCTTGGTAACACTACTGTATATAAAGAATTAAAATTATAAAATGAAATTCTAGTTTCACAGGCATCAAGAAATAATAATACTGAGATATTTGAAAACGTTTTTATATTTGGTAGTTCAAAAAAAGCCAAATTTTTCTCATATTTTTCCATTTCCTATTTGCAATGCCTGAGTATCACAGTGTTCTTATTGCAGTGATTCTGTTTCTGGAAGCTTGTTATGAATTTCTAACCTAATCTTTTCTCAACTTTCTCTGTGTGCAGGGCCCTGTATTTTTCCTTGAAGATGGGAAATCTGCTATTTCATTGAATGATGCTTTGATGTGGGCAAAAGTGAATCCATTCTCACCTTTAGGAACTGGACTACGACTCAATCCATTTTGATAGAAGATTTTTGTTCTTGCTTAATGTTTTTTAAAGAAGAATTTTTATAGATTAGTATTATTACCTTAATCTTGATGGTCCAAGAGACAAAGGTTGGGAGGAGTAGTGGGGGTTGGGAACAGTGGGAAATAATAGTTACTTTGATGCATTAACTTCAAAAAATAAAATATTTATATAATTTAAAGGAAAAATAGGTGTGTCTCCTTTATAAACTTTAATAGCCACGTTTAGGATGAAGGTAATATTTAAATTATAAAGGACTGGACAATCTAAAAAAGCATATACATTTCACACAGCATAAAAGGTACCAAAATACTATATCATTGAAACATAAAATAGTGCATCACCTAGAATAGTTCTTGGCATATAAGAAGTGCTTAATCAATATCTGAATAACAGAATGACTGAATATCTTGAAAGATCAAAATGTAAAGTATGCACAACACAGACTTCAAGTTACAAACACCCATATTGTCCTTTATAAAATGTATAGAAAAACACCAATTCTAGCTCATATTTCATAAGTTTTCTTTTTTAAGTTTTGTAAATGTCAACAAATGGATACCAATCAAATTTTTTTATTGATTTACTTATTTACTTATTTATCATGGAATTTTGGATTAAACCCAGGAGCACTATACCACTGAGCTACATCCCCAGCCTTTTTAGTTTTTGAGACAGGGTCTCACCTAAGTTGACCAGGCTGACTTGTGATCCTCCTGCCTTAGTTTCCTGAATAGCTGTACCCAACCTGAGTTTTATTTTTTTTTATTTTTTGAAGAAAACATGACTGGGTTTTTAATCCAAAATTCAACTATCCAAAGATAAAACTGTAAGTTATAAAAATGGGGGTTATAAACTTAAAATATAATCATGTATGTGAGAATTTGCTTTAGATGATAACTGATTATTTTAGAAGTTATTTAGTATACATGGATATTAGTTTTTTATTAATTCACTTAAAACAATATTTATATAAGAAACTGAGTTGTTCATTTTCTTTGAAACATAATTTGATGAAAATCACTTTTAAATAAATTTCTATAAATAGGATACTAGTTGAAATTTTGAACATATGTAAATTTAATTTTAAAATATTTATTAAAACTAAAGCTATGGAGACAACTGTTACATGACTATGCATAATTTCAGTTGGTCTAGAATCTTGAATTTGAAATTTATTAATGCATACTAAGAATGGAATAGTACTTTGATATTCAAGTTGATGTACTCACAGTATTATAGATGTTTCTGTCTGAATGAAGAGTATACTCATATAACCAGGTTTTTATTATCTTCAAACTTTAACATTTAAAATATTTTTTAAATCTTATTAAACATGCTTCTTAAAACTAAAGACAATATATATTATGTATTTATGTATTATGTTTATCACATTAAATACTTCTAATTCCTCAAAAATAAAAATACAGGCTGAAATTCCATTTTGTAAAATAAACTAAATTTTATAGAATAAAATATATGTAACTTAGTGAGGCAGTGGGTAAAGTATACCTGAGAAGACTTTTTAACTCTTGGTGTTATCTGTAACTCAATTTTTTCTTAGGTGAGGAGAATTATTAATTGGCACTTATATACTAAAATCCCTCACATAAAAAATGGTACTCTAAATCCAACTGTCATTCTTTCAATTTTGTTTTAAAGTAAATTGAGTCTATCTTCTTTTAGATACTTCAAAGGATATTATTGAGCTTAAATTATACATAGAAAACATTAACTTCTATATGTTTAATGAATTTAGGAAAATAGTATTTTATGTACAAAATGAAGAAAAACATTATACAGTTCTTTAATACATCAATAGAGTAACCCAATTTCTATCTCAAATCTAAATTCTCTTGATTCAGCTACTATTCCATTATTTGACTTATACAATGTTCTACACTTTATGATTATTAATTCTTCACAGAATTTTGTCATTTGACCATGTCAGTCTGTATACATTGTGCCTTACTATTGAAAATGAAAATATTTTAACTTATAAAATTTTTTTCATTTTTAGATTTCATATGAATGAAAACCCAAATAATATGAAATTATATTACTATTTGAATATGTCCATATTACCAAGAATGTGGAAAATTTATTTTACAGCTTTAAATATGCCTTTGTGAAGGGTCTCTTTGGACAATGATTTTTAAAACACTAGAAAAATATTTTGACTATAAAAGTTGCAAGGTGATTAACAAAATTTACAACATCAAGATGAATTACATCTCATAAAACAAATATAATTTTATGTCAATCAAAGTTTAGTGACTTTTTTTTCCATGAAATTGCCCAGATGTGTTCAGGAACATGATTGCATTGGAACAATGATGTTATTTTGTTTTTTTTTATTGTAATTAATTTTTAGTTGTTGATGAACCTTTATTTTATTTATATGTGGTGCTGAGAATCGAACCCAGTACCTCACACATGCTAGGCAAGCACTCTATCACTAAGCTACAACCCCAACCCTTGTTCTTACAAAAAGAAAATTTATACTTTTTTGGTTTTAAGTCAAAAGGCATTCTGAATATAGGAAAAGACTCAAAAATTATTTGTAAAATTTAGTGCTTCATATTGTTGAACCAGTTATTGAGAGGACATCTTTATAGTCAACTTTAAATAAATGCTTATTGTACCAAATCTTTGAGACATTTGTACCTAAATAATTGAAATATGTGTTTTCATGCTGTATTCAAATTCTGTATAACTGAGGTATAATACTGCATGTCATATCTGTATTTATATATATATATATATATATATATATATATATATATATATATATATTTCAGGTCCCTTAAATTTTAATAAATGTTGCCATTAAAGCCTGAAATGACGTATTTAACTTCTAAGATGAATAAATTTTTGTCCCTAAAACCATTTTTGAGAGCATAGTTTCTCCATAAATGCTGAATCATCAGAAGTTTGAAGGACTAAGCTGTCTGACTTGTTATCCTACTCAGAAAACTGGGAAAATCACTTCATTGGGTTTTCCCAAAGACTGATTCTTCACTTGTAAGAAGCACTGATTATAACAAATTCTAACACTACTCTAAAAGGAAGAAATATCACAATAACTTCTATTCCTGTGATAACCATTTTACCAAAGGATTGAGAAGGTTCTGCTGCTATAGGGTTTGTTGTAGCTCCTAGAAAAGTGCATTACTTCCTTCTGTCAAAGATCCCATATGAAGTAGTCTTCCTCAAATATGTCTGTGCTGTTGGCTTCTGTTGACACAGATCATCCAATAAATGCTTGAGGTTACTCACTTTGAACATACTCACTGCCTTCATTCATTCATTCATTCATTCATTCGTTCCCAACTATTTATTTCCCACAATTTCCTTAAGTTCTACAGGAGCCTTGGGAACTTACCATAGTCAGGTCATGAGTAATTAGTTCTTTGAGAAGACTGAACACAAAACTAAGACAAGAAACTTATTACTGTTTATCCAAACTTAATCCTTTTTTTTTTTTATGGCTCTCTCCCACAATTATCAGAGTCTTTGAAAACCCTTTCCTGAGGAACCATATTTTATCAGTTAAAAATATGAGTCTTATAAGATTATATCATCTGATTACAATGCAAGGCAACAGGTAAATTACATCTGTTTAAGATACCATTTGAATTAGATCACTTAACTCAGATAAAACTGGATTCTGAATACATTCTGAAAGAAGTTACCTATTACAAAGGCTCTCCAAGTTCTCTTCCTAAGTATTATCTTTCCAACAATTTAAAATTTAACAAGAAAGTCTCTGGAGGTAGAAATGCTAATAAAACATCTGAATCTTCAAAAAAGCAGAAAAATGGATAAGTGTGGCTAAAAACAGACATGCATATTGTGGGATTCAGTGTTAGTAATATTCATCTTGAAAGTCAAATAAGGCTGCTAATGAGATAGCATTAGAACATGAATAATTCCAGTTGGAGAAAATTTTGCACATATGAATATAAAATTACTGAGAATGTATGAAAGATAATTAGCCTTTCAGGATATCGATCTGCTTTTATTCCCCTTCAATAAAAATATGAGGCATTGGCAGCATACAGTAATTTTTTTTTAATTTAACTAAATCGAATGCTAAATACTAGAGCCACATTCCAAAAAAAGCATGATTTTCTTTCCCCACAACTCATTATTAACTGGGGTTCAGGGGGACCTATTATTTAAAATGGAGATAAGCAAAATTTTCTATGGGCCAACATATTAAAAATCATTCAGAATAACTTTTTATTAATGTGATGAGTAAATATATAATATCTGACAAAATAGAAGTTTAATAATATCTAATGAATAAAATATTACAAAGTAGACTCATTACTCCTACAAAATTTATAAGAAATAATCATCAAAAATAAGTATTTTTGCTCATTCTACACTTATTTATTTAAATTTGTATTTTCAACAGTATCTGACAGAAGTGTTTAATAAGTGGTTGTTGAATTGAAAAGAAATGTTCTTTACCCCAATTATAGATGGGACACCACTTTGAGTTATTTATTATTGAAATATATCCAAGACCAGGTGATTATTTCCCTATAGGATGGAAAGAGATGGTGGCATCACTTCTTCAAGGTCCTTTTGACAAGTGCCCTTCAAGTTTTCTTTTCCATGTTCTTGATAGGTTTCATTACAGAGGAATCATCTTTTTCAGCTTGCTTTACATGAATGTCTTTATGTGGATTGCCATTACATGCCTTTGCTGAGATATTAAAATAAAATTAAAATCAATTCACATTTATTAAATATTTACAGTTAATATGTATATACATGTTTGTGTGTGTATGTGTGTATATATAGTAAATATATATATAGTAAATATAAATATATATATATATATAGTAAATAAGTGCAGAATGATTGGTATTAGACTAAGCACAGATTAATTTAAATGCCTGGCAAACAAAATATTTAAATCATGTATTATAGTAGTCATGGATAAAAAACATCTGAATGTCACCCACCTCCTAAAGTCATCAACAGTGCCTAAAAATATCCAGAGCTTATTTTGGTGCATCTGATACTGAATATGACTCAACTATTTTTAGATATTGTTTCAGAAAGCAGCTGAGGCAACAGTGGCACGATTTTGTATTTAGATTTGGCAAATATACATGATTCATAATACAGTTTTTGGACCTGATTACACTGGCCACCCAGACTCTAGGTCACTGGTCACTTAGTTCTAATGTGAGCAGCAACTAAGAAATTTACCTCCTGTTGGCCCACAATTTTGCTAGACACCAAATTTAGGTAAACAACTAGAGGAAACTGAGTTAAAAAATATATTTTTTAAAATGGTAATAGCCTACTTTACAATTAATTTTGGCCACTCTATTTGATTATTAGACTATTTTCAAATGAATAGCCTGTGGTTTCAGTGCCATTACATGCAATCTTAAATGGTAAAACTAAATTCCGATAGTCTAGCTTTTTGCCTCTCTTCCTTCCATTAACTTTCAGATTATGGTAGCTGGCCTGAACAAATCAGGCCAGAAACAACTGAAATGGAATCCCTTTAACATATTTAGGGGAAAAAAAATTCAACACTTAACAAAATTATTCTCACTCATACAATTGCCAAAGTTGAATTCACACCATTCATTAATTCCAGATGTGCCAATTAAGAGGCACCATGTATATGGAATAGGATTCAAAGAAGTAAAAATAAAAGTATGTTCACAGTTCCACCCTGATCTGCCTTGTCCAGTGAAGGCTTCCTTCCATAAATCTATCGACCATTCTAAATGGAGAGAAAAAGACCACCGGAGTGAGAATCATAAAAGAGCATCCAGAGAATCATAAAAGAGAACATTGAGGAAAAAAATGGGAGAGGAGCTATTTATAGCAGTTGATACATTATTAAAATTGTAAAAGCAAAAATCCATTCCGCATCGAGTCCTGAAGTAATGGTAGCATACAGATTTCCTGAACACTTGAGAGCTTTGAAAACTTTCCAAAAGATACCAGAAATGAGGAATATTCTTTAGCAATTCAAATAGTGGTAGATATGTTTTTTTGCATAGTACATCCATTTCCCAATGGAAAGAGTGACTCATTACCACTTGAAGCTTCCCACCTTTTCACTGTAGGTCCCAAATCCCTTTCTGTTCCTAGTCAGATTCAATTAGGCATAAGGGAAATTGGCAAGAAAGTTAAAAAACACAAAATCAGAGTTCTCCCTACAGTCTCCTTCCCATGCCTCTCTTCCCATCATGACCTCTCTTCCTCCATGCTTCCCCTACTGCCCTGCCTTCTGCTCACACCCTCCTGGAGCTTTTATGGCAAATATTACTAACAGAAGGTTGAGGCAAATTGAAAGAAAGTATGCCTTCCCAGAATCTTAAAGTGAAACTACGGGTATGTTTTTTCATAGAAAAGTTGCTATTCAATTCTCTTGAATTCTATTATAAGTACTATATGCATCAGGTACATGATGAAATAAAAGGTGTTTGATGGATTGGCTTCACATCTGGTTATTGAAAAGTGGGCTCTGAAGAACACTCATTCTATAAGGCCATTAAACAAAGCAAACCTATAATAGTAATGTGTGATTGCAAAGTTTGAAAAGCATTTCATTCTTTAATATTTACAATGTATATTAAAATATACAAGCTCTAAGAAATCATGTCTAAAATAAAATCTCTTGACATTGCTCTACCAGACCCACTATAAAACAAAAGCATTAACAGTCACCCCAGTGAAATTTCCTCTTAACACTTAAGGAAACATGCTCTTTGGCAGAGGTACACAGTTTCTATAAAGGACCCAATAGTGAATATTTTAAACTTTGTAGATGGTTTGACAAATAAAATACAGAACACCCAGTTAAAGTGATTTCAGATAAATGATAATTTTTAGTAAAATGTGTCCTAAATATGTCCTCCAAATTATTTTGTTGTGTTTTTCTGTTTTTATTTGGTAAATCTGGCAAGACTACTTTGTGAATCATACAATCTCATTGGTACTACCCAGCCTTGCTGCTGTGGGGTAAATGTTGCCAGAGATAAGGCAAAATCAGCATGCATGGTGACGTCCTGTGCTATTTGTGAACACAGAAACTTGAACTTCATTTCTGTTTTAGTCAGCTTTTTCGCTGCTGTGACTAAAAGACCCAACCAGCACAATTGTAGAGGAGGAAGAGTTTATTTGAGGGCTCACCATTTCTGAGGTCTTAATTCATAGAGGGCCAGATGCATTCCTTGGACCTCGAGATGAGGCAGAACATCATGGTGGAAGAGTGTGGCAGAGGGGAGCAGCTCACACAGTGATCAAGAAGCAGAGAGGCAGGTCTCCACTTGCCAGACACAAATATGTACCCCATAGCCACACCCCCAACAAACCACTTTCTCCAGCCACACCCACTTGCCTCCAGTTACCACTCGGTTAATCCATTCGGGATTAATTTACTGATTAGGCTAAGGTTGTAACCCAATCATTTCTCCTCCGAACCTTCTTGCATTGTCTCACACGTGAGCTTTTGGGGAATACCTCACATCCAAACCATAGCAATATCTTTGTCATGTATAGGAAATATTGTTTCAATACATATTTTTAATAATTAAAGATGTCAAAATGATTCTTCTGGGCTATACAAAAGAGGCCATGGGCTGAATTTGACTCATGGGCAATGGTTTGTTTTAATATAAATACTTTCTAAATTAATAGGGTTTAAGCAAGCGACTTTTTGCTTAAATACCATGATCAGCAAGTATCTGTATATGCCTTAGTACTGACTTATCTCCATCTGGGGAAGAATTGAGTTTTGAGCTCTGCCAACAAGCTTCACTTTTTTCAGACTCATCTCCCTAAGGATAAAAACTCCAATCTCACAGTAGCGGGAGTTGTGATGGACTACATGGCCCCTCTCCCTACAAAAAGCAAACAGCATAACAATTTAATGCATAGTTTTAGACTGAATGTTGGCGTAGACCAATACTTTAACTATTTTAAAACTATATTAAAGAAATTAAAACAAAAAATATCCATTTTGACAGACAAAATGTTAGGACAAAAACTTACGTAAAGGAGCAATTCTTTGCCTTGAAATCTTTGAATTGTATCTGTGTCCAGAGCCTCGGGAAGGAAGATGATCAAGAGTAATTTCTCCCACTGTTGGTTTGACATCAAACCATGCTATAAAAGATAAACATAAAAGTTATTTTTTTTAAAAGTCAAAATGCCCATTGTCAAACTAAGACACCATAATTTAAAAGTTAACCAAATTATTTGAACATCTGTTTTATCATAATCCTAAAACTACTGTGAATACATAGGTTAATAACCCTTCTCCCCACATTGTTCACAGTCTTTAATGCACAAAATAGTTACTTTAAAAAAGTTACTTTATAGGTAATATCTTTACGTTCCTATTTTTGATACATTTTTCAATAGCCTATGTACAAAACAGTGAACAAATCATAAGTTTAATTCATTCCAATGAAGTTTTAGAACCAATACAACTGGGGTACCATACTACAAATCAAAAAATAATAAATTAACAGTACCCCAAAACTCTGTTGTCTCTCCCAAATAGAATCCTGAAAGGAAAATGCTGTCCAACTGCTATCATCATAATTTAGTTTTTCCAAATTTATATCTTACATAAGTGAAATCATTCAGTACCTATTTCATTTTGTAAACATGTTTATACTATAAAAATGTGACAAAATCGTTTTCACACAACCCGTATTTCTTTTTAACTGATCCTATAAAAAGCAGTACTTGGGAAATTTCCCTTGCTTCGAAAGGTCACTTGGTCATTTGCTGTTCAGCAGTTCATCCTTCACTGAGACTGTAAGAGGTATCTAAGGTCATTTCTACTCATTGGTCATGCTCTGTGGGGGCTGAAAAAAAACCTGATCACTAACATTCCTAACTATAATTATTAACATTAAATACTTTGGCAACATAGGAGAAACTTTTACAATCAGCAGTCCCAAGAAACAAGACTGGAGATAGAGCATTATTCAAGAATCCAGAAGGGTTGAGGTGATAGTGGATAAAGAGGTAAATTCAAAAGAAGACAACAGAGATAGTTAGATCTACTCAAAAACAGACTTTTAAAAATAAGAATAAAATAAGTAATGAGTTCTGTGTTAGTCACCTACCTGTTCATCACTGTGGCCAAAATATCTGACAAGAACAACTATGAGGAAGAAAAGGTCATTTTCAGCTCCTGGTCCAACTCTATTGCTTTGGGCCTAAGGTGAAGCAGACCTTTATGGCAAAAGAGCATGGCACAGGAAATCTGCTCAGCTTGTGGCAGCCAGGAAGCAGGGAGAGAGAAAGAGCAAGAATCCAGAGACAAATTGTAGTTCAAGGGTAAGCCCCCAGTGACGTTCTACCTCCAGTACACCTCACCTGCCTACAGTTACCATAGTACAGTAGTCCTTTCTAATTATTAATCTAACAAATGGATTAATCCATTGATCAGGTTACGGCTCTCATAATCTAACCACTTCATCACTGAACATTCCTGCATTGTCTCACACATGAGCTTTTGGGGAACACTTCATATCCAAACCATAACAAGAATTAATTTATGGTGTTAAAAATAACCTGACAGAACTAAAATGATGGGCAACAAAAGAAGAGAAGTGTGACAAGAAGTGGACAAATTAATCACGTCTAAGGTTCTTATAGTTTGAGGAAGACAGTAAAAATGTTAATTTTACTAATTTAAAGATAAATGGGCATGTTAAAATTTCTAGGGTAGTACAAAAAAGAGAATTTTGAAAATTGGCACTGGGAATGTCTTTGGAAAAACATTCAGTCCAAAGCGGGGGAAACTGATGAAACAAAAACAAGAAACAAAGAGAATAAAAAAAAAAAAAAAACCTCAAAATAATATGCCATGTTATATTTGCATATAAATGCAAAACATAACAATAGTATTAGTGAATTCAGAACGGTAAGAGTTGCTCTAAATGAAAAAGGCTCATTCTAAAGGATACTTCATTGAAGAACAAATTTGGAGATTTTATGAAGTGTAGACACTTAATTATAAAGTAATAATAATTAAGACAATATGGGTGTTAAAGTGGCACTGTGTAGACAGAGTTGAATAGAGGGCTAAGAAACAGACTCATACACAGAAACTTGAAACATGAGACAGCATACAAACCAGCAGGGGAAGAATAGACTATTCAAAAAGTGGCACTAAACAATTAGGTCTTCATATGAATTGCAGATGAATTAAGAGCTTAAAAAGTAAAAGGCTCCACTTTATCAATTTAAATACAAGAAAATATAATGTCATGGCAGAAAAAGTATTAACTATAAAGTTTGTATTCATTTTCCATTTTTGCCATAACAAATTACCATAAATCTTATGATTTATAACAGGAACCATTTTAATCTCAGTACTGAAGTCTGAGTCCTCTGTTTAAATTCTCACAAGGCTGAAATCAAAGTATTGGCAGGGCTGCATTTCTTTCTAAAATCTTTGGGGATGAATCTGCTGGCAAGTTTATTCAGGTTGTTGGCAGAATGTACTTCTTTGCATTTGTAGGCCTGCCATCCTGCTTCTTTGCTGGCTGGCTATCAAGATAGTTTTTTGCTCCTAGGAGCTGGGCATATCCTCTCATGCCTTCCACATCACCCTTGCAGCAATGGCAGATTGAGATCCTATCACACTTCAAATCTCTCTTTGGCTGCATCTTTCTAATTCCAGTTGGAGAAAGATCTCTGCTTGTAAAGACCCATGTGATTAGTTTGTGCATCTGAATAATCTAGCACACAGTTCTTAAGAGCCATACTTTAATTACTTACATCTGTGAAGGCTTTTTTACAACATAACATATTGGTAAATTTCAGGGATTAGGGCCTGGACAACATGGTGACCCAATTTACCTACTACAAACTTTGATAGAATCAATTTCTTAAGTAATATATATGGATGACAATAAGAATAGCATATATATGTATATTTAAAATGCACAGACATAACATATATATGATACATAGATAAAGCTTGTTTTTAATCAAGGAAATTATAAAACAGGCCACAGGACAGAAGTTACCCTTGGAAGGGAGTGAGATGAGTGCATTTAGAGGACATGCAGAGGAATGTACAGGTATTGGTGATATTCCATTTCTTAAACTGTGTAAGGTTTACTGTGTTAGTCAGTTTTTCATCACGGCAACCAAAATACCTGACAAGAACAACTTCAAAGAGGAATAGTTTATTTTGATTCACAGTTCAGAGGTCTCAGTCCACAAATAGCTGACTCCATTGCTGTGGGCCAAGGTGGGGCCAAGCATCATGGCAGAAGGGTGTGGTAGAGAAAGAAACTCAGCTCGTGGAAGCCAGCAAAGTGAGCAAGAGGGAGCAGACAAGATAAACCCTTCCAGGAATTGCCAGTGACTCACCTCCTCCAGCTTCATCCCACCTGCCTACAATTACCACCCAGTTAGTTCATTCAAACCAGGATGGACTGATTGGGTTTCAGCTTTCAAAATGCAGTCACTTCACCTTTGAATGTTTCTTCATTAACACAGGAGCTTTGGGGGGACACCTTATATCCAAATCATTAACCAATAAATATTTAGTCATTGTTATTAGTCTTTTTAAAAATTGTTTATATACATTACATATATGGATGTGTGATATATTTCACAGCAAAGTTTTGTTTAAAAAGGGAAAATTTCGAATATGAAATTCTACAAAAAGATTAATAATCTGAATTCTTTCATTATTCACAAATTCATAAGTAAAGCTAGAGATCAGAACAAAACGAAGAAGAGAAACCAGAAATATAAGAGATGAAAAATTGAACAGAATAAGGGAGGAAAACAAAACACAAAATACTCTCACAATTTGGGGAAAGAGGAGTTAAAGTTTTCCTTTCCTTCCAGAGACCAGAGATAAAGTGGTTCTTTCCTTCAGAAACTGGAGTTCAAAGGAGAAAGAAATTCTAATGATCTGCCCCATTTCCTGAATGGTTCGGGTGCCATGGAAAAGATAAGCTTCTAAGTGTTTGGAATCAATATGAGTGGTGTCCTAAATAAGTACTAGAAAAGAAAAATAAACATAGAAAAGGAGAATGATATTGAAAGTTTACTCACTTTGTTTGCCACCTGCCTGGAACTCCTCTGATGGCAAGTGCTTTGGAAGTTTTGAAAATTATTTCAGTGATATCTCTGGAAAGTGGTCATGAGTCACCCTGATCTGCCCCACCATCCAGCACAGCCCACACTCTAGACTGCTTTTGAGTGAATGGTGGTAACCCAGGTTTTCCCCAAAGGAGGTACATCCTGATTAACTGTTAAACATTCCCATCTTCTTTGAGTTCATAGGTGAACTTTTTTCTCATAAAAGCTTACATGAGTAGATTGGCAAATATTTTTTCTAAAAAAGGAACCCTATGTTAAACTATGCTTTTAACAGAAAGAATAATTATAGGTCACTCCAATGATAACAAATCATTCTACTGCTAACCTAAGTGAAGGCATTTAGCTAGTGACAGGAAGCAAGCAGAAATAGGGCCATGGCAGGCTTTTCTTTCATCTGTGCTCAAGAATAGCCTCATTGAGTTTGGAAGTACTCAGTTGACTATTTCCAAGGAACACTTACTTGGATTCAATTTTCTGCTTAATTTCCTTTGCAACATGTGTAAAAGGAAGAGGAACTCTACTTTAAGTTCATTGTTGAGGAGGTTGGGATTGCTTTTTAATTCTGATAACCTAATGTTATCCTTAATAGACCTTGAAGCTGTAGACCTGGGAACCAGGGGTAAATTCATCTGGTAACCATAGTCTGTGAAATTCACGAAGTCCTCCTGAATACTTTTAATTCTGAAATAAGAAAATAATGTTGACAAGTCACATGTTAGTAATGAGATTTATATCACCAAAAATTCACATTGATTGTACTACTAGAAAAATTTTAAATAACTTACTGTCGATGTGTTAGTAAAGTGTAAACCTCTTGTATCAATATTTCAGGTACTCCAGATTTACAATGGATTGTTCCGTGGATTAGTTCTTTGGGTAATTTAAAATTTTTTTTTGCCAGAAACTTTAATAGTAGAAAGAATATATTTTAGTCATAAAAAATACTTCAAAAATCATCAACTTCTATGAATTCATTTTAATTCCTTTGGTCTCTCAACTGATTTTCTGATGTACAGCATTTTAATTATCAAAAGATAACATTATTGTTCAGCAAGAAAAACAACCATATTCCCACTCATTGGAGTGAGCATGCTCAATTTCATAGGTGACTCATGACATAAATGACTGAAGTTTAGTCAACTTTATGATACATGGAATAAATAGCCAACTCAGCAGCACAGGATCATAGCACAGTCACACACACACATACATACACACACACACACACACACACACACACACACACAGATATCTATGACATTGGGAGTGCACCTTTAAAAATAAACTTCTTAACTATAAATGATTGCTAATTTACCTTCTCTATCTGTGCCCAGTTATCCAACTTGACTTTTAATGAGGTTCCATTTTCAAACGATGATAATTTAAGGTCCCAGGGGTAATATATACATAATATTTCTGCAATCAGGAAGCCATTTGAAAAATCTCTGATCCATAGCAATAAGGAAATGAAGTATCGTTAATAATAATTTGTATTATTTTATGATCAATACCAATTTAATATTATAGACAGAAAATATGTTGTAAAATCTGTCTTGTTCCATCACTGCTCTGAGGAGACCTACTACGCAATAACATTTTGCTAGGATTATGTACACATCAAAGACTTTGATGTTCTTTTAATGAACCCTAATTATTAATTTGTATTGAATCTTCATTTTAACAAGATCCCCAGGTGATTCATATGCACATTCGAAGTTTCAGATGCATCTTGTAAGGAATACTGAATACCGAAAATAAGTAATCCAGAGTCCTTCCTGCATAAGATTCAGGGTCTTGATTTTATGCAATTTAGTTTGCATTACCAAAGCAACTGCCAGTTATATTCAGGGTGGTGACAGTTAAGCACCAACGTTTTAAAATCCCTGATAACCTTGACACTAAAAGTCATCTCTAAAGGAGGGAAAATTTAACCTCACTAGTATGAATGCTTATTGCCCTTGAAAAAGTCTTGACTACTTTAGTATTTTCATAGTACCAATGCAAATTCCATGTTAGCTTAAATCGACAATCTAATGATTGGTTAGATAAACAAACGGAAGAAATGCTTCATCATGTTTTCCATAAGCCTAGTTTTCCTGTGTATGCGTGGGTGCGGAATGGGGCTGGTGGTGAGAGGGGAGTCTTCAACCAAAACATAAATCAGGCCAGGGTAAACCATCCTGGGGCGCAGGGCGTCCTGTGCTGAAGCCCAAAAGATCAAAAAAGAGGGCCTGGGCTCCCTGGGTCTTTGAGGCAGGACGCGCCCACTTAGGGGGCCAGGGCCTGACTTGCTCCAGCACCTGAGGATGTTCCTGGGGAAGAAGCTGAGATTCAGGCCCTGGAGCCAACGCAGAATGGAAGGAGACAGGCGGGAGCTCCTCGGGGGATGCGGATAGACCAGACACTTCTTGGGGCTCCCTCGGTGGGGAGCTGCTGGCTGTGGCAAAAGTGACAGCGACTTGGCTAGGGCTGCCGCCGGCATTGTCAAATACTTTTCTTCCAGGCCGGCGGCAGCCATGGCGCTTTCTGGGTTTCCATGGCAACCATGGCGGTGGGGTGGGGTCTTAGGTCCAAAGGGGCGGGGCCTCGGCGTCCAAGTTGGAACCGCGACCGGCCCCACCCCGGACCTATTGATTTCTGGAGTTCAAGGGTGCAGAGCGCTAGTTCGGGTGTGAAATCCCTGGTCCCACGGGTCTTGTAGAGTCCCGGCAAGTTTATCCCTGGGCAGAGATATCTATCTCGGTTTAGTTGGTTTCGCTTGCAATTTAAAAGCTTTATTTTTTTTTTTTTATTTCCTGCTTCTACATTTTGTATTTTAAATATTATGGTTTCTGCCCAATCACAGGCCTATTTTCAATCAAACATTTTGAAAAGTTATGTGAGAAAGTTCCAGAGGACAGGAATAGTTTCTGTTTGGAAGTTGGAAGCAATTGTTGTGTTTCAAAATCTCAAGGAAAAAAATTTCAAAATTCAGTCTGCCTGTTTTCTTAATCATCACATCCAGCATTCAAAAAAAATTACATAATCTTTGAAAACAATTTGAAGATTAGATTTTCACACTTCATCGTGATGCCCTCGTATGCCTGATTCGTTCCTTAATTCAACAAGTATTGAGTCTCTACTATGGCTGGGAACTGTTTTCGTCACTGGAATTTTTCAGTGAACATAGAAGGGGGAAAAAGAGCAGAATGAGCATAGGCAAGTATAAATTGAATATTTTTACAAGCAAAGTTATTAAATTTCCTTTATGAATTTTTATGGTGAAAATAGATTTTATGTGGAATGTGGATACAAAAAACAGAATAGATCTTGATGGTGGTACTATACAATATTTTATTGACTGTTTATTCATATTCATGTTTATTAATAAACAATATGAGTTTGTATGTAGTTAAAAAATAAAAACTTGAATGATACTCTCCAAGTGTTTTCCTTTGTTCAGTGAAATTTATCATAAACAATTCATTCATTCAATGAACTTTTTTTGAGGAAATAACCTGAATTGTGTACTAGACCTTCACTATTCAATATGGTAGTCACTAGCCACATGTGGCTATTTGAACTTAATTTTATCAGTTTAAATACAGTAATTTCAGTAGTACTGGTTACATTTCAACTGCTGAAGAGTGATATGTGACTAGTGGCTCTCATACTAGATATACAGATACAGCCCTTTTCCTGCAGGAAGTTGTATTGGACAGCTTTACACTAGAATATTTGTAAGAGATAAAGAGGTATAAATCCCAATGAAAAGATCACTGTAAAGCTCTATCATATTAAAAATATGTTAGGGGAAAGAATGAAGCAAATTATTTGACTTGGGGGAGCTTAGGAGGACTATAGAGAGCAGGAGGGCAGACTAAGGGAAAAGGGATTTGCTGTTTCCAATTTGCTTGCAGTTCATTTCCGAGTCTCCACAGCAACAAAACTTCACCTGGCACTGGCAGTTGGTTCCATTCTCCAACTTTTTTTAGCACCCCTGACTGGTTTCATCATACACCCTCAGAGATTTTAGCAACCACAAAACAGCTGTCCTCCTTAAAAGTCTGAGACCAGAATTTTACTCTGGACCAGCTCCTCTGAGCTCCTAAAGTTCAGCACCAGTTGATAGCCTCCCTCTCCTTAGGATCCTGAGACTACAGGGCTTTATAGACCCAAGTCCTGGGTTCTTATAACCTCAGCATCCTCCATAGGGTGACAGTTGCTTCTGGAAGCATCTATTTCTGGGATAATTTGATGGACCCATTTTAGTTTTCAGTCCATCAACATCTGTTTAACCAGTTCCTTACATTAAGTTGTTTATGTCTCATACCTGGAGTGATTTTTCTTTCCCTAACAGGATGCTGAATGACACCTGGAGTAAGGTCCTCCACCACTGGTGTACCTACATCTTACTAAGGGTCTAAAGAAATAGTTTCTTCCTGTTCAGGTCAAGTCAGCATACAAGCATCAATACAGAGACTAGTGAGATATTCTGTGAGATGTTAAGATGCTCAAAAATCTCAGTTGATCTTGGGGCAGAGAGCAAGAAAATTAATTTGACCTGAGGCAAAATCATGAATGTGTAACTACTGATCCCAGCAACCCAGCAAATAAAATTTAAAAAAAAAATTGCCTTTGGTGGTTCTTGCAGATTCTTATAAAGGTGAAGAAGTACTTTCCAGATCAATAGCAGCAAGACAGTTGATAGAGACCATGTTGATTGACTACAGTGAAGACATTTCAAATGGAAAAGCAGCTGTA
This sequence comes from Sciurus carolinensis, assembly GCF_902686445.1. Classification (NCBI taxonomy): domain Eukaryota; kingdom Metazoa; phylum Chordata; class Mammalia; order Rodentia; family Sciuridae; genus Sciurus; species Sciurus carolinensis. Next base: position 29,873,191 of record NC_062216.1, read on the forward strand.
ATTGGAGGATCCTCCTGATCAAGTTTACAATAGTAGATAGTCATTCCCTAAGTTCCATCCAATTTCTGCATAAGCCAAATAGCTGTCAAAGCCAGTGACAGTTGCTGGCCTATCACCTTAGCTCCAACTTTATTCCACTTTGGACTTGGCTGGATGTGGAGAGCAGGCTTTCACTGTGCTCACATCCACCAGAGGCAACTGTGCCTCTCAGAGAGACTCACCCAGCCTAGTTTTACCTACGGGCCCTCATACTGAGCTATCTCCTCTAATTTGGACTATATCCATATTGAGGTGATATTCTGGTTTTGACCCATATATCTTTATTTTATTTTTCAATTTAATCAGAATTTGGTCAGGAAGAAAGTGCACAGTTCCTGGGTCCCTCCAAGATCCCAGTGTTTTTAAAGACAGAAAAGAATACTGAAAACAGAAGAAAATGCACAATAAAGTATTCATGTTTCTTTTAATACGTAAGCCTGACAGTAGTCATGAATCCTGATGACTTCTTTCAATACTTATTTTAAATACCAGAATAAAGCATTTTTTAAATAAATTGTAAATATTTACTCATTGAATTTCAACATAAATATTTTATCTCTATCTGTACTGTCTGTCACTAGTTTATAAATTGGAATTTTTAAAAAATTTGAGATTTCTATGTCATGGCTTACAAAATAGATATTTTATACTGAATCATAATCACAACTTAAAATTCATTAAGATCTGCTAGTTTCATCACTTTGCTGAAGATAGATTTTCAATCATGAGAAAGCTATTTTTAATGAATAATCATGCAAAATATATGGCACATTACTTTGAATGTATACGGAGTTTAGTAGTTAATTGGTTATTACAGAGAAGTAGAGGACTTTGGACATGTTCTCGCCTAGTTGTATAGAACCATGAGAACCCAAAGACATTTGAAAGTAGTGATGGTTGGTTGGTAGAATTTGCCCTTAACCTATTTTAGCTATTTCAAAATACAAAAGCATATGTGTCATTGTCATAAGGTCACAATGATTTTATTGAGTGGGATGGAAGAATTTCACTAGATAAAGAAAGCAACATACATTAATTTTAACACTTCTCAACTTCCTAATAATCTTTTTAGGATTGAAAGGCATAGCTAGGAGAATGCAATAAACTAAAGGCACAAATTGGAAGTGTTTACATTTAAATGAACACAACTATAAATTAAATAGGAATGCATACACTACTATTTATTTATATGTTGTATATTCCAATACTGGAATCAACTTCTTAAGAGTAATTAAAGGTTTAATCATTTACTTGAGCATTTTGATATCTCAGATGCTAAACTTAGCTGTGATTAATTTTAAAGCTAAGTAGTGGAGAGTCTTCATTTTTCATCTCCTCCTAGTGTGAGTTACTCTATCATATTTAGTCTAGATGCATATTAGAGGCATTTTCCTCAGTAGCAGATTAAAAATATATTTGGCAATTTCATGTACAGATGAAACTGTGGATAATGTTCACTAATATAATTGTAATCACAGCTAATAGGCAAGTCAGTTACAATTGATAATAACTGTGATGAGCTATAACTAGAACTTTACTAATGAAAACCCCAATAGGGACAGATACTTTTTGTACTTCACAGATTCAAAAAGAAAATTAAATCTTCCAGGTTACATTGTAAATTTGTACAGTGTTATGGTTTGGATGTGAGGTGTCCCCAAAAAACTCACCTGTGAGGCAATGCAAGAGGAGAAATTATTGGGTTGTGAAAGTCTTAACCCAATCAGTGAATTAATCCCCTGATAGGGATCATCTGAGTGGTAACTGAAGTGGTAGAGTGTGGTTGGAGGAGGTGGGAATTGGGAGCCTGGCTTTGGATATATATTTGTATCTGGCAAGTGGAGACCTGTCTCTGTTTCCTGATCACCATGTGAGCTGCTTCCCTCTGCCACACTCTTCCACCATGATGTTCAGCCTCATCTCAAGTCCCAAGGAATGGAGCCTGCTGTCTATAGATTGAGTCCTCTGAAACCATGAGCCTTCAAATAAACTTTTCCTCCTCTATACTTGTTCTGGTCAGGTCCTTTAGTCACAGTAGCAAAAAAAGCTGACTAAAACATAGAGGGATGAGTCAGGAGCTACAATGTGACAGAAAAAAAGATCTTGTAATTTGATCACCGAAAATTAAAGTATAAGGAAATTAATATATTAATCAAGGCAAGGAATCCTAACCACAGCACACAAACTCAAAAATCTTGGTGGCTGAACACATCAGATTTACTTCTTTGCTGACATTTTCTGTATACTTTGGGTCAGTGGAATAAGTGGCAGTTTTTGCATACAGGGATCTAACCTGGTGCAGATGAATCCCCTAGATATGTGGCCTCTGATGTTGCCGTGGCAAAGAGATGGAAGTTGCACACTGTGACATCTGTCACTTCCACACATGTCCATTGCATGATCTCTTCCTACCTGTGTGAGAGTCCTAGGAAAGGAAAGGAGCCCATGTAATATATGACATATATATAATATATGTTTTAGATGCAGAGTTTATGGAGATGAGAAAAGAAAGATTTCCTAAAGCTTGTCCAAGAAAATTCAGTGATAGATTCAACTTAGGGGATTCTAGGTAGGAAATGGTCTCAAAGATTTTATCTTTCAGTAACTATTTCTTGATACCTTTCCCTTTTTGTCTCCTGGTTCATTAATCCAGAATTTTGACCTTATGTAACTGGAAGAATAAAGTTGTTAAATTAGAAACATTTCTTGCTAGTGAGAAGACAACACTCCTACTTTCAGCTAACATTACCAATGGCAGACTTGATGTATCCCACACAGAATTGTAGGAGTCCCTCTCAATTCCTTATAAAATAAGAAAAAGCAGGAACTGAGACTAAACAGGATAGAAATACTTATCAACCCCTTGATATAAAATATCTATTTCTTATTGATATCTGTTGTATAATTGAACCATCTAAAACTTAATAGCTTTAATTATTTAAATGCTTTGTTCCCCCCTCATGACATGGAGCAGCACTGGGCCAGCTCAGGTAGTTCTGCTGGTCTTGCTTAGTGTCACTCATATGGCTTCAGTCCTCTGACTGCTGGACCCAGACTCCCTGATCCAGGATGGTGTCACTCACATTCTTGGCAGTGGATGCTGGCTGTTGCCTGACTCTTCTATGAATTTTTTCATCTTAAAGGAGGGTGGCCCAGGCTTTTTCTCATGGTGGGTTCAGGCTTGCATTGAAAACAGAAGCTGCAAGTTCTCTTGAGGCCTCAGTTAAAAATTAACCCAATATCACTTATACCACGTTTCTTAATCACAGAAAGAAACAGGACCAGTCCAAATACAAGACAGGATAATGGAATCCACCTCTTGATGGGTGGAGAGGGAAAGATGTGCGCACAGGAATGGGAGGAATTCTTATGGGCTTTTGCAATTTACTGCAGATCACCTTTGCCCCTCATAAGCAAATATAATTTGTCTTGGCACAGGTAACTTTCCCACAAAGGATTCAAGAGAACTGGGAGAAGCGAAACTCCCAAGGGGAAAAATCAATGCTGTGTTTTGCCTTGTGTCACTGTCTCTCCCTTATTTGTTAAGTCCAAGCCTAGGGAAAAGGAATTATCTGAAAAACTTTCCTCTGGCTTAAGCAAAGAGGAAGATGTTCCTCCATATGGATGCTGTTCGGCGGTGCATGAACAGCTGCACAACAGAACCGGTTACATAATTTGTGGGACACAGTAAAAATAAAAATGTAGGGCTCATTGTTCAAAAATTAATATCTTCAAAGTGATAATAGCAGATCATTAAAGCAAACAGAGGGGGTCTCTAAGTGTGGGGCATTGTAGCAGAGTCTAGCTCAGTATTTTCAAAGAGGAATTGTGTGTGCATACCTATGTGCGTATGTGGACTATGTAGGTTTTCCTACATGTTCATGCACAACTCAAGTTCGTAGTTTATGAGAAAGTTTATGAGACTCCAATACTTTCAATTATTTTTCAAAGAGAATATAACTGAAAAGATAAAATTACTGCCTTCTGTTCCCTCAGACTGAGACTATTTGGCTGAGAATTAAATTGAGTTCTTCCTCATGAGGAGGAATGTCTTATCTAAGGCAATGTGTCATTATGTATCCAGTCGGTATGATTCTGCATAATAATTTGAAACATAACAATGTGAAGTACTGACTTTGCTTTGAGAAAGATATCACAAAAATTATGAGGTAGTTAGGAAAATCTTTTTTCCTCCTTGTACTTGGATTGTACTCTCCCTGAGAATTAATGTTTGTCCTTCCGTAGTGTAGAAGTTGGGGAGGCATGTTTAACAGTCAACTTCTGGGCAATAGAGATAATTCAAAAGCCTGGCAGCAAAATCACAGAGCCAGACCAGCTTTTGAGTACCTAATGGGACAGGCTTCACAGGTGTGCAAGTTCTGCAGAGTCATGAGGCTTCAGTACCTCAATGAACTTCAAGTTTGGGACCAATTACACAGCCATTTCTATTCTGCTGTGGTACTACAAATTCAACTTTCTTCACACCTGTTCCATATGTCTTCAGGTGCTTACATATTAGAGAAAATTTCATGAGTTCTAATGATGTCACTGAGAGATTATTCTTCAGCAGTGGTTCTTAGGCAATTTTTTCCCAGGGGACATTTGGCAATGAATGTCTAGAGACCTTTTCATTGTCACAACATTGTGTGTGTGTGTGGGAGGGTGGGAGTCAGGGTTCTGGTGTCTAGTGGACAGGGCCTAGGGGCAGTCTGGCATGTCCTACAATGCATGAAACAGGTAGACTCTCAAAAGAAGAATTGTGTAATCCCAATGCCCACAGTATTGAGGCTGAGAAACTCTGTTCTAGTTGACCTCATCCTGCAAGAGTCAGGCATAGATTCTGAGGAAAGTGATGTGTAGATAGTGTGGTTCCCTGAAAAGTACATGAAAGAAAGGGGCTGCCTTCACAAACCTGAGGACAGAAGGTCTGGTTTGGGGCTGATAGTGTTAGAACTATGCTCTACAAACTTATCTAACTTGGGAGACGGAGAAAGGAGCGTACGTGTACACACACCAGCACACACACTCATACTGAGAATCATGATAAGAAGCAAAGGTTATAATTGTGCACCTGTCTTTCCAGGTCTTATGAATATTTAACTTTCTACTGTTACTAAACACTGTTGCATCAAGTAAAGTAGTTAATTAAAAGTCAGCTCCAGTCAGGCATAGTGGTGCTTGTCTTTAATCCCAGCAACTTGGGAAGCTGAGGCAGGAAGATGACAAGTCTGAGATCAGCTTCAGCAACTTAGCAGGTTCCTCAGCAACTTAGTGTGAGACTCTGTCTCAAAAGAAAACAGAAAAAGAGCTGGGGATGTAGCTCAGTGGCAAAGTATCCCTGGGTTCTTTTCCTAAACAAAAAAAAATATCAGCTCATGCTTATAATAACTGGGCCTTAGGAGTAAGTCACTCTATTGAGCTATAAACATCCTCAAAGAACACTCTTTTCCCTCCTGAGTTCTGAAACAGTTCTGATAGAAGAAAAAAGAATGAGACAACTAGAAAAAAAAAATAACTCCAGGTTACACTGATGAAATAATCATATGAGAATATGGTTTATATCTGTGGACAGGGGTCTTTCTAACACTGCACTCTGGAGAAAGAATGAAGGATCGGCCAGTCACAGGTGTGTGCACTTGGACAGCAGTTGGAGCAACTGTTCTACATTATGTGGTATAGAGAAGCAGAGCTGTGTTCATTCCCTGTGGGAGATATAATTCAGAGAGGAAGAGAAGAGGGCTATCCATGCTAAGTTCTCCTTCCAACTTTATCAATTGTTAAATATTGTGTCCCCCAAAATCTCATGTGTGAGACAATGCAAGCAAGTTTAGAGATGAATTGTGTTATGAGAGTCTTAACCTAATCAGTGCATTAGTCCCTTGATAGGGATTAACTGTGGTAACTAGAGGCAGGTGGGGTATGGCTGGAGGAGGTGGGTCCTTTGGGGCATATATTTTGTAGCTGCATATGGTGGCATGCCTTTGGGGTATATATTTTGTAGCTGGTGAGTGGAATCTCTCTGCTTTCCAATCATCCTGCGATCTGCTTTCCTCCATCATACTCTTCCACTATATGATCTCCCAAAGAATGGAGCCAGCTGTCCATGAACTGAGACCTCTGAAACCTGAAACTGTGAGCCCCCAAATACATTTTTCCTCCTTAAAATTGTTTTCATCAGGACTTTTGTTCATAGCAGAGAAAAAGCTAAAACACCAATCCCAATCAGATGCCCCTTCTTTTATAAGGTAGGTATGCAGGTGGCAGTGGGCCAGGATAGGGGCTGGGTAAGGAAGGATCTCTCTTGGGAGTGCTGTGGAGGTTGCACAGCAGGAATGGGAGGAGGACACCTTGCTGTCCACCGTGAGAACACAATCAGTGTGCAGTCCCTCCCTCGCTGCCTCTGGGGAAAGAGACAGATGATCATCAAGCTTTCCCTTCTGATGAGAATGGAGGGGAACGGGACAGAGGAAGAGGTAAGTATAAGATAAATTCTTGCCATAAATGGAACTGCTAAGGTGTTCTGTTGTCACTTCCCAAACCCCTCTTGAATACGCAGCTCAAGTTAGGGACCCAAAATGTGACAAGTCATGTTCAAAGTGCTAGCTTCATTCACTCTGAGTGGGAATGGACTGTAAGAATCTTGTCTGAGCACAAGAACAAGACATGAAGAGGAGTCCCTGCTTGCTTCTTCATCCATGTTATCTCCCACATCCCATAAAACCCGAACATTTCTTTTTGCAAACCAAGGACAAGGGCAGGGGTTGTGGCTCAGTGGTAGAGCACTTGCCTAGCATGATTGAGGGCCTGAGATCAAACCCCAGCAACACACACACACACACACACACACAATTTAAAAAGAAACCCTAAGGATAGAGTGTTAATTCCATCTTTATATGGGCAAGGAAAGATGCGGAACAATGTGTCCCCTATGTTCTTTATTCCTTTGTTCTAATTCTGACATGATCATAGCATGACAAAGGACGTTTGAAGGACTGTCCTACTCTGCAATACAGCCTGGGCTACTCCTACCGGGAGGAAATGCTATTCCTCAATCTTCACATTTTGTATTTTCTTTCTCTACAGTCCTCACAACGTGGGATGTTTTACAGCATCCCTGCAAGAGGTCCTTGATGGGACCTATCCTGATATTGACTATCCTTACTGACGACTTCTGCTTGAATGAGGTGATCCCTTCTTAAATCCTTTCCTGATTGATATGAAGTCTCATGCCCTTTGATTCCAGTCCTCTTCTAGTTGAGTTTTGGGGAATTGTAATTGTGTGGTGAATCTGCTGCTGGCATAAAAACACTAACATTTCACATTTCTAGGAACTGGATCAAATCAGTGTCATTTGTATGATGTAGAGTGAATGAATCCAGTTAGAATAGCAATATTAGCAAATATATATATATATATATTTTTTTTTTTTTTTAAAAATCATTTATTTTTCCTGGAGTGCTCCTTTTGACTGTGAAAAGTCCTCTCTTGGGTCATTATTTTGGGAGGCTGTCAAAGGTAAAGATCTTGATATGTCAGCTTCAAAAACTATTATTATTGACCTGCAAAAGTCAGGTATTTTAGAGCTCTATCCTGAACAAATTCAACATTTTAATTGCCTTATCTCTGGAACTATTAAAGATAATGACTGTTGGCAGTATGATTTGCTGGGTCACCATTATCATTATCAACTGCAGAAAGATTACTGCTTAGCTCTCTTGCAAAAGGGAGAAATTCACAACAAGGCACATTCCGACTGCTTAGTCTTAGGAAATTGCTTTAAAGATTTAAATATTTTAATTGCTTAATGTTAATTGCTTTGTATAACCCACGACAAGGACATCAATGCCAGAACTAATTAAGCAGGCTAATGGATCCCAAACTAAAGCTTGAGAACAATGGGATGATGGTTTCCCTCTGGGCTATTCTTTTAGATACTTATGAATTTGTTTTCATAAGAAAGATCACATGGAATTATCACAGGAAAAAAAATTGAGAGCCTTCCTAATACAAAGACTTCCACAATGGATCGCCTCATATATTTATCCCTACTTTCTCCTACCTGTAGTATGGATATTTTGGACACACTAAAAACGACCATTTACCACCACTCTATTCTTTGGCATTCTTTTTTTAGTCTGAAGGGAACTATGATCAATGTATGGAGACCAAGAGACTTTCAATTTTATCTATTGATAACCTTTTACTGACTTAAAACCAGTTAAACAGATGTATCCATGCAGAATTTTCTTCTTTTGTGAGGGGATGTAGAGGTTTGAATCTTATCTATTCATTCTGATGGCATGCTTTAGTTATCTATTTTGTTTCAAGAGAGAATGAATCACTAACATTATTTCTAGTAATTGAACAGAATAGGGTGGTATATGAAATGCTGAGTGAGGAATTTGTGTTTAGTGCTCAGATATTCTGTCTTCCTGCGAACTCTGTGAGTTCTGAGATTTATTTATTGCTGCTGTGGCTATTGACCTCAGCTTGTGTTGCTTCAGAATAGTGGAACAGGTAGGTAAGTCCATGAAAAGTCTGCTCTCAGGGTCAATTTTTTTTCCATGTAGAAGCACAGCATCAGTGTAAATCTGTGGCTTTCAGAACCCCCCTCTCTCTCTTCCTGGGCATATCTTTTTTTTTTTTTCAGCATATTAGATCAGAATCTCACTGGCTCAGCTCACCATTCAATCCACACCACAAATCATCCTCCTGCCTATTGTGTGCACTTGGGGAAAATGCCCAGTCATCTGTAGAAGGAGACTGCATATGATTCACGTTGTATGGCTGAACTTGATAGTGGCTATAGGACTGACACATTTTCAAGGCATATGTTATGTTGTTCAATGAAGATGAATAGCTCTGTGATGGATTTACTATTTAAGAGCATCCCTGGGAAGGTCATCCAGGTCTGATTATGTATCACTCCCCAGAATTTAAATTATATTCTAAGTCCCAAGTTCCTGCAATATGGGAGGGATGGCCATCTAACATCAAATGCAGAGGGCAGGGAGTTAGGGAGAGCTCAACAGTAACTGATCTGAAGGACCTGGTGTCAGGGATCCCTAACTGTTCGGATGCTCCATTCCAAATGACTGCATTGCAGTCTTTGTTAATGAAGTGCCTTCCTTCAATCTTTAAAATGAAGAGCATGATTAAGAAAGCAGTTGAATTAGTTTAGCATCACCTTTCTCTGGTTCTAACACTAAGAGGAAGGATGCTATATCTTTCCGTGCATCCCAAGTGGGCAAGGAGGAAGCAGTTTTTGTCTTTGCTAATTGAAGAGGCGTACTGTAATCCTTAAGGGGAAGGAGATGTAGAGAAGTCTTTGAGGAGGAGGACGGTGCGAATATGATAGTGCATCCTGTAGTGAACTCACAGTCTATGGAGAAGGCAGACAAGCAATAAAAAGTTCATTCTATATTTTTAAGAATGTGGATAGAGGTCTGCACAGGGTCCCAAAGAGAGCAGATGGACACACCACCAAACTGGGGGATTTGAATTGCTTCTTGAAAGGACTGGGTTTTTTTCTTTTAGCTAACTGTTGGTGGAAATGTAGTAGTTATAAGATCTAGGTAGGGGAGGTTCCAGGCAGAGAGAACAATATTTGCAAAGATGAGGAGGCATATTAGTTCTGAGAGTCTGTTTTGTGATTTTCACACTTTGAACTCTCTTAAATCAATATAAAGACCCTTTGAGATCTGACCAAATCCCTGCCCCTCTACTATCTGCCAAATACTCACTCTCACAACACACTGAGTCTTTCAGGGAAAAGATGCTGGCAGATGTGCATTCCCTTTGAAAATGAATTTCACAAAACTATTCCGGAACTTAGATACAATCCCAGGAAGAAAGGAGGAATGGCTGAGTTCAATTGGGATATCTCCCAGAAGAGATTTAAAAGCACTGGATTGAAGGAGTTTACACACAGAAATGGCCAGAGTTCACTTGGTGAGAGTCAAGCTTGAGATAAAAACTAAGTCGTGTTTGAGATAGACGTTTTGCAAACATGAGCATGTGATTCATAAGATTTGTACTCATGATACTTGTTTTTCATAGACTAAATATAATTTTAAAACATATTTGAATCCCCAAAGTTACTTGTCAAAAGACTCGTTGAATTTAAATGTAGAATTAAAATGGAAAGAAACCCATCATTTAAAAAACTGGAAAAACTGAGACCCAGTCTCTGACCCAGACACTGATGTGACTTTTTAAGGTCAGAGAGCAGATGGGGAACTAATAATCTTCTGAATAAACTTCCTTCCATCAATCCTGAAAGCTTGAAATGTTTACTTCTGTTTTTAAGAGAGAATGTAAGCCTTAAGAGAAGGTAAATTGTAAGTGACAAGAAAAAGAAGAAGAAGAAAAATAAATTAGAGTTACAAAGAGTGTAATATGTAAGGAAGGGGATAAGTTTTTAGTCATTTTGTGGACAGAGAACTACAGTCAGCTGGGTTCAGTGCCATTATGGAAAATCAAGACATCAGTAGATATACTTAAAACTTCATCTCTGATCAGGCCTATGTTTCTCTTTACTTTCTCAAAAACATCAAATATATGCTGTGGTTATAAAAATAATAGAAGTTCAATCCTTTCTCCTAAAAGTAAATGTTTTCCCAATGTCTAGCTATAGTAATTATTTCACTGTATTTCTTTAATCTTATGCTAAATAGTAAATTATTTTGTTCTTTGCCTTTGAGGAGTTTTACCCCTGGATATGTGTGTGTGTGTGTGTGTGTGTGTGTGAGAGAGAGAGAGAGGTGGCGGGGGGGAGATAGAAAGAGGGAAATATATTTGGATTAGAAGACTTCTGAGATACTGACTTTTTCTCTGCACTACTCTACCTCAATGCCCATGATATAATGATTTGAAAAAGATTATTGCAATGGAATCATATCCTCTATTACCTTCCCTTGTAAAGTAAAATACTATTTAGAACAGAAAAGTCATTTATTCCAAGAGCTAATATTCACACTTGATGTTAACAGATATATGATACATTTAAATTAGAGCATTTCTTTTATAAAACAATCAACTGAAGCTAAGATACAAGACACAAATATAATGAAAAATTTTAAGTATCATTTTAATTTCCTATATTTATTTCTCTTATTGACACAAGACTAATGAAGAGGGACATATTATATTACTTTTACAATTTAAAACTTTACCACTAGCTCAGGGAAAATCTAGTAAAAACTTGTGTTTAGCAAAAAACACCTTTAATAGCTACTTATGTTTAATGAAGTTATTTTCTAATAAAAATCCATTTAAGGCATATTATTCATGAGGACATTACAAATATATTAGACTGAGATTTCTGTAAAACAGACATTTAAAGGTCCCTAGCCACATAGGAGATACTGTTCAACAAAAAAGCTGCAGTTATATTTTTGAAAAGCTTAACACATGTTTTTAATAACAGCTGATATTTTCTCAAAATGCAAACTTAGTGACTCTGAGGTTATACAATATGAGTTTATTTCCCCATAATCTTTAAGGAACTAAGAGGAGAGAGAAAAATGGACCCTTGGTTAATAAAACAGTAGCCAAAACACTATATCAAAATTTGATACATCTATGAAATTTATCAAGATATTTTCCCTTTCTTTACACAGTTATAAGTATTTTGATTATCTTATTTCTAACTCTATAATAATTCCAAATCTAATGTGAGTTACAAAGTTTGTACAACATTTTATTTTTTCCTTTTGCACTCAAGTATCATTAAAATGAAAGAGAATAAAAACAGTACTCCCCTTGCAGGGGACTAGTTTAGTAATTATTTTATACAACACTCTCTTTTGTTATCATTTGCAAGTACGGTGTACTGAATGAATACTTATTTTGTGTGAAATGAATCTGAGATGCTGCTATTAAGGTCTACACTAGAAACTAGAGTTATAAAAAGTACAAGGAAGGGGATATAGGGTAAATTTTTTTTACAGTCTCTAGGTATGCTAACTGACACCTCCTTTTAATTTTCTTTAAAAACTCCATAACTTGAGTTTTTTTTATCCTTGGTCTGATATGATGATCCCTAGAATATAATCCAGGTCCTCTTTATCAATTGGCTATGAAGTGCATTTACTCCAGTCCAGGTACCATGGGTATTGACAACTTTTGACATGGAAGAGTACTGAAGTCATATGAAAGCATTGAAGAGACACCTTAAGAAGCAACTCTGGAAAAGGTCTTCAGAAAGGGTTAACAGGAGCATGATCTAAAGATATCAGGGTGAGAGGGCAGTGGTAACTTTCAGTTCGCTAGTTTTTATACAGGTCCATTTACTCTGGAGAAATGACTTGTGAGTTCTTAGCAGAGAGGAATGCAATTTACTTTATGAATTAATCACTCTAACCACATGTACACATTCAGCCTAGTGGATTTTCTCAATGAGAATCATCTTTATTTCAAAAAGCACGTTTACTCTTTTCTAAATTATATTCATGTTTTGTGTCAATATCAAAAACACACAGATAATAAATTACCATAGCCAAAATTAAAGTTAACTCATTATTTGGAGAGCATAGATCTTTTGAATATAATACAAATATATTAAATTTATAATTACAATTTCAGTAAAAGTTCACATTTGTTCTTTTCCACTCTGGAAAAAAAGGATAAAATGGAGAATTTCTCATATTTTTAAATCAACAATGGATATATTGGGATAGCTACAAATGTATGGATACTTTAAATGTATCATAATTCAAACACAGTAAAAATCCTAAAATGATCGTACTAAGTAGTACACTAAAAATGAAAAGTGATATTTTACTGCTTCCCTGGGTGATCTCATACTCACTTTTACCCTGGCTTTAGCAACTTTTAATGTGCAATACTCATTATGCAAATTAAATAGAAATTTTTGATTTTCAAAGAATTTAGAGCTATTTTACTGCTTTATCGATACTGCAAGAAATTCTGCAATAATGTTGGCAACTGGAGCTGTGGAATAAGATGCAATCTTGGTCTTCCTATGCAATTTCGGATACAGAGTCGACAGAGTTGGCAAAGAGAGCTTGGGGTAGCTACAAAAAGACATGAACATTTCTGTTAATTAAAATTCAAATGAGTTTTTATATGTGGCAAGATATATGAAATGACATCATAAGATCCTACAAGGCTTATTAGGAAGTGAGTATAGTATGACCAGTATACTAAGAAACTTTATGTAAGCATTTATGTTACTTTTACTTATGAGATCTTATAATTGAGATATATGCCATGCATGTTCATTAAAACATTATCATCTTCAATCTTATGAAAGAATCATTGCATTAAAAGCCTCAGAAAGAAATTGTGCTTTTTGAAGGAGATATAAATCAAAAAACCCCAAAAGCTTTATGTATTACAAGGAGAAATTTAAAAATTATGCATTTTCCCTTAAGTTTAACATTTAAGCTAAAGAAAACTTTTATTATAGTCTCTGAACCAGGCTTAACAATTTCTGTTTTAGAACAAGAGTCTTAAGTGTTAAAATCATTCCTTATTATGTTTCTTCAATGTATTGCAGAAGGCACATGCCCTTATAAAATGGGGCATGTTTCCAAATATAAATTAACAGATATTATATCAGAACTACATATTATGCATTGTCAAAACAAGCTTAATATATTTAAACAGAGAAATGTGAACATTTGGATATGATGAAAAAAGGAAATTATCATGCTATCTTTGTAGATAAGTTGAAAATATTTCCACTTCCATGAAAAATATTCCAAATTATAAGCCATTATTATTTTACATGGCAACAAAAAGTCTTTCAGTTTCATCTGTTTGGGGCAAATATTCTTTTGTTCACATATGTCTTTCTTACCTTCATGTTGAAGCAGTATTCTCTCTACCATACTGTTAGATATAGATACATCTATAGGTCGCAGAAGCTCTGTATTTTTGGCATTGATATCTGCTCCAAATTCTAATAGTAAGTTTACAATTTCTGTACTGGATTGTTGAGCAGCAGCGTGTAACGGAGTATCCCAATATTTGCCTTTCTGCACATCAGCGCCTACACGTGAATAAGGAGTAATGACAAACACACACAAAAAAATTATTAGATGAGTCAGTTCCTATGTGGGGAAGAAAGGGAAGGTCCTTGAAGAAGGGGACAAAAGGGACCTCTACTTTGTAATGACTTATTTCTTTATATACACACACACACATATATATATCTTATATCTTCTTATATCTTTATATATACACATATATCTTTATATGGGCATATATATTAACATATATCATGTATATTTCTCATATACACATATTACATGTATAAAAATCTTAAGCGTGGTAACTTCGGATGGGGAGGTACACACACGGTATATTCTTCTCAAATACTTTATTGTATTCTTGAAAGATCTCATAATAAAGAGATTTTAAATGTTTCCAAAAGTAATTGTATTAATTAATATAAACAGGGCATGATTAAGTTCCCACATATCTATTTTCATGACAGATGACAGCTCTTAGGATTATTCAAGAGTTTATCACTTTTTTTCTTTTCACTTATTTTAAGATAATAGAGGTCTTTGATTTCTTAGAAAAGTCATGAATCTAGACATGTGATCCATTTAGGTAAAATGTATACAGATTTCCCTGCCACTTTTCACTTGTGTAGATTCCATCAATAAATATATAGACACTGAGCCTCTCAAGTGGAAAAGTACATCAATGATATCTGTGTGCAAAGTAAATTTTTTAAAAATGCTCACAACCCTACAATGTAAACTTCCCTATTGCATAATTATTGTATCCTTACATGGTGATCATTTAATGCATGCATGATGAAAAAAATGATGTTTAAAATTGTAAGATTATAATCCCATTTTCTGGTACATAAATGGTTACAACACCAAGAAATGCCTACCAGTAAAAATGCGTAAGTTCTTTTCAACTCTGTTTGCTGAAGCTGTTTGAAAAATTAATGAACTATATGAGAAGCAGTAAATTTTAAGTGTTTCTTTATGTCCCTTCTGCTATTTTCAAATTTCCATAAGTATAATAGTTTTCAATATTTTTAAAATATATATAAAATGTTTAGTGGGAAAATTACATTCCACAGCAAAATTTTCATAAAGAAAGCATAGACTCTGTTGGTTATTCAATTTTATGAGAGAATGGGGCATGAACATAATAATCAATCAGCCATTACTAACAGCACTTTCTCAATATTTTTAAGCCCATTATAAAATGTTTCTATTAAAAAAATCAGGGATATGAAAGCATAAGTCCAATGGTTATTCCAAATTTATGGGAGAGCATGGCTAGAAAATAACATTCTGCCAACTCAATAACAGGATTCATGTTTAAGACTCTAGATATGAGAATAAAATAATAGAAGCTGACTCTGCTTGTAAGAAATTTATAAATAAGATAATGTAAGTAATATATAAAAGGGTTATTATTAAAATATGTTTGAATGTATTAGGGAATCAACTGACTATCATAAACAATAAGTACCATAGAAATATATCCATTTTCTCTCTCTCTCTCTCTCTCTTTTTTTTTTTTTTGTATATTCTAAGCAACTACCCATGAGAGGGAAGGACTGTGTTAGAGGGATGATGTGGGAAGGGGGCATAATCCACATCCTCATGGAGCTCCTAGTCCTTTGGTGGTAGAGACCACTATGGTCTCAACATAATAGGAATGTTTCTCAGGGGGCTAAAGCTGAATCTTGAGTCATTTCATGTAAGTGGGAAAGAGTAGTAATTCTTTTCGAGTAAACAGAACAAAACATAAAGACTCATTAAAAACATGTGAGTTTTTATGGTTGGTAGACTATAAGACCATCCAAGCAGTCACTACCCCTTAATTTTCTTTTCATGGATTTATTTACAGATATATACATATTTAGCAACATTATATTCAACCTTGAGGATCTTAATTTTATGATCTTTCATAAGGAGGGCTTTCAGGCTCCTTTATATCCAAATGTCTGCTAATGCTGTGTGTACAAAATATAGATTGTATATTAATCTGTGAGCTTTGAAGTATTTTCATAAAGACTGAGATTCTTTTTTATTGGTTATATATTCACACGGGATTTATAAGGGAAAATGTTTGCAATGAAAACATTATTAGCAATGAGATATAACTTTTAAAGATACTTAGAGAAATGTGTAACTGCTTATGTAAGGAACGAATGGAAAATGTTTTAAAGACAAGTACCTGCATAAAGAAGTTTCCAAATGCAATGGAATTGCTGTGACATGCAAGCTACATAGAGAGGAGTTCCCAAATGAGGAACATCTTGGTCAACATCTATGCCCCAGGATATCAGTATGTCGAGACATTCATGGTGACCTGCCAACACAAATGAGATGAGTTCACTCTTGCTTTCACTACCCGCCAACACACAAGCACCTCAACCATGCTTCCCCCTAAAATGTAATTTACTAAAGGGTAAATGGAACACTGAATGTCAAGGAGCTCTCTTCCCTTTTCACTTAATCCCCTCTCTAAATTACCTTTACTGGCAGCCTCATGTGTGGGAGATGGAAGACAGGATTCCAGCTGGGCCTTGGCACCATATTCCAAAAGAAGTTCTGTACAGCTGGCACTGCCTTGTGAGCATGCATTGAATAACGGAGTCACGCCATCTATTGTGATTGCATTTACCTAAATCAAACCAAAACCTAAGAATAAGATTTATGAATCACACGCAACTAACTTAGTTATGTATTTTCAAGATATGCAATTGCAAACCAAAGTAACTAGGAAACTGTGTGCTATAAATATGACAAAGTGTATTTAGTTCTTACAGATCAATAAGAAAGCTTTAAAACTTCAAGAGGTGAATAAATAGAAATACAATATGGCAGATAGTTCACAGAAATAGGCATACAATCAGTGGAGAGCATGAAAAAAATCTCCATTATTGAACAAAAATGAATTTAATGATTAGATAAATTTCAGTGAGGGGAAACAAATGAAAAAAAAAACATAATATTGACAAAAGTTGTGCTGAAGCCTCTTTACTGTGGTTGTTTAAATTGGTAAAATTGGTCATTCTATTTCTGAGAATTTATCTGAGGAAAATCATTGAAAAAAATGAGCCAATATTATAGGCCTGAAGGTATTCATTTAGAGTTATGAAAACAAACAATAACCTAAAGAATATTCTATATTATTATGCCATGTCACCCATTCATATGATTGTTAGAAGTTCTTTTCAGATTGTAACGAGAAGGCAAAGGCAATTCAAGGGCTTTATTTTTATTCTGTTATTTTTGAGAAAGAAGGACAGAAAAGAAAAATGCTTACGTTAGCTCCAGCTTCCAGAAGAGCTCTGGCACAGGCCACATGATCTCCCAGGCAGGCTTCGTGCAATGGGGTGACATGGTCTATGGTGACAGCATTCACATTATAACCCTAAGCATGACAAACCATTTTGAAAGGTGAGCAAAGAGTTGTATGAAATCATCTCCCTAAATGTCATTAGAGAATGATACATTTTAAAGATCAAAGAATCTCAGGCAAATCAGTTTCCGGTTCAGTAGGATTGGCCAGTTTGAATGCCATAGAGTCAGTCAGTTGCCAAAACTCCTTAGCTCCTCTCCTGTAGTTATTCATAATGTGTATTACACATATCATAACTAAATCAGCCCACTGTGACCTAGAATACTAGAACTTACCTATGTTCTGGTGTCCCTCTACCCTCCCTCTCCCCACCCTTTTCTGCTTCTAGTAATCACTATTCTCCATTTAGATAGATGGTTTTAGCTTTTTTTGCATGCTGTATTTATCTTTATGTGTCTGATTTATTTCTCTTAATATCCTCCAGTTCCTCCATGTATTACAACTGATAGGATATCTTTCTTTTTGATAATCCAATAATATTCCAAGGTACCACATTTTCTTTATCCATTCATCCATTAATGGGCATCTAGGTTAATTCTGTATCTTTGCAATTTTGAACAGTTCTGCAATCAACATAAGAGTGAAGGTATTTCTTGGATATGCTGATCATTTCCTTTGGAGCAGGAAGTTTCCAAATATAAAGTAATGATAAAGAGATGGAAATATTAATTGCTCCTGATTTGATCGGTATACAATATATGCACGAATTGAAATATCACACTGTACTCCATAAATAGGCAGAATTATTGTTATTCAGAAATTGTTTAAAATATTTAAGGAAATGAAAACACCGCCTTGATTTGCTTATTACATACTATATACATGTATCGAATTATCACACTATAGCCCATAAATATGTAAAATTAAAATTTTTAAAAAAATCTTCTTAGCCCCAACGTTATAGTACCATTGTGCTGTGAAATAATAATATTTTAAGTATTTTGTTCAACAGGTTCTGGTATTTTTTAAAATTTTGCTTTCTTTTGTTTTTTGGTACCAGTGATTGAACTCAGGGGGACTAGACCACTGAGTCAAATCCCAAGCACTATTTTGAATTTTACATAGAGACAGACTCTCACTGAGTTGCTTAGCACCTCACTTTTACTAAGGCTGGCTTTGAAATCATGATCCTTCTAATTCAGCCTCCTGAGCTGCTGAGATTACAGGCATGCACCATCGCACCTGACCTAATTTTGCTTTCTTAACTGTTTTTTGTTGTTGTTGTTGTTGTTGTTTGGGGGGAGGTGTCTTTATTTTGTTTGGATTTTTGTGTGTGAAATTAAAGACTATTTATAGGCTGGATCACTAGTTTTTATTAGGGCTACAAAATTACAAGTCAGTCTAGACTGGGGGGTAAATACTATAGAATTTAATAAACTGCTTTGTGAATTTCTATCACTAGAAAGAATATGACTAAATTATAGACCAGGATTAAGAATTCTGACTATAGAGTCAGAGAGTTAAAAGCCTGGCTCCATTATGCAGTAACCTTTGTGATTTGGACAAATACCTTATCTTTTGAAGTTTAGGATTATCATGAGGATTAAATGAAATGAAACCTGTAAAGCAATTATCATTATAGCACCCAGTGTATAGGAAATATTAGGTTTTGTTTTCTTTTTCAGTCAATACTAAGTAAATACTTTTTAACTGTATTTCCATTAAACTGACCCTATAAGACTAAAATAGTTAAATACTAGGGCATGACATTCTTTGCCTTTTTGCTGTCACTAGTAATTCATTGTCTATCAACAAACATACTAAGCACTCTTATTTAAGGAAGAATTTCAGGCCAAATCCTCCTAACATATTACAGATTAGTAATCTGTAGTTACCAGAATGGACATGAAGAATCAGAAAATGAAGGTACAAATAGAGAACAACACCAAATCTTTGTCATTAGCAAGTGGAAATTTTTAAGATCCTCTAATTATCCCTGCAAAGATTTCAAGTTGCTAGCCAGCAGATTTGGAGAGCTGCCCCAGATTGCTGCAGAGTGGCCGGGTGACACAAGCATGTGAGAAGGTCGAGGTTCCCTTCCACATGGCGCCCTGGGGCAGCTTCACACTCTTCTTGGCTGGTCTGCGGAGGGATAGGAGATACACATTGAGAAATACCTTAGGACGGCCCTCTTCTCAAAGACCTGCGTGACACTCTGAGGGATTACCATTTGAAATTACTGACCTTTTTATAGGGCATATTTCCCTCTCATCAAGGGATGAGCAAAACAAAATAGTCACATGGTTGTCACAGAACTGGTTGGCCCCAAGAGAGCGTCTCATGCACATCTTCATTTTGCAGATGAGAAAATGGAGCTGGGATAGACAGTGGGTCAGCCCTAGTGCCAGCCCAGAATCCAGGTCTCCTGAGCCCTAGGCAGTGACATTTAAACTGGGCCATGGGACTCTTTGTTGTCCTTTGATACTGGGAAACACTAGTACAGTGACTCCTAGAACTGGGTGTATATTTAAATCAGAAGGGAATCTTAAAAAAATAAAATGCACAGTCCAGTGCCAGGTACCCTGTTTCAAGAAGGAATCTCTTTCCACTTTTCCTCTGGTGAGTCTGATGAGCAGGCAGGTGTAGAAATGAACATTCTATTGCCTTCATAGACAATTCCCCACATTACAGATTACCATGTCACAAAAAGATTGTTTCAGAATCTAGTCTAGTCTAATCACCCTTTGTGGTTGTTATGTGATTAAGTCTCCGATCAGCTATGCGCAATAGACAGAGTTAAGCATATTTTGAACGATTAATAAATAATACATCCAATTACTAATTACTTAAATTTCTATCAATGAACCAATATACCATATGAGAAATTTAAAATACTAAGACATAGGATTATACCAAAATATTTATAAAGTAATTTCAAAGATCAATGAGAAACTATTGACTTGCCTGGCACAAGTTAAAAGGGCAGTAGTAAAATTTAAGCAATTTTAGTGTTTTTGAATTGATTTGTTTTGACGATGTCCTATGCTGTTGGGAAGGGGGCATGTCTAAACTATATATAATATTTTACCTGTGATAATAATGTTCTCAGAGCAAGGAGACGACCTTGACTTGCAGCTTCATGTAGTGGTGATCGATCTGCCCAGGAACCTGTCAAAAGAGAAAGAAAACCAAAATTAGTGAGTCAAAGCAAACCCTAATAGGCTCAATCAATTCCCATGTCATATAAATGATTCGCACTCAGCATTCCACAAGGTGACCCAGACACACTTTTCCTACCTGCTAGGAAATTTGATTTTTACCAGAAGGACCCAAATAAGTAGTTTTGTGTGTTCTGCAATTGATCTACCTCAGACTCAACCATAGCTATCGAGTTGTTCTCCAAAGAGGATAATGATTAGGTCACCAGATAGGTCACCAAAAAAATAACCTCTATTTCACGATTTTTCAGACAGAACCAGAATTTTTTATTTTTTATTTTTTAGCAGTGACAGCAGCCAGAATACTCACCTCTCCATACTCCTAGCCTTCCCTGACCCCATGAGGTACGATATGTTGCCAAGGAACCCAAGTCTGAAATATGGAACGGTCTAGGTGGGCCCTAAAAAGGGAATTCCTAGGTTTGAAGGGGCACAGGGCCAGCTGCATTTGAATTGGTGCTGACTGTCCATGTGACAGGTGCGGATGACCCTCCCCCTACAACCCATGCTCTGGTGATACTGCGCTGACCTGTCATAAGCCCCCAAGTTTTCTTCTTCTATGTCTTCTGCACCTTTTGGTCTCTTCACATGAGAAATCCTCCTTTCCTTTACCCCAGTACTTGTTGGCACCCAGCCACCACTCAAAGGCCCAACCTCCCCTCCCATTTTCCTCACCCTGTGGTCACCTAGGTGGTTTTTAAAATATACCAGGTTGATGCACAGTGATTTTCCTGTAATTTAAACAGGACCAACACTGTTGGTTCAATTTACTAGACATGAGAGGTAATATTAGAGGTTTTGATGTGATTAAATGAATAGATTATGCACACCAGAAAAAAAATTCATTTGAAGGTTACCGCTGGCTCATAAAGCAACACTAGCGAGAGAGAAAAAACTTCCCAGCAGAAGATGATTATGGTTGCTAATATCTGTCTTCCTGTCTACTACCTCTTTTCTCCCACTTTCTAAATCCAGAGGATGCAATAAATTAAAATATTTTTAAATTTGATTCTAGCACAATAAATAAACTTACTTAATTGGTAATCAGAAATACAAGTTTATGAAAAGCACTTCTAAAGTTTGTTTAAATAGGCTAAGAAAATTATTGGAAACACAGCTGCAGTAGAATAAGGTACTTTAGAAACCATCTCCTATCCCCAACTTTCTGTGCTTTGAAAAAAATCTATACATGATTCCTCCTATTATTCTATTTTATAGTCTTACCACAGAGCTTCACCACCACACTGTAGGTTATATTCAAATTAATTCCATTAAAGAAAATTCAGGGCACATAACACAAGGTAAATGAAGCAATCCAGTGAGCTTGGTGCAGAGAGCAGAAGTGCCAATCACCCATCTTTTTATGTCTAATGATACTACAGGATTTTATTGGAAATACAAATCCTAAGGGAGAGGAGATAGAGTATGTCTTCTTACTGTTGATTTACCAGTACTTATCATAACAGCTAATGTCGAGTAGCATTTACTAAGTACATCGTCTAGCCCCTGCACACAGTGCTATACGTAGTAAAATCACTATGTATAGTATTCCAGTTAGTTCTCACAATGATATGAGGTACATGCAATTACTATTTCTATTTTAAAGTTGAGGAAATAAAATCTAGGAAAAATGAAGTAATGTAGAGGTCCACATATTCTATCTAAGCTCACGACTGATAATTCTAGTCATAGCCCTGTCCAGTGATGTGGGCCTTTGTTTTTTCTGTGGGCTTATTCAGAGTGATTTACTGTAGAGAAAGTAATTAGCTGCCTTCAAGGATTCCCTGAAACTATAATGATACCTATTTTATGGAAGCCAGCAACAGAATGCTCAGTCAATAACTTGGTGATAGTTACCTCCCAGGAATTTGTGTCTAGAAGCAGTAGAACTCAATTCTCAGGGTCCTGCAAATGCCAGAAAACTAGTATGCATTGTATTCATTAAGTATAATTTACAATGTGTAAAACGTACTCTGTAGGAATGAAAAAGAGCTTCAAAAATCTGTTGATTCCCTGAGCAGAAACTTAGATGAGTACTTTTCAGTCTTATCACATATATCTAAGGATCTGGGTTATGGAGCATCTCCTCTCTTAAGTTCTTCCTGCTCTCCAGAGTGATTATTTTACAGTGTCAAGACTATATTGAATTCTTCCTTTAAGGTCAAATACTTTAAAGCTTATTTTAAAAATAACCTTAGTTTTCTTATCATTCCAAAAATTCTGCAGTTCATATAAGAAAACTGTCTGGAGCCATTAGGCTTATCTTTATCCTATGGTTATACATGGGTCAGAGAGACCCATCCTGAGAATTAGGCACAAGCATAATACAACCTACCTTCCTTGACAGACTTGAAGTTGTCCTGAATATATTTGGATTATTACTATTATTTTTCTTTCTTTCTTTTTTTTTTTTTTTTTTTTTTGAAACAGTATCTGGTTGTGTTGTCCAGGTTGAACTTGAACTCCTGGGGGTTATCAATTTCCCTATTCAGGCTCCCAAATAGCTAGGACTACAGTAGCACGTCACTGCACCCTTCTGGATTATAGTTTTCAAATGTATGAAATTAATGAAATTAATACCTGTGACAGGTTTCTGGTTGTTATGATTTTTCTCTTTCAAAATATACTGAAACTATAGTTATTATCAGCTGGAGACTTCAATCTTGTTTGGAAAGGGGTCCTCATGCAATGAGTGAAAACGTTCTGGAAGTGCCTTAAAGTTCTGAGCACTGTTGGCAACCTTGGCAGCAACAGCCTGAGCTGAGAAAAGCTAGTTTCCTCATTGATAAAATGACTAAATAAAAACAAAAGAACACTGTTACAGTTTGGATGTGAGGTGTAACACAAGAGCTCATGTGTGAGACAATGCAAGAAGATTTGGAGGAGAAATGGGTTATGAGAGGCTTAACTCAGAGAATTAATCAACTGATGGGATTAACTAAGTGGTAACTGAAGGCAGGTAGGGTGTGGCTGGAGGAGGTGGGTCTTTGAGGGTGTGCCTTTGGGGTATACATTTTGTATCTGGCAAGTGGAGCTCTCTCTTTCTGTTGCCTAATCACCATGTGAGCCACTTCCCTCCGCCACACTCTCCTGTCATGATGTTCTGCCTTACCTCAAGCCCTGAGAAATGGAGCCTGCTATCTATGGACTGAGACCTCTGAAACTGTCAGCCCCCAGATAAACTCTTCCTCCTCTAAAATTATTCTTGTCAAGTCTTTTAGTCACAGCAGTGAAAAAGCTGACTAAAACAAACACTTAATTCAGTCCTGACCATGTGTCAGGAACTGCCCAAATTGCTGGTCACAAGTTTTCTTGTTAATGCTCCCATGGATCCTTAGAGATAGGCACAACTATTATCCCCATTTTAAAGGTGAGGAAACTAAGTCATGGAGAAGTTAAGTAACTCACCCAAGGTCACACAGCTTCTAGTTATGAACGTCAAATTCAAACTGTAACCTCAGTTCTGAAGATAATATTTTTTAAAATATTTTTTTAGTTGTCAATGGACCTTTATTTTATTTATATATATGCAGTGCCAAGAATCAAACCTAGTTCCTCACACATGCCAGGTAAGCACTCTGCCACTGAGCCACAACCCCAGCCCCTGGAGATAATATTTTAAATTCTGTGTAATACTGCCTTCTCAACACACACATGCACACAATACACAGTATGCTAAGTATTTTAGTAAATGATAATACTATAAATCTCTTTGGAAATTTATTGGTTTATTTCATTGGTCTATTTTTCCTTTCAACACCCCTCTAATCTAAACAGCAATTTTATTTTATTCTTAGTAAAAGTATGCCATTGCTGTGACAAGATAAGATTTGCTGAGCAGTATAGGAAAGTTTCTATATTTTTGCAAAAGAAACAAAACAAAACAAAAAACTCATTTGTTCTGTGGGATTCAAATTAAAGGTATTTTTCTCATGTTGGATATATTTCTTAGATATTCAGGAAGCTTCAATTATGTTCTCAGGTTTTATTAATCATCTCCTAAAACTTTAAAATACAGCCTGTTTCACCATATTCCTTTTCACTATATTTTTTTCCATACTCCAATTTCAGGATAAAAAAAAAATCAATGAAGATTAAGTCATATCAAGTCTTTATAAAAGAAAATAAAAAGCAAATTCCTAAGTATGCCCTAGAAAAGGTACCAGTCCCACTGAGTTTCATGTACCGGTTTATCTTGAGTCCCAGAGCAATGACTATTGAGTTGTAAAATTTAACACACTCTAAGTCTCAAAGGAAGACTAAATTATATTTTTTCTATTTATAGTTAGATATATATTTTAAAGTTTCCTAACATTATTCCTTGCTTATCTAGAAAAATTAGTAAGCCAGACAATGAATTGAGTTTTCAGTTGCAACAGGAATTACTAGTATTAGTTTTTGTGTATTATTTATTTGCAGTGTACAACAGTGCTATCTTGGATTCAAAGCAGAACTGTAATAATGCACACCATTAAATATTAGTTGACCGGACAAAATTTGGTGGCAAATTAATAATTTATAAAAAATTGGAACATTATGTCCTCACTAAGTAAAATGCAAAATTCATCATCATAAACAATGTTTGTTGGGGGAATGATCACATTTTGAGTTCCAGCTTCTAAGACGAAACCTGATGTTTATAAGTCATATGCATTCATTTGTTTTATCATTAACAACATTGATTACAGAGTGAAACCCTAAGAACTTTAGAACATATATCAATTTTCATTGTGAATATTTAAACAAGAAAATATGAAAATTATAACATTAATTTTCCAAATTGCATATGAGAAACCACTAGGTTAAGTTATTACTAAAATTTTAAATAATCAGTGCTTAAACATATGTTTTAAATTAACTTGCAATATTTGTAATGATCAGATTTTCCCTTCCTGCATAATGACTTAATAAACTTTACTACCTTTACCTCTAAAAACCACATACTAAGAGGGCTGGTGATATAGCTCAGTTGGTAGAGTACTTGCCTCATATGCATAAGGCCTTGGGTTCAATCCCTAGCACCCCCCAAGAAAATATGCTAAATTATATGATGCTGAGTTATTATTGCTGCTGTTATTCCACTGTCACTAGCTAACATGACAATTAACCAGAATCAGGGATTGGCAGAAACCTGGAGGAAATGGCCTTTTCAATTCATTTTGGACCTATTTCCAGTATATTATTAAGACCTTTATGGGGCAACAAAGCTAACAATATTTCCAGCTGAGAGCTACTTGATATTCCTCCCAGCCCACTCTCTGTCTTTGCATTCTAATGTGTTTGTTCTTCAAAACGATTACATTAGCCTTCTGAACAATTTTTGCATTACTTGCTGGTGTTACAGAGAAACAGAGAGAAAGAAAAGGAAAATGATCATTTCAAAAACGGTCACACAAAGGCCAAAATACATCTTTTCTTTCCTAAGTAATAAGAAATAAAGCCGTATCAACCTATGAAAGGAATAATTTATAGAGCATGTCTGCCCCCAAAGAAGAAAGCCTTTTGCTTTGAATTTTGCTTGCTGAACTCCCAAGCAACTCCACCTCATTTTGCTTCTTTGTAATTTCTTCAGAAAACTTCTGTAATCTGGTAACACAAGAATCAAAGGGCACTAGATCATTTTCCAAGTTCTCTTTTGAAGTAAGTCTTCATCCTATACTGTTTCTCCCCTTCAAAATCTGAAATTTAGCAACCACAGGTTTCTATTCAAATACATGCAATAATAAATATTTTACCTTTCAATAGGGATATGGCTTTATATCATATTTAATAAGCTCTCTCAAGATCAAACAAAATATAAATCTCTCCATGTATAACTGTCCAGTAGATTTACAACTGTGTTAGACTTTAATAGAGTACCTAGGATAAAAGAAACAAAACCCCTACTTAAAAAAAATGTTCAATTTAACTCTTTAGGATAAATTATTCAGTGTGAAATTGTTTTACAAAATATCTGCAACTTTCATCATGTTAATCAAGTGCCTACTGTTAAGGCTCTGTAGCTACACAGGAGGGTGACTCTGCCTATATTTAGAAACAACACTAGTTCCCAGACATCTGGTACATAATTTACAGGGTGAAAGCCTGCCCTGTTTTGTAAATATCACATTGCTCTAGCAAAAACATTCATGGTTTAAAATATGAGTAGTTTCGTAAAGGTCTATACCATACCTAAATCACCATCTCCCCATGGCACTTCAAGCCAGCCACTGTTGAGGTAGATCCGACTCATATCTTTTTATATCAGCACGAAAAATAAAATCACTTGTCATTTGCTAGTCTGCTACGGCCATCTTAAGAAGCCCTAAGCTCCTTGTAATATGACCGTTCACCTCCAAAAAAGAAAAACAGCTTTTGAATATCTGACTTATTTTCCAAATTGAAGCAACACTTTTCTAATTGACAGTTCTTGTTTATATGATAAATTACTGGTCCAATTTATTTTCCCTCCTTACTATATAATCCTTGCAAGGAAATAAAAGCACTTCAATTCAATCTGGTCCGTGGCTATGGTGAAACCATTTAATTATTAAGAAAGCCTTTACTTGTTCTGAAGCTTAGCACCATCAATGGAAATAAGATGTGAACACATTCAGCAACTAACAGCACTGATCAGAGGTATTTCAGAGTTTTGTTACACCCAGTTTTCCTTAGTGTTCTCAAAACAGGAAACACAGGACACCTATCTCAAACAAGGAATTAAAGGAGGTAGGAAACAGTGACATTTTCATATAACATTTTCTTTTCAGTGAAAAATTTTAGTACATTTTATAGCTCTCTTAGCTGTAAAATACTAAATCGTATCTTTTTCACAGTGGAGACAGATTTACTGTGAAGCAAATGCGACTTAAGTTCAAGACCCCTAACTTGCATGGATCTTTCTTAAGACAGTAGGTAATTTCATATCTTCTTTTTTTTTACAGCTGTCCCCCAAATGTCTAGCACATAAGCTTCAGGCCCAGCCATTTGGCCTATCCTTACTCCCAAGTTTACAAATAAGTCACCAGGCATTTATTGATTGGTATTGTAAGCATTTGGGCAATCAGATTAGCAGAGCTTGAGAAATCCATAAGGAACATGATTAGTAAGGGGGAAGTAATGTGTTTTAAATGCCAGTGATTGTCCTTGTCTTTCCATTCTCACCAACTCTCTGAGTGCTCCTCAGAAAAATGGCAGTCCATGTGTGAAACCACCAGACTGAGCTGTCCCTAGTTGCTACAGGAAGATCCACAAACTTAAACTGACTTGCAACTTACTCCAATTGATTTCTTATCACTCATTGCTTATGAGCCCTTCAGACAGGAAAAAAAAAAAAAAAAGATAATGCACTGCTATAGTTTATCTAAAGAAAAAACTAAATTTTCAACAAGCAAAGATAGTAGTTTCCCCCAGGAATATCCAAAATTCAGTAAAACAGAGTTTTAAGATCCTTTTCAGAAAGTAGGGCCACTGTTGGAGATCATTCTGTCATCCCAATTATCCATTATTGATCATTGGTGCTGTGAGCAGAACGTACTGAAATTGGGTGAAAGATAGATCTGAGTTCCCATCCTAGGGTAGATGTTTACCAGTTATGTGACCCTTTACAGTCAACATTTTGGAACTCAAATTTTTAACAGTAAAGATAAAGAAAATTCTACTTCAAAAGGTTGTGGTCAATGTAAATAAAGTACTTAACATCGTACCAAACCCATTTGAAATATCACAAGTACAACCCAAATTCCATTTTAAACAATTATTTTCATGTCTTCCCCCCCATGAGCTTTTAACTACATCTTATAAACAGAAGGATGAATAACTTATTTAGAATTGTGAAATTTTACCTTATCTTTTCCTCTTGCCTATGGTCTGTAGAAGATAGAAATAAGTAGGAAATGGTCAAATTTTGGGGACAATTACCACATCCATATGGATAACCATACAATCAAGAGCTCTTACCCTGAAATCTCCCTGGGGTAGGGATGTAGTTCAGTGGTAGAGTGCTTGCCTAGCATGCATGAGGCCCTGGGTTTGATACCCAGATCAAATGAACCAACAAAAAATTCTGATTTTGCCCCTAAATTTCAGTTCCCCCATTTTAAATTTACTCCTTAGCATTTGCGTACATATTTTGCTGAATTCTCAACACATTTCTAAAAGCAAACTCATCAGCTTTTCTTTTTAGCTTCTCCATTGGTTCTAACAGTATTATCATTCCCTCTATCACCTAGCAGTAATAATTTGGTTTTACACTTAAGCACAATAATTTTTAAGGAAATTTTATGTACATTGACTGGTTTGTGTATAAAAGTAGGCTGTTATTATTGGCCCAGCTGTTTCTTGCTCACCTTCTTTTCCCCTTTGGATCTTCCTTGTCCCAAGCTCAGTCCCCACATCTATCTACATTCACTCTTGAGGAAGCTTGTTCTACTCCTATTGATACAAATATTGTCTACATATTGATTACCCCAATTTTATTTCTCCAGACCAGTCATCTCTGAACTTGAGACTTTCAGTTCCATCTGGCTGTTCAACTTTTCCACTTGACAAGTAGACCTAACATGTCCCAAACTGAACCTTTAAATTTTTCTTTTGTTTTTAGTAGATATAATTCTCTTTTGTAATTTTTTTCCATATTTTACTGGTGCATTACAACTATACATAATAGTGGGGTTCATCGTTACATATTCATACATGCACATGATACTATAATACATTTCGGTCAATACTGTTTCCTACTACTTCCCCTTTCCCTCCCCTCTCTTCTTCTCTTGGTCCCTTTCTTCTATTTTGATAGTCTCCCTTACATTTTCATGAGATCTGCCCCTCTTCTTTTCCTTTCTCCTCTCTAGCTTCCATGTGTGAGAGAAAACATACAACCTTTAACTTTCTGAGTTTGGCTTTTTTTATTTAACACATACTACTCTGAAGCTCCATTCAATTTAATGAAAATGACAGATTTTCTTCTTTATGACTGAATAAAACTCCATTGTGTATATATACCTTGTTTTCTTTATCCATTCATCCATTGACAGATACCTAGGCTTGTTCCATACTTTGACTATTGTGAATTGTGCTGCTATAAACATGGGTATGCATCTATTGCTATAGTATGATAACTTTAATTCTTTAGGATAAATACTGAGGAATGATATAGCTGGTCACATGGTGGTTCCATTTCTAGTCCTTTGAGGAAACTCCTTATTGATTTTCACAGTGGTTTTACAAATTTACATTCCCACAAACAGTGCAAAGGTTGACCTTTTAATTTGATACTCCCCAAATCTCCTTGTCTCCTTTCTATTCAATGGCAACTCTACTCATCAGGGTTAAAAATCCTTCATATAATCCGTATTTTCTCTCATCCCACAGGCCAACACCAATAAACCTGTTTTCCTCTACCATTCAAATGTAATCCAAATTCTTAACTGCATCTCAGCCTCCACTGCTACTACCCTAGTCCACACCACCATTCTTCTCACCTGACTATTTCTAAAAGCCTCCATTAACTGGTCAGTGTATTTCCAGCTGTGCCCTTCCAATAGTCAGTACCAAACACAGAAGTTAGAGAATCTACTTTTAGTCAGATAAACTCCAAAGGCTTCTATTCTCATCCACAGTATCATCCAAAGATCCTCTGAATGGCCTGCTTCTTTTTCCCCTTAGGTTGAACCACAACCTCCTAAATGATTTCCTAACACCAGTGTCTACCCACCTTTCTTGTCTGTATACTGCTTCTGAATTAAACTTCAACAAATACCTAGAGTCCCAGGGTAGTCCATATGATGCTACATGGAAAACCAGGGAAAGGCATCCCTTTCATTTTATATGCCCAACACTGGGTACACATCCCAGCCTGCACAATAGTTTATGGCTGCCTGAAATCACTACTAGGACCTTTCCATTTTCAAGCTCAAAGTTGTTAATGCCTCCTGACTGTGGTCTAACATTCTTACCCTGTTAATTGGAGATTATCTATTATATGGGTTAGGTCTTTTTTTTTTTTTTTCTTTTCTTTTCTAATGGTATCTCCACAGATTTGCATGCTCCCTCAAACAACTTTTTTCTTTCTAGTTTCATATTATCTTTCCCCACTCAATTCTTTTTTTCATGTTGCAAAGTGATTCATTGAGGTGTATATGTATTTTCTGGTTTTCCTACTTGGTTTACAGAAGATTATGAAGTCTAAACAGCTGAAGAAGCTTCAAGATTATGTCAAGAGGTTCTAGTTAGGGAGAAACTACAATAGTAGGGAGAGAAGGAGAGAGAAGGAAATGAAGAATAAAGAGGTGGGATGAAAAGTGTGAGAGAGGACGGATAAAGTGCAGAAAGAGAGAGAGCAATACAGATAGGCTTTTCATATTGGTCCTGAGAAATAGAAAGAATATAGGTCTATGCTAGGTCATGCCCCTGAGAGTTAATAAGACCTCAGGAACAAGACAGGGTTTAGGCTCTTGTGTCCACATATTCAGGACAGAGTCATATGCCTTAAGATTGGAATGGAGGCAACAGATTTGTTGGACTTTTTCCCCAAGGATAAAATCGATATATCCACTTTGTTTATCAGCAGGAATCTTGTACAAAGAAGACCAGTTGTGCTACCTAAATATATCAACCTTCACTCTAACCTTTGCACAAGCTCTAAGGGAGATGGGAGAAGACATTATTGAAAAGATGATTTTCCCAATCAGCCTAGTGGAATGAGAGCAGAGGCCCTATTTAAATTGGATACTAGGGGCTAGGTCTGTTGGCTCAGTGAGAGCACTCACCTAGCATGCACGAGGCTCTGGGATTGATATACTCCCAGAACTTAAAAAAAAAAAAAAATTAGATATTAGATACTAAATGGACCTGTCATATTTTAACCATATCATCTTGAGTAATATTCTTTCCCACCAAAATGCAATGGTTTCTCTTGGGTCTCCAACCTGCCCATATTGCAAAGTTCATCTCAAAAGCTTTCTCCTCCAAGAAACCTTCTGATAGGTCAATAAAAGTGCTCCCTTCTATAATCCTCAGGTCCTATGTATGTGAGTACTTACAGAATGGGTCCTTCCTGTGCTGCAAGTATAGAGTCTGCAAACTCTTGGACTGTTTAAAATCAGAGTCATAATCACCTCAGTTGCACAGTGAGCTTTTTCTGCTTTCTAACACCTGATGACACCAAAAAGCAAGGGGTGTGGAGGAAGACATATTTGGGTTGAACTCTATCACATATTGACTGTTGCAACTCAGTACGTTTTTCTAAATTGCTACATCTCTGTTTTTTACATCTCTAAATGGAGTCAATACCACCCATATTTTCTATTGTTGTAGGGGTTATTATATGGGCTCAGGTGTGAAGTGTCTAACACAAAGCATATCCTTAATAAAGTCATTATTATTTCCATTGTACTAACCTCCCAAGAGAATAAATGACTTGCTTCAAGTTATAAACCAGAAATGACAAAGCCAGGAAGCCAACTCAGTTCTTTTGAATGCCCAGTGAAGTTTCATGATACAATATTCTCTTTAACCCAAGAACTCATAATGTACTTAGTGAACTGTTAACCCATAAAGTGTCCATAATGAATATAACTAAGTGATGAACTAAACCAATGAAGCAGATTACCTGTTAAAAAATGAAAAGACCTGCGAAATTTTGTTTTCTACATTTTTGTATAGTAGAATGCATATCTGAAAGAGTAGTAAAATAGTACAATGCAGAAACAATATCTGATTGTCTTGGTGACTATAAGAGTGGTTTTATACATCAGATTAAAAAATGGTGACTACACAAAAAATCCTAATACATATTCCCAATATAGCCATTTTAAACATTTTGGTGTATCTTCCACCTGACTTTCTTATAAACACACACGTTTTTTAATCAAGATGCCACACTATTCATATTGCTTTCTAATCTATTTGTATTTATTTAATGATATCTCATATTCATTGTTTCATGTTGCAAAATGTAATTCTATAACATTTAAATGTTTACTTTATAATATACATTTCATTATATAGTTGGACCATTATTTATTTAGTTGATCACCTTATCAAATGTTTAAGTGACTTTTGGTTTTAAGAAATCAATGTAATTACTTATTTTTGTGAATAAGTCTAATTATCTGCTTAGACTAAATACTTAAAGTTTTTATGCAGGTTATCAAATTACCTCTAGCAGGACTGGGTATATTTACATTCACATTAACACTGCTTGTAAAATCTGAAAGTAAATTGAATAAAAGTTTGCTAAGTCTTGTCTTTTTTTATTTTTTTTAAACCAGAGCATGAATCATTTCTCCTTTAGTACATTTTCAATAATAAAGTATGTCAAAGAAAGTTATATAAAAATGAATTGTCTTTACACAAAATTAGCCTTTGAACATTATTTTGTAGCTTATTTTCAGCATCTACTGTCTCTAGCTGTGTTGCAAATACCTGAGAATCACCCAGGCAAATTCATTTGCTTTTCTTTTCTTAAATTTTTTGCCAAGTCCCACATCCTTCCTAATATCTGTGGTCTACTGCATAATTAGGCAATTTACTCTTCATTTGAAAAATGACAAGATTCTCTTTATTTCTACAATAATTGCCTGTATTCCTCCAGGACATTAAGGGCCATGAGGTGATGAGCTTATTTATTACAGCTTCCCAACGTCTAGCACAGTGCCTAGCACACAGCAAACCGCAATAAGCATTTGTTGAATTGTTAATTTGTTTTCTTTGTAGTCAGCTTCTTTTAATTTATGCTAGTGTGCTCTCAATTATTGTTTAAAAAAAAAGACAATAAAAAGGAACTGTGTTTGGGTTCCGAAGAAAGAATCCAGTTGCTTTTTTGATCTTGTAAAGAAATGCTAATATTTGATCCTATTTAAACCAATGCTTTGTTTTTAAAATTTATAATCATTTATAAATAATATTCTTCAAACTGCAACTACCCAATAGCAAATTTAATTGTTCTGGTTTTTGAGAGGGAGATCATTCATTTTCTCTGAGTCTTCATTTCCAACATTTACGTCTTCCTTGGCCCATATGATGCTGTACTACAATTTACTGTACTTTCCCCTTTAAAAATAATTTCCTTATGTAGGTCTCTTTGGTACTGTGCTCATTTTTCTCCTCTTACAATTTTCTATTATTAAAGTTAATAACTTTGTGTCAGAGCATTTTAAGGAAGTTTGTTCTATTCATTTTCTTGCCTAAATCATCCTTTTAGCTGATGGTTTAATTTGCATGATTTAAAATTTCCACATTGCCTGTAAGTAATCTTTTCCCCAATTAATATCCTGTTTCTGTTTCCATACCAATTTAGAAACACCTGCTGAAACAGAAAAGTGAACACAAAAATCTGTAAGTTTACCACTATCTTTAATATCCAGTCAGGAAAATGAGACAGCTGCTGCCTTTTCCATACACCAAAAGGTGAAAATAGTGCCATCATGTGACATGCCATACACCTACATTTCAGAATCCACACTCTGGAAAGCACCCACAATTTAAAGTTAGTATTTGCAAAAACAGATCAATATATTTCATTTCATGTCACCAACAGATTTGCAAAGGCCGCTGTACTAACCTTGACTGGTCAGAATACCCCAGCTAGCTTTTCGTTTAGAAGAACATTCCTCTATACTGGCTAGCCTTCTTTTCGTGAGGATCTGCTTAATGCAGTTCCCTTCAACAGCAATATCGGCAGACATGGTTTGGTTGGCGTCTCTGCCTGTGACAAGCAGGTATCATGAATGCAAGTGCTCTAGCCAGAAGAAACATTAGCATCTGGATTTCTACCTACTTTTCCCTTCCGTTCAGACTTTCTCAAAGGTGCCTGTGTGCTGACTGGAGAATGGCTTCACACTGAACTCTATTCAGAAACCCTTGGAGCAGGGCTGATGGATGTAGTTTGGGGGATGGGCCAGAAATGCTGTAGCATTTTCTATTTTTAAAGTGGAGACTCCCTGCTGCCTGAAGCCTTTAACTATTTGTGTGATATAGAAAGCACAACATGGGTAACACTTGTTTTTCCTGGTTGAAACTGAATAGAGATGAGCTGTCTTTAAAATATGAACGACTATTTAAATGATCTAAGAATCATTTGAATGTGAAATTGCCCATTGATAGTGGCTGCAGGCAGAATATCGTAGTCAGAAAGTCCAGTAGTGATCAGTGATAAAGTAGCCTTTTTCCTTCATCCTCAGGAATAAATACTGTGTATGCATTAGGGTCAGCCAGTAGCTAGCTCGTGTTTTAATTTTGTAAGGATCTAAGTTTAGATTTGGCTTTAGTACAAAATCACCGCCCTTATTTATATAGGCACAGCTCACAATTGTGATTTTTTTGGGGAGGTCGTTTCTAAACCAAAAGACGTCAGCAAGCAATTTAAGGGCAGCCGAGATTTTTTCACCCTAAAAGGCAGAGGAAAGGGTAGCTGGAGAGATGAGAGGAAAAACCAAACATGTTATTGTTATTTTTTGCTGGTATGTAAAGCTGAATGAGACACGGTCCAGGATGGAGTCAGGAACAGTGACTGATCTGTGCTGGGCTCCAAGGATTAACTGAGTTGGTGATCAGGTTACGGGTATTAACATATTGAGATTTGTCTGGGTGAAATATGGGTACAGATTGTGTTGTCTGTCTTTACTTTTTAATCACCATTTTTAAGACTAGCTTCTGTTGGTATGTACAGGGAACAAAACTGGGGAGTAGGAAGTTGAGTAATAGAGAAGAGCATTCCACCAGCAAAATGATTTCCTACAAGCTCCCTATTAACATACGATGCTGCTGTTGACCTCAAAGACATCGCTAATGAACACCAAGAATATGTTTTCCTCATCTTGAATTAAGTTCCGTTGTTTGTGTGCCCAGGGCAAGTACCTTAACAATACCTCAGTTTCCTCTTCCATAAAATGAAGAGCTTGGATATAATCATTTTCAGGTTCTAACATCCTTTGGTTCAAATTTTATCACTAACACACAAAAGGCAATTTACTATATGCATTTTAAGCATATTATAATCCCAAATATTTAGAGCCAGCTCAGCCTGGCAATTTGCTTAGATGGCATATTCCCAAGTCGTTAAAAAGATGGAGGAAGGGTAGGTAGGAAGATCACAAGTTCCAGGGCTGCCCAGCAGCTTAATAAGACACTGTCTCCAAATAAATAAATAAATAAATAAATAGGCTGGAAATGTAGCGCAGTGGTAAAGCAGACCTGAGTTCAATCCTCAAGTACCAAAAGAAAGAGACCGAGGGGTCTGTTTAGGTCCACTGCATTTACTTGAACCAATTGTCACTAATCACTAGCTCATTGTTCCCTAGGTTGTACTTACTAAGGGAATATAATAATCTACACCAGCTATACAATAAATGTAAATTATATTTTGTTTAAAATGAATTAAATCTAAAGAAAATTCAATTTTAAGCTTATATGACTTTTCAGCTTTATGCTTTTGTTATGCTAAAATAAATACAGGAACCTTTACTGTTAAGTATTGGGAATGTTTTTGCTTGTTTTCAAAACAAAACATTTTAGATATCATGTATTATGATGTTCTATTTCTGTATCTGTCTCTCCTAATAGACTGTGCAGTCTGATTACAGGGACTAAGTCCTGTTTCTCTGTTGTTTCATAGCCTAACTCTTAGATAGTGGGCATTCAAAAAAGTGCCAGTTTAAAGAGTAATTCAAGTATGGAACTTGAGAATGTTTCAAGAAGGCTTTTCATAGTTTTTGGTGATGACAAATTAATTTCCAGTGCAGTGGGAAAAGAAAAAAGAAAAGAGACCATTGGCTTTGACCATGACTACAGAGTTAACCGAGATGCATGCTAGCATGTGGGCGGACCAAGAAGCAGCAGTAAGTATTATTCACTCAAAAATTTCAAATAGATCAAAAGCAAAAGTAACTCTTTTTAAAAGTGATCCATGAAATGGAAGGAAAATGTTATGGTGAATTCAACAGGGAAAAAAAGGGACAAAATGTTGGATAAGTTGAATATGCTCAACTGTATGATTTTATAAAAAAATACACAGTGAAGTGAACATGTTTGGGGCAGAATCCTTTAAATGTTGGTTATCTATGTACTGTGTACTGTGGAATCTCTAGACATGTGGAATGTGACATCTCCCCTAGTATAAAAACAAAGCAAATTCGATAAATTACAGGGTATTATTAGGTCTTCTTGTGAGTGGGGCAGAAGTTTTAAAGAGAACCAATATCACATACATTAGGGAAAATAATAAAAGTTAAATGTTATAGGAAATATTATTATGTTGTGGAAAATCATCAAAGATGTACCATAAATTGGAGCTGGACCATTATTACTACTTACAGAGGATAAAATAAAATGTTAAGCCTTGTAGGGGCTGCGGCTGTAGCTCAGTGGCAGAACGCTTGCCTAGCTTCTGTGAGGCCTTGGGTTTGATCCTCAGCACCACATAAAAGTAAATAAATAAAATAAAGGCATACTGTCCACCTACAACTACAAAAAAAATTTTTTTTAAATGTTAAGCCTTGTAGGAAGGATATGGTATAAAAAATGTGGTGATTCTACTCCCAAAAGCTATTCTATTCCCATTTTAACCAATCCCCTTAACTGGGGAGTAGGCCCAAGGGTGATTTACCACAAAGCTACATCCCTAGTACTTTTTAATTTTGAGACAGGGTCTCACCAAATTACTTGGGGTCTCAGTTGTTGAGGCTGGCCTCAACTTGTAATCCTCCTGCCTCTTCCTCCTCAGTTCTTTGATTACAGAGGTCCGCCATGTGCCTTTCTGAGAAATCTTTACTTTTAAATATGTCAAAGTGGACAGTTGAATTCTATGAGGCATTATGACTGAAATCTCTATAATCATGAAAGGCACGGTTGGGAGTAACTAGAAACTAGAAAACAGGATCCCCTTCTGACAATTTTAAAAGCTAAATTAGGAACCAACGTAAACTCTTTTTTTAGTTGACACAATCAGTCGCAAACCACGAGGCCACATTGCTTCCAAGATGTAGTATTTAGATAAATTAATGAATGAGTGATCCACAGATAAAGATTTTTGAGCATATACTTCTGAATTATAGGACTTAGATGATGAGCACCTATCCCTTATTGACAGAAAAAGATCAACATAATTATATTCCTGCTTAGATCTGGGTCCACCCTTTCTCCTGCAAATTTGACTACAGAATATTTTGAACATTTCCTCATGTTCATCACCCATTTTCAGCAATTATTAACTCACAGCTAATCTTGTTTCATCTATAACCTGTCCATACTCCCACAAACAATTTTAGGATGATTTTGAAGCAAATTGCAGTATATCATTTTACACATAAATATTTTAGTATGTCTCTCTAAAGGATAAGGATTCATTGTAATCATAACTGCAATATCATACTCATGCAAAAACAGTAATTTCAAAACATCAACAACTACAGGTGGGTAATTTTTATTTTCTAAGGAGCAACTCTGTTCATATACTTCCTTCTATAAATGAAATCTGAATCATTATAATCTTTAAATCCTTTACTGTAGGGTAAAAATGTGATTTCTCTATTTTCTGAATATCTTTTTAAAACTGTGACATTCTCATTATTAATTAAAAAAATATTTATTTTCTCCAAATTACTAAGGGTTCACCTAAGGATAAGATAGTGTCTCCACTTTCAGTCATCACAAAAATATCTAAGATTCTCTTTTACCTCTTAGTGTAAAATTTCCATCCTTGTAGAGATGCATCTGGAATAGGCCATTATTCAATTCTCAGAGGCTGTGTTGCTTGGGTTTCTTTATCAGTTGCATTCAAATAAATCTAAGGAGTCATTGCTGAGCCCCATTATTGCTCCAATTTATTTTTTATTCTCTTTTATTTCAACACGAATGCCTACATGTTTTGGCCTACTGATAGTGGATGAAGGTACATGAGTTCTGAGGGCAAGCCTGACACCAGTATCCTGGGAAAAATAGAGTGATTGTTAACCCACAGTTAACCTTTGTTTCAAGGGCCATTCACTTCTCATATAAAGGTTGCTGGGAAACCTACAGATGTCAGTCTTGTGGTCCCTGGTATTTCCTCTTTTAGTTGGCATTGAATGATTGGGGAAAGCCATAAGAATCTGAAAACATCACAATGAGAGTAAAGATGGTTGGGATACCTAGAAAGTTGCACATAAAAAGACATCAGGGCCTGAACCCTGTGTGCAGGGGTTTGAGAAGAGATGTAAAAAGATCTTTTCAACTTTACCGACTTTGATACAATGAAGAATAATTTCCCTTTAGCTGTTCAAGATGATTTCTACCATATTCAAATATTTGTTAATATTGAGAGCTAAAAACTTCTCAAAACGTGACACAAATAATGTCACACACAGAAATAAAATAACAATACAATTTTAACCCCAGTGCCTAAATGCCCAAAACATGAAAGACTACCATAAGCTCTGTCTACTAAGTATATTAAATGAATGAACAAGGTGGTGAAATATTTATTCATTCATCCACTCATGCTGTG
The DNA here is from genome assembly GCF_902686445.1 of Sciurus carolinensis. Lineage (NCBI taxonomy): Eukaryota > Metazoa > Chordata > Mammalia > Rodentia > Sciuridae > Sciurus > Sciurus carolinensis. The sequence goes on from NC_062216.1 coordinate 29,912,221, forward strand.
TTTATTGTGTGCCTACCAGGTGTTTTATCCTCAGGACACAAATATGAAAAGACAGTTGCTGCTCACTTCAACCGCAAACTCCAGTGAGGAATTCAAGAGGCATTGCAGAACAGAATGAAACTCAGTCATAGTAAGCAACATTAGTTGGGGAATCAAAGAATCTAAGAATCACAAAAACTCAGAAATGCTAGTAGTTAGGTTGCAGTACTGGACTATAATGTATCTAATTTCCATATGATTTTTACTGAAGTTAAGTAAATTTTTAAGTAGGGCTCTAAATCAGTGATTCTTAATATAGAGGGCATGGCATTATGGCATTATCATAGATAATATATTTCCATTACTAAAACTTTTATAAACAACAAAATAATTTGTGGAAGAGTAAGGCCGATACAACTTTTGCATTGTTGTTATTCTTTTTTTTTTTTTTTCCCCCTAGTTCTGGGGATGGAACCCAGGATGCTGTATAGGCTAGGTAAGCCACTGAGCTATAGCCCCAGTTCTTTCTGTTATTCTTAGCATATCCTTAAAAGAATTTGGCTGGCATATAATCTGTGAAATTAACAGTAGAAAGACATCAAACAGAAAGATAGCATTGTAAAACAAAACAAAACAAAAATAAACAAGGAATATCTGACCAAAAATAGAACTTGATGTCTTTAGACTTTGCTGAATATAGTGAGAAAAAAATACTGCTTTAAAAAAAAAAATATATATATATATATACATATATACTAGTTTTATTTTTTTAACCACAATACATAGAAATAAAATATTTTAAACTTACATTGGTATGATCATTTTTTATAAATGCTACTATGTTAGGAGTTTACCTACATTTAAATTCAGGATCCTCAGTAGAGATGCTCAGGGAACATAGTAGTTAGGAGTTTCGGCTCTCTAATCAAACCACCAAAGCGAGGTCTGTAGTCCAGTTCATTCAAATACTAATTCGCTATCTTGGTAAAGCTAATTCACTACTTTGTCCCTTAATTTCCTTATCTAGAAAAGGGGATGACAATAGCATCTACTTCACAGTATGTCTGAATTACTAAATAATTTCACAAACAAGACATAAATTGGACCAGTGCCCAGTACACAGCTAGCTCCAATTAATGTGAGCTTGTTGCTTGTCATGGCATTATTCATACTAGTATACAATTCACCATCCACACTTTCTTCATTGACTCTTACCTTCTTACCAAGGGATAAAGTTAAAAGGCAAATGTAAAAACTGCAACTCAAGCACTCCAGTTATTGGTAACTTCAGATATTTATGGTTCATTACTTACTTGATAACTTTGTGACAGTTCTTGGCAGACTATAAGTTTTCCTTTTTGTAAGTGAAACCAAACCTAACAAAATAAAAACTACAAACAGAAGCAAACAAACAAAAACAGTCCATGGAAAGGAAGTAACAAAAAAGCAGACTAACAGAGCCATGGACTCAAAAATGTATGAAACTTATATCATTGGTGAGTCTATTGGTTGCAAAGAAATAAATCCTGGTAGATATAATATATGATAGTCCAGTCATTATTATGTAAAAATAAATAAAAAATTAGAAAAAGTACTTAAAATATTAGAAATAAGGAAATTAAAACTAAAGGATCCATAGTAGAGGGAAGGGAACAGAGGGTGGGGGAGGGGAGGTGGGGACTGAATTAGAACAAGATATATTCTATACTTTTATAATCATGTCAAAATGGATTCTACTGGCATGTATAACTAAAAAGAACCAATTTTTAAAAAAAACTAAAGGATCAGGAAGAAGCCACAGAGTTTGAAGCAATTCAAAGCAGTAATACTCTTTTCTGTTTTGCCCTGGGAATTTAACCCGGGGACTCTCTCTACCACTGAGTTCTTTTCATTTTTATGAGACAGGATCTTGCTAATTTGCCCAGGGTGGCCTTGAACTTATGATCCTCCTGCTTCAGACTCCCAATTCACTGGGATTCAAGTGTGTATCACTGTGCCCAGCTATTGAAGCAGTCATACTTTTGAAACACAGAAATCTCCAAAATATATTTATTGACAGCCCTGGTTTCTGTAGGGTCTTGCCGATGGTAATAAAACTGTCAGACCTGAACAATCTCCACCTGCAGGTTTACTGAACTGAAATGAATGCTTTTGTCTAAGTTTTTCCCTAGGTAAAATTCCAGAGTCATGAACAAAGAACAGATGATAGTTCTTAAATGTCTAATAATGCACTATCATGTGTTCCACTGAAAGTTTATTAATAAATTTAATTGTCATTACCCCAGGACTTTCAACTGTTGAGATGGAAGTATGCATGATCCAATCCCATTGCTTCATCAATGTCAATTCTCCACTCTCAAATTTCCCTTGATGATGTTCATATTCTTTCAGTCAAAGGCCTGAACTAAGCTATAGGAAATACTCTCATAGTTGCTGACGGTTCTCCCCACATCATTCTGGCCATCATATGATCCATTTTCTTTTTATTGATTAAACAAAATGTTTGGGATTTTCTTCAAAATAACCTGCAGGTAACTTTTGCAGGTTTGATTGTATTCTGCAAAAGCGAGATTGTATCTCCTAATAGAGTACTTACTCACTCCTCCTCAATTTATAGGTCAGGGTGCTATGTAAAACAGGAAACCTTATCATGATATATTTCTTAGAAAACTGACTCCTCATGCTAGATTTGGTTTGCCGATACTTATTTTTCGTAGCTTATGTTTTGGTGATTGGTCTAAATTTGCTGATGGTGACTGGTTCAGTCAGGGGTTAGTAATGTATCAGTTTGGGTGTAGTTTGTTGTTTGGTTTAGATATTTAATTTATTTATTTAATTTTTATATGGTGCTGAGGATTGAACCCATGCCTCACACATGGCTAGGCAAGCACTCTACCATGGAGTTCCAACCCCAGTCCCATCAGTTAAGGTTTGATCACTGAATATTCTGAATAAGGGATTTATTATACCAATTATATCTTCTACCATTTCAGGGGCTGATTAAGTCTCTGCCCCTGGTGTTGGGCTTTGAAGTCACTATAGGCTGCCGGACTGGCAGCCCACAAGGAGAGCTGATGTCAAGTAGAGGAGGATAAAGCTGGAATGATGTCTGTCAACATCTCCATTCTCAATAATGCCAGTGATTGGAGGAGAAGCTATTGTTCTTCATCACAGAACTGCACTTGTACCTGGCCTGGGACTCAGGCAGACAAAAGGGGAGATCAGGTAGAGCAGAAGTAGCCATGGAGCTGGGTGTTGCAAAATGACATGTGACCAACCACAGCACCTGGTGCTTCAGCATGTATGACTGGCAGCTCCTTCACACTGCCATCCAAACCTTATACTAACTTTTCTTCGGGTCATTTCCACCCAGAACAACACAGGAAAGGGAAGCAGTTCTGGCATAACTGAGTTGACTAGCACAAAGCCATCACAGGTGGCTAATCCACAAAAATTGCCGAAACAAAAAGATTTTAAAATAGAAGAAGAGGTTAACAGAGAAATAACACCCAACAGAAGAGAAGCATGTGGCTCTTCTTGCCTTGATGTTTTTTATTCCATGCTACAGTGATATTGGGACCCCCTGCTCTCCCTAATTGCTCAAATGCAGAATTTCTATCTGTTCTACCACTGAGAGCAGTAAGAGACTTTATTTCTCCCATTTGTGCTGAAAAGTAACTGTTCATCTTTATGGAACAAACAAAGCACTCAGCATGACCTTGGAACTTTCTCCTAATACTGGAAATGTGCACAGTAGAGAGGACAAGAACCTCTGCAGATGGAAGAGTACTCCAGAGTGACTGGGGAGCAAAATTGCCCACAGTGTACTCCAAATGACCTTGGGTGACCCTGGAAAGGAAGTGAATAAATGAAATACCATTTGCAAGGACACAGGGAGTGAGTGCTTTAAAATAATTGTCATTGCATGTTATTTTGTGACTTGAGGCAGTTGTTCTGGGCATTTCTGTTTAGTACATTCTTCAAGTTCTGGAATGAGGTGGCTGAGGTCATGGGTCCAATAAAAGTCACAAAAGGTAACTTGGGTTCTCTGTGCTAAAAGCTTCTCTGGTACAGAAAATGATTCACCAGAAATCGAAATAGCATGAAAGAATCAGTGTTTCAGAACTAAAAGTGGACATAGATATCATCTACTTTAGTGATTTACAAATGGCTTCAGAGAGCCTTATTAGTTCAATAGAGCCACCGCAGAGGGTACTGGCAAAGTGTGGGGCTGTTTCAAACAGTGCAGTTTCTACTCCATCAGCTTACAAATTGAGCTTTCAAATCATTGCAAAAGAAAGGGTCAGTGACTTTAAAGAGAGATTCAAAAACCCCTGATCCTATCTATCTTCTTTCTTTTGCAGAGACAGAAACTGAGGTTGAGCAAGGCAGACTGTATCCTCAAAGTCACCCATGGAATTAAGGGCAAAGCAACCCTGGGACAGAGATTGCCTACTTTTACCTTGTGTTCTTTCCAATATACTGTTTTGCTACCCAATACCGCATGCAAATAAATCTAAACCAGTGGATATAAAATAAGGAAGGCAAAACAGATCTAATGATCAATAGCACCTACACAGCAAGATTTTTGACAAGATCAAATGAGTTTGCAAATGGCACATTTTATAAAAGCCCCTGGAACGTGTGTAAGAACAAGTTGTTTTCTATCTAGTCTCATAATATGCACTTTTTTGCTCCTTATGTATTTCTTTCACTTTTCCATATACTGTTCTATCTCTACCAACTGCCTGCTTGAAATCTTAAAAGATTCATACAGGAAATAAAATCTGCAACCCTTGTTCTCTAGTCTTAGGACAACAGCTGCTGGAGAGAAAATCTGATAAGCACCACGGAGAAGGGTTCAATGTAAGAACAATTTTACACATAATCTTTTTCCTCTCTATAGTTCTAGCTGCAAATAGCTTTATCACCGCTAGCCATGTGTTTATGGAAGGTTTACACACTGAGAGCAGTTAAAATGTGTTATGCTGCTATTTTTCATGAAAATTAAGTATATTTGTAAGAGTAGCAAAGGAAGTTGGGGGTCCCAGAGGTGCCACCTCAACTCCAGTGTTACATGCCATCTGGGGTACATCCACAGATGGGGGATGCTACCTTCTCCTTACTCGTTGTTATATCAACCATAGGAAAATTGTTCTTGACACTGGACACACAGCGTTTCTCTCAATGTGGTCCTCTAGAAATTTGTGGATGAATTAATTAGCCAGCTGTGTGCGTGAGAAAGTTAAAAACTTTTTAATTTTGCTTGTTTAATCATTTTTATCACTTTGCTAAATAAAACACATACTATAGGATTTGAGGTTCAGGTATAAAATACAGAGTGAAACCAAGGGTCAAGATTTAAAGTTCAGAGTTCTTGTTTTCAGCTCGTACTGATTCTCAGTGTTCTATCTTCCATACCCCTTCTTATAATCCTTGCTAACACTTGACAATGTTATGATCTGCTTTAGGGAAAAAAGAGAGCAAACTCTTTCCAATTATTGTGGTTTCTGGTGGTATTTTCTGTTTGCTGTACACACTTTGAAGTAAACATGTTGAGTGTTTAAGTTCAAATGAACAAAGAACATTTAATGATATTTGAAGTATTGGCTCAGAAAGTATAAAATCTTAAGAATTAAAGTATATTCACTTAAGATGGAATATCAAAGGGTGAACAAGTAATGTTCTTCACCAAAGGAAAGAAATCTTTGAGTTAAAAGGAGATGAAGAAAATGTTTAAATACATTAACAGCCATTAACTGATCCCCGTTAAAAAGAAATACATAAAGGATTCCTTTTATTTGTGGAGGGGACTAATGATGAGGATAAAAGGTGCTGGGAAAAGTAATAATAACACTGATCAAGAAGAAGGATAAAAGGCATTACCTATAGATTCAATTTCTGGATAGTATTGTCTCTATCTTTATTTGTTCTTGGAGATTCCCAGAATCACTATCTGTTAACAATTTGAATGTAAATGGGTGTACACCACTACCAGACACAATTAGACTAAGCACCACCCTGCATTAAAATTGAATGTAGTAATAAAATTGATTTACTTAAGTTGAATCCCCTCACTTTCTCCCTTCCTCGTTTCCTTCTTCCTGTATTACTTCCAACCTTGAATATTTATTAAGTACTTTCTGTTTGCTAGGCACTTTCTAAGGATGAAATGAGTCCTCATATTGGTGAGACTTCGAAGCTCTTAAGTATACTGACTTGACAGTATAGTAGGTTGAATTTGTTTAGGCTATCATGATACAAAACAAAGAAGCAGAACCCCACAATAGTAAGTCAGGAGTGATGTCAGAAGCAACCTCAGAAGACCCAGGCTCACATTTTCACTTTCCTCTAAGTAGATCAATAACCTTGAGCAAGCTCCTCTACATTTTTAAGCTTCTGTTTCCGTCAATACCATTGACTTATTTAGAGGACATAAAAAGGATGAAAATGGATAATATATGTGCAAACCTTCAAGAATTACAATATAAATCTAATATTTTATCAATAGGAAACGTGAGGTGGAGCATGCCAGTCAAAGCCTAGGTTTAGGTAATATCAAGAGCCAGGATAATCACTCTATTAAGTCTAATTATAGGGAATTTAAAATAAGGGATTCACTCTGTGCTGAAGAGGATGTTTACTTCTTTCCGTGTCTCATTTTCTCCTCTAACATATTAGCCACATAGTAGTTATTAGAAAGGCAACACATGGAATTACCTCAATTAAAGAAAATGTAGGACATGGAAAGTTTTTTTTGTTTTGTTTTGTTTTTTACACTAAATGAAGAAGTTGTTTATTTTCAATGGGACTCCTTTAAATACAAGTTTACATAGTGTAACAAAAATTCAGTTATTTAAGTTGTTTTATATACAACATCTTAAGGACAACTATTCACATATTCTGGTATAGATATTTGGTATTTTAGCAAGTTTTAAACATAGATTTTTAAAGCATCTAGGATTTAACTATTATGAAAAATAGCAATTCTGTTAAAATACTACTGTTCTAATATCATCACATGGAACTGGATTTCTATCACCTCAATGAACACATGATCAGTACCAACATCAATATTTTCCTTAAGAGTCTACCAAAGGGCTGGGGATGTGGCTCAGTGGTAGAATGCTTCCCTGTCATGTATGAGGTTCCAAGTTCAATCCCCAGCACTGCCAAAACAAAACAAGAACAGAAACAAGATTAACTGAGCCACATTCTGAAAATTTTAGAGGTTGTCACAGACTGATGTTACTCTGAAATGCTACTCTTAAATTTGGGAAGTCACCATAATACATTCTTCTTTGAGAAAGTTCCTTGTCCTTCATCATATTCCTGCAAAACTTTCAATAGTAAAACCTCAGTTTTGTCTCTATACATACCGTCGGTAGCTTCTCAGATTTTACAACTCGCAACCTTTATTTTCCTATTAGTTTGTCACTTTTCCCCAATTGTAATATTTATAGTTTATCACTTTTCCCCAATTGTAATATTTATAGTTTAATGGTCTCAAACTGAAGATTGAAGATAAAAATTATTTTTAAAATAACTTTCTGGAAAGAGGCTTAATCACTTCTCCATAGACTTTTCAGTGTCCTGAAAGCAGCAATGGCCCAGGGAGTCATAGCTCTTGAAAGGATATTTTCCAAACCTGTGCAAAGAGCCCCAGGTAATTTAAAATATGGACCAGAGTATGAAGTTTATCGATGATTACATGAGACAATTCTGTATTCATATATAATGTTTATTTTCTAAAATTATTTTCTTCTTTCTCAAAAGAAAAAAAAAAAAAAAAACTTTTGTAAAACCTAATGGACAAACAATGTTTTGGTCACTTCCTGGAGAGGAAGGCTGGCAGAAAAGAGCAGAGAAAATAAAGGAAAAAACTAAATCACTGAACTGGCTGATTCAGCTTTTCACTGTTAATGTTGTCATTATTTTTTGTCTTTCCTTTTCAGCTGCCAGGGATTAAGAGAAAAGAAAATAAAAGAGCAAGAGACTTTTAAGAAGCATGGCTTGGCAGAGGATGTTAATATCCGGTGCTTTGGTATGTTGGAGGTTAAGCAGGCTCCAAGTCTAAGATGTTGACTGTAAGAAAGCAGCCAGAAATTTGCCATTACGTGTCATTGTGACAGGCTGCTACAAATTTATCAAAGAATTTCTACAAAGAAAAGTTTCTTTGATATAGTAAGATGGTAGAAAAAAATGTCTCTAAGTAATTTTACATCTCCCAACTTCTGAACTAGGTTTCCCACCATAACATTCTGCCTAGGTTCTTGGCCACAGGAGCCAAGGAACATGACTTTGCTCCAATTCTATAATGACTCAGAATGCCTTGCTTTGTTTCATGAAGTGTATCAAAGAGAGTATCTGAAAAAACACTAATAACTTAGTCTTAAGGCATAAAATGTATGGGTTATTTTGTTTGTCTTTAATAAACATTTTAAATAGTTAAAATTCTCTGCTATGAAAAAATCCAGTAGACAAAGTATGTGGATGGGACAGACCCGATGAACTTGATTTGGCCACTCACCCTTGGTTTCCTCAGTGTGAAAAACTGTGGAGTGAGAGAGGTCACTGACCAAGAGCAAAAAGCTCAGCCCCAGCAGGGGCTGGTTAGAAATTCTGTTCCTTCCGATTACTTATTGATTTCTTATTTAAAAAGACAATAACTTCCTAAACCTTCCAGAGCTCTAATTGTTTATTACTCAGTTGACATATAAATGAAACCAGCTGCTTAAGTTCTAAAGCCATCTACCTAATGAATGGCCATGGTACTAGAACCCAGCACATGCTTAGTAGATTCATCCTGGTATTATTGCATGTTCGTAGCAACTCCTTGGCAAACAGTTAATTATCATAATTTCACTATCTTTTCTTATTGATGATTTTCTGTGTTACTAAATTCTGGCCAGTTCTATTTTTGTTTTATAGAAAGCTAATAACATTTAGGGAGTGTGAACTATATACTAGAGACTGTGAGAAGTGGCTGAGGTGATAAATTGTATCTCATGTAAGACTGACATTAATCCTCTGAAGTACTCATATCTCCATTTTGCTGCTAATGAAATTGAGGCCTACAGATGTCATGCTACTTTCCTAGGATCACACAGCTAAAACGTGTCAGAACGTAGTTGAACAACGTGTCATTAGATTATATGCAATGTGATCTTAACCTCCATTTTTTCCTAGTTTTTTTTGTTTTTGTTTTTTTCATACTACAAATATTTGCTGACTTTCTTCAATATTCAAAGCCTTATTTTTCCTGTATACCACAGACAATTATTTCAAGGACCAAGTGACTTTATTCTAGTAAACTGTAATTTCCTGCTTCAGAATGACAGCAGCTTTGAAAGATCAGCTTTACTTCTCATACTGTTACAACTCAGTCTCCATTTAAGTATTTAGCAAGAATTGCATTTGCTTCTTGAGCTTTAAGTTAATTACAAACTAATCCCCCCTTTTACTTAACCGCTTTGTCTTTCAAATTAATCAAATAATAAAAATATTAATTACAGTGCTGTAGAATCAGATCTGTGATCATATGTGTGTACTTCCTAAAATGAACTTTAAAAGATTATAAAAGTCTCTATAAATCCAATTAATCTTCATAAGCAAACTTTTTAAACACATTTAATAAATACATTTAATATAATATCATCATTGCCAGTTAATCCTAAATATTGTTCTTACTTAAACATATTTCTCCTCTTACACATTCTTGAAATATCATCTCAATTATGTAATGCAAGTATTATTTAGGACTTAACATTCACTATACCGATTTCCTTTCCACACAAACCAGCCTTGCTTCGTTGGCTTATTTGAATAAAATTTTGCTCCTACCCTACTTTTACTAGATAAGTAAATTCATAATAACTACAGGGAGTGGGAGAGAGAAAGAAAGATTGCTCAATTATCATTTATCTTCTTTAATTTTTTAGTTTTTAAATTTTTTTTGGTACTGGAGATTGAACCCAGGGGCATTTAATCACTGAGCCACATTCCCATCCCCCCTTTCTGTTTTATTTTTTCTTTTGAAACAGGGTCTTGCTAAGTTGCTTCAGGCCTCTCTATTTGCTGAGGCTACTTTCAAACTTTCAATCCTTTTGCCTCAGTACCCCAAGTTCCTAGGACTGTGTCCAACCCAGCTCCACTCCTTTCAGTTCTTGGAGAGTCACTACAAGGAAGTACTCAGTTTTTCCCAGACAAAAGATCTGTGATTCTGTGTATCTGAATTCAAAAGGACTAGCCTTGTTTCCTTTTCCAAATTTGCCCTCTGGATCACAGTTCAAGTGAGAAAGAAGACGTCTAACTTCCAAATTCAGGAATACAGTTGGTGCAACACCTCGTTCTAAAAATCACTTTCTACATTTACTTAATGGATGATAGAAATGATGGTTTCTTAGTGAATGAGGTAGAATTTGGAAAACATGAGTGTTCAAGAGTCTTCTGAGTGTTCGTCAAAGACTGGTTTTGGTTATCAATGAGGAGCTGAGTCAGAGTCCTTACTGTTTCTGTGGTCATTAACTGCTACTGGAGTGTGTTGAAACCCTTTTGGAGAAGGATGACTTTCTCTCCCACTTTGGTAACCTTACCTGATTCCCGTTCTAATAACAAGGGACTTCGCAGCATTATGATAGTGAAGAGTGGATTTTCAATGGATGAACCTTAACTTTAATTTTATCATTGTCAGTTTTCATTTAAATCAAACTGCACACTTGACAGCTGAGGTGATCCAGTGTTTCTATTTAAGAACATGAGTGGCATTTTGGTATTAAATTTCAGTTTACTTGTACTGTGCCCATAGTTTAAGACTATAAGCCTTCTGGAAAGAGCATACGTATTTCTGAAGGTTTCTATTTTACTCAGTAGGTAATGGTGACATGGAAATTTTAGCTGCCCTAATGGAGAGAGGATGCCCTTGTGCCATTTCACATAGTTATGTACATTCCTGACAGGCCCAAAATGTTAACTGTTCTTCTAATCCCTAGGAAAGAATGTCAGAAAATTGTTCAGTTATGACTCATAGAGTGAAGGTCTGTAACTCGATGCACATAACTTAAATAATATTTTAAATAAACTGGGACAGTTTGGTTTTAAACATTATTTTAGCTCTTCCTTTGAAGAAAATTCCTCCTAACACCCAACTTACAGAGATTCATGAAAGTAGAGTTAATCTATATAAAAAGGAGAAAGAGGACATGAGAATTTTACCCCTTACACCACTCAAGCCTGTCTGTCCCCAAGGCTCTTCTAGAAAACTCTTAATTTTATTTAGAAGACAGATTTTCAAAATCCTGTTTCACAGAAACCAATGGGGCTTTGTAAGACTGAAAAAATTACTAATTATTCTAAAATGTCTGCCCTTAATCTGAATTCCACAGAGTGGACTTGTTTACTCACAGACCACAGGGAGGTTTTTTTCAGAACAAACAATTTGACAATTATGAAACCCCTTCAGCACCTCCCTCTCTGACTTGATAGTACTTGAGTATTTCCATTTTAAAAAGCCAATGGTCTGCTTTAGAGCATTTCAGAGGGAAGGCTGGAAGAAATGAACTGTTGTTCCCCATACAGCTGGTAAAGAGGAAATGCCAAAAGTTCTACATCTAAAAGGGGCAAGTAACCCCCTCTGTTCCTTCCTCCTTTTCTTCTTCTCTGCTTTCTTCCTCCTTTCTTCTTCCCTCCATCTTTCCTTCCATCCATCATTCACCCTTTCTTCCATCCATCATTCACCCTTCCTTCCTTCCTTCTTTCCTTCCTTCCTTCCTTTTCTCTTTCTCCTTTCCTTCTTTCCTTTTCCTTTTTCTTCCTTCCTTTCATTTCTCTTTCAACTATTTGAGGGTAACTTTGAGGAAGAAGCATCCTAAATACTCCACCTGATTTTAATGACACGGTTTGTCTGTTACTGAGAATAAACTTTTTCCAGTTTAGAAAGTGTGCTGAAATTCTCGCAGAGATCCCTGGAACTGCCATGGAGCCACTTAGGATGTGCACCACTGAGCCAGTGTCTGTGAGGTATTCCATCTTCTCTGACATGTAGTTCATGAAATGCATATAATGACATATTAAATCATTACATCAAGGGTTTTATAAAATATTATGGCAGTAATTATTACCATCATTAGCTCATGACTCTTACATATGCTGAATTCAGGAAAAGCATTAGAGAGTTCTTAACTATGAATTTTTGGATGAGTGATTTGAAAAGATGTGTCCATTAGCACAGACCACTCAACTGTGTATCTTCATCTTTAACAAGCATGCTTCAACCTTTGCTCCAGATAAACCAGGACTTCTTTCACTCCACATTCTAAACTTTTTCTTTTTTTCATTCTTAGTATCCAATTTTATTTCATCTCCACTTCTTGCATAACTACGTGTGCTCTGCCTTTGAATTTCTGCCTTAAGTTCTGCCTTCTCTGTCGTGTCTTATATGTCAGCTGAACTCAGTCTCTTCCCCTCCTGACTTCTAAGAGAACAACTGTTGAAAAACTTCACTGCTTTTAATTTAGCACCCATGATTTTCTACTTTGCTGTTTGGTTGTTTTACATGTGCAAGGTTTGACTCCCCTCATCCAACTCTTCTCCTTTTTACTCAAAAAGCAGTGATATACTATGTGCAGTAAATATAAATATTTGTAATTTATTATGTACCTAGAAATTATATATTGTATACATATATTATATTCATATGTATTAGTATATGTACATGTAGCATATACCTGTCAGGAGTAAAGCAGATATAAAAGTATTTGGTAGACAGAGTTAAATTCAGAACTATATAGGTTATGTCAATGAACAAGAAAAATAGCTTTTTAAAATAATTTACCATTTTCTAAAAGAGATAGTAACATGGGAAACCAAAAGTTAAGACCTAGTTTTCGTTCCTTCTCCATCCTTATTATACAATTCTTTAAAGACTTAACTATGGGACTGGGGATATGGCTCAGTTGGTAGAGTGCTTACCTAACATGCAAAAGGCCCTGGGTTCAATCCCTAGCACAACCAAAAAAAGAAAAAAAAAAAAAAAAGAAGACTTGACTATGTCCAAATCACCTATCAAATTCTGAAAATTTTCACCAAAGTATTTGTAATTTTTCAAAAACATTTGTTGATAAGCAATGAGCATACTTGTCCCTTTCCTAAAACTAATTTTTTTTAACAAGACTCTGAACCTTAGGTAAAGCTTTACGCAAGAGGTATTAACTTAGAAATAACAAGTAAAAAGTAAGTTAATGAGGGCTGAAAGTGGGGAACTGGAAAGTTTTTTTGAGCATTATGAACAAGAATACATGCACAATTGAGGGAGAGAACATGTATATTGTTAGAACAGCTTTTATTTAGCTGACATATCCCAGGCAAAACTATTTTTAGCTCTATACTCTTTTCTCTGTACTCTTTCAGCACCTTCTTTAACCCTATAATTAGTGTTTACCATCTAATTACTTGGTCATAATTTCTCTCCCACTAGATTATATACATTTTAAGGACAGGGATATGAGTTTTGGTATATTTTATTCTTCATACATAGGGCAGTGCTGCAAGTAATAAATTAGCAAGTAATTGAACAACTAAAAGAAGAAAGAGAGGAACAAAAATGTTTAAGAATAATATTTCTAGAGAAACAGCATCTTCCTAAGCTACCACCAACTATATCAGGTTTTCCAAAGATAAGGGAAGAAGAAAGGTATGACTACTTTAAAATTGGAGAAAGTCATTTCTGAACTCAGAACTTTGTTCCCATGTTTAATTTTTAGTTTGCTAGATTACATTGGTCTTTTCCATTAAACAAATGCTCTTAGTCTGGGATTGTGGCTCAGTGGTAGAGTGCTTGCCTAGCATGTGTGAGGCATTGGATTCGATTCTCAGCACTGCATACAAATAAATAAATAAAATTTCATCAACCACTAATAAAAATATTTTAAAAAAAAATTCTCAGGCATTTGGACAAAAGTAAAACCTTTTTAAAAATTAACAGCACTTTTGAATATAATGTGATGTCTTTTGTCAGACAAAAGCAGTTCTATTGGTTTCAGTTATTCTTATTTGGAGTTGTTTCACTGAAGTACAGAAAATATGTCCAGGCTATTTTTGTACATTCATATAACGAATACCAGTAAAGAAGTCATTCTGCAGATTTGACTCCTGAAATTTGTCATTGCTGAGATTTTAAGAAATGTTTCTACCATAATTGATCTTATGCACAATAAATATGGTGGTACTAAAAATCACATGAGCAAATTCCTCTTCAGAAACTCCTGCCATTGTGGGCAGTGACTGTAAAGTCAAATTCCTAAAGTTGATTTTAATTCTAGGATGGACTTTAGTGATGGAAGAAAAAAAAAAGATATTTCATCACATAAAGTTATAGATGCTTTTCCAACCCAGGTCACACTACTCTTCAAAATGAAAAGTTCTTTTACTATTTGACTTGAGGTGGCATGTTGACACTGTATCCTATTTCCAGGTGTCAATCGCAGTTGGAACAAAAAATAATTGTGTGCTCAATGTCAAACTTAAAACCCAATTTACAAAATCGCAAACAGAAGTATTTTATCGGAATGTTCTGCATATATTCTATATTCCACAGAGTGGTCTCAACAATAAAAGGAGTGCCTGTGAGGTTGAGTGTCACCAGAATGCTTCTCAAGCAGCCAATAGAGACACATTACCTTGAGGAATTTTCCACAATCCAAAGTTTGGCTCAGGGCCTTGGGAACTCTGAAACCTGATCTATTAGCACAGCTGGAGAAAATTCATATCTCAGAGATAGATTTATAGCTCAAAGAGCACAGGATACTACAGATTGATATCAAGATGCTAATATACTAATTTACAATAAGCACTAAAAGTCTCAGAAAGACTAGAACTCTCTGGAGGGCAGGCCAGCATATTCATTTTTAGTGGGGAGTCAAATCATAATCAGAAGGCTACCTGGGAACAGAAAAGTGGAGCAAAGGAAATACATTAAATAAATCAAATGCAAGACTAGAATTCAGATTCCAGTTCTACTACTTCCTTATTACCTTGATTCGTCACAATGAAGATAGGTAGGTGACACACACCTAGCAGCTGAAGGTCCACCTCCTCCAGGTGGCCTGGGCTGAGAGCTGTACATTGGCCTGGGTAGCTGATCAATCCTTCTGATGGGTCCACATCTCCTTCTGAAGACCCTCAGTTACCTACAGTAATGATGCTCTCTCTGCCAATGCTATTTAAAGGCATCATCGGATTCATCATCAGATTCATTCTTCTTTCCTTTTTTCTTTCTTTTTTTTGGTGGTTATTCTTGATTTTCTATTCACACCAGTACCACCAAATCACGTTTATATCCTCATCTTATGGCAAAATACTAACTGGCCCACTTACTCAAATCTGTCCCATTGTCTAATCCCAAAGATGACTAGTCTATTATTCTACCTTACATTATGGTTTCCTACATGTCTTATCTTCCGAACTTCATTCCTACCAAAAATTTTCAGTGACTTCAATTGCCTTTAGTCAAGTCCAAATTGCATAGCTTGCAATTCAAACTCTTTCATATCTGGGTCTGAATTATTATTATTTTTTTCTACTGTATGAACTCTCAGTTCTAGCCAAATCCCGTTTCCCATGAACACACCCAAATCCATGCTTTCACTCATTTCTGGGGTCAATTCAAATCTGCCTCCTCCATGAAGATATCCCTAAAAGTCCACATCTGAAATTTACCCTTTAATTTTTTAATTTGTTTGCCATTTGGTAGGTCTGAAAGTGAGTATCATACATGGATTTCCCATCTCCTCAATTAAGATATAAACTACTTAAGGATGATAACAATACATTTTGCCTTTTTTGTATCCTGTTTATTCATTATCTTGGTCTCAAGGGTGCTGAAGGAACAGATGCTAAGAACTGGCCCTGTCTTCTTGAAGGTAAAACTGCTGAACCCTTTCAGAGCCTAAGGTAGAGTTTGAAAAGTATTGTCCTTAACAAAAGAACTGCCTCTTAACATCCTTGGGTATTTGTAGTTCATGACTTTGGAGTAGTTCTATGCCTTTAGAATGATTTCACCAAATGAATGTCCTCCTCAACATCTATATTTGTCCTCTGCACTGTTTAATATTACATTGAAAACACCTTTCAATTCTTTTAAATCCCACTGTTATTCTCAAAGTATAGTGCTAGCTTTATAAATAGATGACCTCTGATATACAAAGATATTTAACAGCAAGAATGATACAAGAGATGGTTAAAAAGAAAAGAATAACAAAGAATAGGTAGGTCCTTTTAATATGATGCTGGGGTTGATGAATCTTCAGAGGTTAAAAAAATAGGTTCGTAAAGTTTATTGGAGTCACAAAGGGATCAAGAAGGAAATGTTTTAAGCTATTTTAACTACCACATAGCTTTTCAGCCTTCTGGTATGTAATCATACCTAGGTCTCAGTTGGTTGGAAAGTTTTTAAAAACTAACCTTTATTTGTCTGCTACAGTGAACTGTATTGCATTACTACTGAGAAAAACCAACAGCCTCTTTTATTTCAAACCAAAGTACTTCTGCTCAGGGGGAGGACATCTAGAATGTCAACAAGGTCTTTGATTATGAAAGACATGAAAACATGTACATCGTATTTTACTCCATGGAATTTGGCAACTCCACACAGATATTTTGGGGAGCAGTCTGGTTAAGCCTTGAGAGTAGGAATGAGATACCTAATTCAAAGTGGAATGAAGGTGATAATCTTTCCAAGGAAGGAGGAAATTGCAGGATTAAACAAAGATAACTGAACCTGATTAGTCAACCTAAAGATACAAATAAAATAAAAATAGCTTAATTGTAGTTTAAAAAAAAAAAGAGGCAGGGGAGAAAAAATTAAGCTAAATGGAAAAAGCAATATCCTAAGTAAGGAAGAATTTTTTTCTTAGCAGTAAGAGACTAAGAGTTTTTGTAAGTTACTTGATTAATTCTTCTAATATTAAAATAAAATTGTACACTAATTATGCTTGCACTGAAAAAAATTACATTTTCTGTTGCTAAATATATAGATTAATGTACGAGATTGGAAAGTAGAATTTTGTTGATTAGGTCTAACATTAAAAACAACACAAAGCTTCTTATAACTTCATTCCCATTTTAGATTTCCAGGAAAAGTGTTTTCTATTAGTATTGATTTCCTTCTTGACTATGTTTTGGGAGAAAATCCTAGAGGTCTAATATATCCTAAGATGGAATCAGAAGAATTGATGGGAATATGGGAGCCATTTCCTGCATAAGCCCACTAAGATCATTCTAAAGGGAGATGCTTCTCTTTCTTTCTGTCTCTGTCTCTCTGTCTCTACTTCTCTCTGTTGTTGTTTTGCTTGTGCTAGGCACATACTCTACCACTGTGCTACAACTCCAACTAGAACTGTCTCTTTTTATTTGTAAATATGAACAAAAAGGAGTATCCAAAGCCTCCTGTAAAACCCTTGCCAATACACTTTAAAAAGTTTCATTCTTTTTAGCCAGTATTTCAGTGTTCTATGTAAGGTAATACTCATAGTGCATATATAGTATTTGACTATGAAGTAATGACCTATAAGTTGTCTAAAGGAGTAAATTTTATCACCTTAAAATGGTATCGTTTAAAATCTAATTTTCTGTTTGCTGTTTTGCTCACACAAGTATCCCACTTGCCAACTGAACTTGTTATTTTTGGTTGGATGACATAGTAAAGATGTCATATTTAAATATTTATGCCTGTTTTGAAGCAGAGTTGTTAGGTAAGGATTGAATTTTGCCTATTTCCTCTGGATTTCATGTTCCCTATTAGAGTTTCATATTGGCATTAAGATTTTCCTCACTTTGAGCGAGTATATAAAGTCGTCACTTTGCACAAAAGCAATCTTCCTCAGAAAACATATACTCTATCTACTTCACATATCACAAAAGATTTTCCACTCAAGTTTCCATGTATTGATAGAGTAAGCTAGACTTTAAGATGAATTATGGACCAAATTGACAAAGAGTTTAAGAAGCCAAACTTTCTACTCTAAGTGCTTCTTTTTTTTTTTTTTAATTCTGTATTTTCTAATTATGTGACACTAAATTTTGATTATGAAAATTTAAATTGCTTTAGAGGTATTTAGCCTGTAAAATGTTCATGCATGCCTTGATTCACTTCAAATCAGAAATGAGCTGAAAGACTATAAGAAATTAAAATGTCATTTTTAAGCCCACCATCTGAATCATTTTTACTGTATAGAATAATGGTCCAATAGAATGTAAATGGTTTTACAACTTTTAAAGCATATGATTAATATCGCTGTTTTTCATTTCACCACACATTTCAATTTCTTCTAAGAAACATGGATGCGCTTGGCTGCACCCATAGAAAATTTGCTAAATCATGTTCCTCTCCTTTTATAATCAATTTTTCACAAACTGAGCAAAGCAATAACAATCCCTTTAGGAAAACACATGCCATAAGTCTTCCTTTTTTGTGTTTTATTTTAGAATTGAATTATAAAACTGTGTGAAATGAAATCTTGAAATCTCTTTTGAATAAAAATTATTTTATATAGTACTAAATATTTGATTTAAAATATTGTAATGCAGATTCAGGTCAAAGCACATTTGAAATGCAATCAGTAGCCTCTAAAACTATAACTTGGCAAATGAAATGTTTGAAGTTTTTAGATGCTTATTAATAGAAGGATATATATATATATATATATATATGAATAATAGTGTATTTCTATTAACCAATTTTGCAAGGATACCTTGATTTTAACCCATACATTCACACAGAAAAGTAATTTTCTTTATCATGATACTATGAAATGAGTGACAAGTATTTTTCTTAACAGAAGTTTACAAAATATTTACTTTGAAGCTGTCGATAAAGAAAGCATGTGATGTTCTCTTGGATTACAGATCAAATGATAGTTAAATTCAACTTGAAATGGGAGAGCATATCATCAACGTACCTTGTCCTTGGGTTACTCCATAAAACTCAGCTGCTATCCTTGCCGCTTCCTTGCGATTCCCTTTCACAATGTAGAAATGACTGAGGATGGCAAGACTGATTTTCACAAAAAGTTTAAAGCAGAAAAGTGAAAGTATTGTAAAGTAGACATTGGATAACTGTTGAGCAAATGGTCGACTTTCTTCTAACACCGACATTGCTGCAGAAGAATCTGCGGCAGTCTTTAGTTAGATCCAAGTCTCAACTGTGCCTGGCTCTGATCCGGGATGCTCCTGAACAGCTGGTCCTGAGGGAAGAAAATATCAGCTGGTAATGATGCCTACAGCTCAAAATATTTATACTGTCCATAAAAGTTCTTCGCAATCTCCTATTGGTCTGACAATATTCCATGGAAGCAACTGCATCACGTTTCACAAGACTCCTGACTTTCCGTTCTCAATATAAAATGATACACCACCTCTCTGCTCTGAATTTCAAGATCCAGATATTGAAATATAATCATGCCTATTGTTTCCTTTTTTGCTATCTAGTTATCAAGAACAATTTAAGTATCTGGGGGTCCCCATGGTTCATGTAAATAATATCACAATATTGAAAAGTCCTTCAATTCAAGGCTTTAAAATGGTCCTATTTGTGGACCATGAGCTAAATCAGCAAATAGGCCATAACTTGGATCTTAATGACTGCTCATCACACTAGTCAACTGTATTATTTTCATTGTTGGTTGGAAAAAAGAATTTTTCTTAAAAATAGTTAAACTGGATCATAGGTTAAGAACTTTACACTGTACATTTACCCAGGGAATGCTTTTAAAGTATCTTTTAAATATCAAGCATTTTTAAAAAAAATTTTTTAGTTGTAGATGAACACCTTTATTTAATTAATTAATTTATTTATATGCAGTGCTGAGGATTGAACCCAGTGATTCACATGTGCAAGGCAAGTGATCTATCACTGAGCCACAACTCCAGTCCCATATCAAGTATTTTTATAGATGTTTTGGGGAGATAAAGATGAATTTAACAGTTCCTGCCTCAAGGATCTCATAATCTGTAGGAGGAAACAGACAAGAAATCTGAAAAACACAATATAGGTATGGACAGGGTGTTTTGTGAGCAAAAAGAGGAAGAACCTAACCCCAATTTAAAAAAAAAAAAAAAGCAGAAAAGGCTTCCTGGGGATGTGGAACACGCAGAGGAATTATCACATGAACATGTGTGTCATCAAGAACGGCTTACACCAACAAAACATTGTATCTTTTAGGCCTAAAAACTTTGATAACCTCCGTTGATTTATTCATCAATGAAATGTAATTGTATGTGGAGTTATCCTTGAATGAGCTAGAGTCTAAAACAAAAAATAGAAAATATGAATAAAAATGTAGAGTGACAGTATTTTGGCACTTAAGTAAAAATAATGTCAAAGCACAAAATATGTTATATGGGGATTTTACTTATTTATTTATGAGCAGGTTTGGAGCCTATTACCTGTTGTATACCCAATTCTGAGAAATTTCAAAGTAACAGGTAACAAAGACATAAGAAAACAAGAGTGGCTCTTCTTGGAAAAAGGAGTACATCTTGATGGATCACACTGGGATGAGCTGTGTGCTTATCTGCCTTGATGTATACTTTGATCCTATGAGACTTTTCTGATTAGACTGATTTATATGAAATATTCCTATGACCAGGGATAAATAGCTGATAACTAAATTCATCAAATGAAGCAGGCTGCTTTTTTCCCCCAATGAATGAGTGGTTCCCAGTAAAATAAATCAGACTAACATAGTAGAAGAAAATCATCAATCTCTTCATGAAAATGGCCCTTGGTGTTGTTTTCGAATGCAGAATTTTAGCTGAACAGTCCATAATTGGATCCATTGTGCCATTTCATATGTGCTTTGGAAATCAGTGAAAACTATCTTCAAAGTATTGGAGATAAATGAACTGCATGTTCCTTTCTCTGCATGTTCCATGTTCTCAGTGTCACAGGGTTGACACTGTGTTGGGTAGATGAATACAGATGACTACGCTGCCGTGAGTGTTCCCTCTGGCAGGATAATGCCTGACCACACACTGGAGAGGCATTCTTGTGGACAGCTGGGTCATCACAATGCTCTGAGTCACCGCGTGACTTCCACTCCAGTGCTTTAGAATCAGAAATAAACCCGCCTTAGTCACACATCTAAGTGCCTGGCTAAGGTTTCACTCCTTTCTCTTTACCAGTAAGTGCTATTATAAATAATCATGTCCACATCAGTTAATCAGGAGCCTGGATTCTTTGAGGCTAAGAAACACTTCTATTTCACTAAAGCTGCTGTCATTTGTGCATTAAGTATACATCTTCACAGTTTTGTTAGCAGGAAAAATACTACTACATGATCTTCAGGTTTTCATATCAAGATGTCAGGTTTTATTTTCATGAATTCCTTGATTTCCACTTCAATTTTTCTGTGGTGGCACTCTCCTTCAGCAAATTTTACCATCTCTAAGTCTGTTAATTAAATGTAAGGCCAAATCAAATAACTCACAGTGAGTAAACTCATCAACTGCAAATCAGATACTCTTTTTGTATTAAAGAAATTTCCAAATAATAATACATTGAATAACTCTGTTAATACTTAAAAAGACACACAAAAATATTGTGCATCTGTTTTCCTGACATAAGCATTTTTTCTTTTTCTTTCTTTGTACCAGGGATTGAACCAAGTGTGCACTGACTAAACCACATCCCCAGCTCTTCTGATATTTTCTTTTGAGACAGGGCCTCACTAAGTTGCTTAGGACCTTGATAAGTTGCTGAGGCTGGTTTTGAACTTCAGTTCTTCCTGCCTCAGTGCAACCCCCTTGCCCCAGAACCCTCATCCAGTCATTGGGATTATAGACGGATGTGTGCTATCACTTGGCCTGACATTAATATTTTCTTTAAAAATAAAATAATTATTAGTAATTTAAGTAATTATAAGTGCTCTTATAATTTACCTTTTTGAGAGGATGGGGTAGAGGGATTTTTATTGATTCTCACTGTACCTCCCAACTTTCTTAGTAGTTCAGTTTTATTCAATCAAACTAAAATGTAGAAATTGAGCACAACATGGTGCTACTAGAAAGAATGACATGGGAGAAATTTAAAATATAGGAAAAAATCATCTTTTGGAGGTCACATATGTGTGTATCTATGTATGTATATGTACACATACATTTCTATTTTATTGTGTCTTGGGGGGGGTCTTACTGTTTTAAAGGTGGAAAAGCTGAGCTTATAGATCTTAGTGACTTACAAACGGTAACTATAGGCCACAACACTATTTGAACATAGTTTTATCTTTAATCAGATGCTCAAGTTGCATTTAACACTTTCCATGTTTAAGCACTTATAATCTGACTGAGCAAGTACAATTCACACCTCTAAAGACTGAGATAGTCGCATAGATTCTCACAAAAGTGTGTACATGCACACATTACATTTTATTTAATTAGGCACCTAAATTAGTGAGGTAGGCTATATACATGCTATGATGATTAAAAAAGACAGAACCTTGTATGTCTACAACAAATGGGAATGTTTCATGATGTGGCCAATATTTTTGGACCATTCAAAGCTAAGAGTCAGTGTGTGACCCCCATTTAAACAACAGACAGGAAACCAAAAGGGCAGTCAAATGTCAGTACATTAAACATAGTGTTTGAAGTAGGGTCAAATGACTATAGTGCTTGAAGTAGGGTCAAATGACAAAGCAGGAGCTCAGAGGATAAGACTAAAGAAAAGAATATTAGGTCTGGCCAGGAGTTCAGGGATGACATTTAACTCAGTATTCTGATAGATAATAGAGTGGGAATCAGGACATCAGTGTCAAGAGGGTGAGCCTCTAAAGCAATTTCCAAAAGAAGAAGAAGAAGAAAAAAAAAAGGCTCCTTGGCTTTCTCCTGGTCTGCCCTTTCTAGGTACAGTCTGTTTCTCAACATCATATACAGGTATCAGAGAAGTCACTATAAGGTCAACCATTCTTTCAGGTCTCTTGTCACTCTTCTCCTTTAGAATCCTAGGGTATTACCAAAATTGGCCATTTTCAAAAAAATTATGTGAGGAACTTAGTTTCATGTCCTTCACAAGTTGAGTAGGATAACATCTTTCAAATGTGACCAGATTATCCTTTAAATTCTTTAAAAAAAAATTATCACCTGAGATTGTGCAGCTTCCTTGACTTCCTTGAGTAATGATTCAAGTTATTAGCTTGAAAAGGTCAATGGGAAATAATAACAATTGCTGGTTGCTAGTGTCTTATGATTGATAAGTCATAGCATAAGCAAAACTTTTCTTTTTAAAGAAATGTGATCACTTACTCTCTGGTAGAAATGCAAAGTCTCTGATTCAATTTTTAAAACTTGCTATCCACCACTGCCAAAAAACATAGGGACACACTTCAAACAGCAAGTTGATAATGTTCAGCACACGGCAGGGATCTTCCCAGACTCAGAACAGGGTTGCCGAGGATGACATATTCACAGTGAATGCAAACTGAGAGAATCATTTACCCATAAATTTGAAAAGTCAATGATAGCTGATAGCACAAAAGGGAAAAATCACCCAAGTTGTTATTGGCAACAAAATAGGTCACTATTGGTCTTAAATCACCATTGGGAGGGAAAAAACAACCTTTTTTGGTTGTTTCATGAAATCTCTGAGAGAAAAATAAAAGCAAATGAGACCCTCAGGTATTTAAAATACACTGGAGCCTTAGGTGTTTAGGACATGCAGGAATTTGAAATAAAAACACTTCAAGTTGAGTTTCTTAAAGCAAAATAATAACTGGAATTTAGTCTTATCTGCATTTGGTATATTCTGTTCATCTTAACGTACCCAAAACCTGTGCTCATGGAAATATCTCACTTCATAAAGGTTGCAAAGCACATTATCATAATTCCTGGTACAAATTTAGACATTATGACATCATGCTTCTGTCATAAACGATACCACAGCACAAGCGTAGGCACCAAAGCCTTGGGTTCCTATTAGTTATCCTTAATTATTGCATTGTCATAGAGATTGTAAATATCATAATAATTATTACTTATGTTGCTTGTGGGAAGAGTATGGGTAAGAACTATTCTACTTTGCTTGACTATACATCTTGTGGGTGAATGCTTGTGTTTAGCCAATGACCATAGTTTTCATATAATGGAACAAAATAATAATTTCTGCTAGCATTATGATATTTCTTTAAAAATATCTATCCACAAAGTTGTCATTAATAACTTTCCATTGCATTCAGGTTCTCTGGGGAATCTCAGACTTTCTCCAAGTGACAAAACAGACTCTATCCTAAAAATGGAGTCCTATAAAATATCACCATTGTGATCTGCCCTAAGTAGATGTTGCCCAAGGTTAAACGCGCTTTAGTCCTCTATGTGTAGTCCAGGAAAACTTGTCTGAAAGCTGGTAGCTCTTCATATTTAAAGGTTTAAAAGCTAGATTCTCTTTTTTTTATTATTTAATATACATTTATTAAATACTATGTGTCACACACTATTCTAGACATTTCACCTATTACAATAGAGTTTTTTAGGTTTTTGGTTTTTTGAAACCCCAGTATTTCTTTTCTTTCTTCCTTTCTTTGGAGTGGGGGTTGGTACTAGAGATTGAACCCAGGGTTACTCTTACCACTCATCTACATCCCAAGTTCTTTTATTTTTTATTTTTGAGACAGGTTCTTGCTAAATTGCTGAGGCTGAACTCGAACTTGCAATCCTTCTGCCTCAGCCTCTGGAGTAGCTGAGATTACAGGTTTGTGCCACCTATCCCAGCCCAGCATTTCTTTAAACCTCAGTCCATGTACTTCATCTCCTGGATTCTGGGAGGGATGCTTGACCAAATGAGGCCAATGAAAGATATTTCTGATGGAGTTTTAGAAAAGGTCCTCTGAGTCTACAGGGAAGGAGAAAATGCAAGTCCTAAATTAAAAGATGTTAGGAGCTGTCTCTGATAGTAAAGAAATAGCTTGCTGAGGAATTAAGCCAATACAAAGAAAGTGCAGTCAAGATGTGGAAAGGCATGATCATGGTGATTTCATTTGAGCTCCTGGATCTAGTTGAACCTGAAACAGCTGGATCTGACACTAGGAGGACTTTGATAGTAATGTAAAATAATAAATCCCTTTTTCATTGTTGTCAACCCAATTTGAATTCAGGGATTTTTCACTTGAATAGAAAACATCTTGATATATTTATATTTTCTGGAGTCATTATAAAGAAATCATGAAGTAGATATTATTATCCTTTCTAACAGGTGAGAAAACAGACACTGAAGAAAACAAGTGATTCGTAAAGAGATTATACGTCTTGAAGTGTATGTTCGACCCAGGTATTTTCTCACTGTCATTCTTCTCAGGTTATTTTTCAAACATTAGAGCTGAAACATTCATGTTGTCTGGTTTACCACGGTCCTGTTCTACCACACCCTGTGATTCACAGCTCACAATTGTGCCATGTGTGGCTTATAAATAGCTTTTGGCTAAATGTTTGTGTATTTCATTGGGCTGAAGCTAATAGACGCTACTTATGTCTTTTGTGACTAAGAATTTGTTCTAATCATCTTATTTTAACTAGCAACATATTTAAAAGACAATATTAAGGAAAACCTTTCTGTGTGCCACATGATGAAGATCAAAGCATGGGACCATACTAATAGAGGAATAATGTCACAATGATCCTTATAAGAAATTGCAGCAGAGAAATTTGATAAGTATTTTAGACTTTTTAGAAATTAATAATTATAATTTCCACTAAGTGATAAAATATATCATTTACCCCAGAAATTGGCAAGTTGGCTACTAAAATAGGAGTCTATGAATGACCCCATTTAGGATCTAAAGATTAGAGTTTCTTTATCATAGGTACTAACTTGTGTGCTCTTTGTTCAAATTTATTTATAATTTCAACTATGAATTTCAGAGAAAAATCGTATTTTAAGTATATTCTCACTAGACTTAAAAATCTAATACTCTTCTTATAAAAATAAAAAAGCAATATTAGTATGTAGTTCACCTTTCCCCAGTGATTTATATAGTCAGCTTTGTATTCTTCATATTTCCAGTTCCCTGCAGCCTTCAGTCCCATAGAAAATTAGCCTCCAAACATGTGTAGAGGCCATGGTGTAGAGTCTGCCAGTGGTCCAACATCCAGCCTCTGTCTGTTCCCTGCTCATCTCTGGTGCTTCTGGCTTAGAAAAGCAAGGCAAGTAATATTCATGCCTTAGCTGGTAATATTCATAATGTGCCTTCTAACCATCTTCATACTTGTAGGCAGTAATATAAACCTAGATGTGGGAGCATGCCAACTTCCTGGGGTAGGCAGTATCTGGCTGATTCACCTTCCTGATCCCTTGCATCCAGGTAACAAGGAGGCAAAATCAATTGGTCCACCTGTTAATGGAAGAGAAAATGAGCTGGTTTCATCTTTTCCCTGTTTAGTTCCTAAGAAGAAATCGTATGTGAAAAGGACATTAAATATCCAATTTTCCTCTAATATGAGATAATTTACCCAAGACGGTAGAATATAACTTAAGTGCAAGTACTAATCTGACCTTGATTCAGTGATCTTAAATGAATCAGTAATGTCCTTGTGCCTCCATTTCCTCGTTTGTTTGAGAAGCTCCATAAGCCTATAATCCCAGCCACTTGGAAGTTGAGGCAGGAGGATGGCAAGTTCAAGGCCATTCTTAGCAAATCAGCAAGGTCCTTGGCAACTTAGAGAGACCTTGTCTCAAAAGTAAGTAAACAAATAGAAGTGGGGATATAGTTCAGTGGTATATCTCCTCTGGTTCAATGCTGAAAATTAAAATAAAATTAAAAATTAAAGGGGCTGGGGATATAGCTCAGTTGGTAGAGTGCTTGCCTCATAAGCACAAGGCCCTGGGTTCAATCCCCAGCACCACAAAAAAAAAAAAAAAAAAAAAAAAAAAAAATTAAAAACCTCACAATTAAAAGGTCTACCTCGCATGTTGTGAGGTTTAAATGCAATAATTCGTATTAAGCACTGCCACAGGTACAAGCTCAGAAAAATATTAACTATACTGTAATGATTTCATTACTTTGTTACTCAGATTGTTTAAATTAGACCTTTGTATACTAGGCACTAAAATTTTGCTGTGTGATTTGTTCACTGAAATATCCTACTTGCAGTAATACAGTACCCACTGCTTATTGTAGACATGTAGTCACAGAAAAGAAATATACTAGACCTCCTGGTGTTAGACAGTATGTCCATTTCTACAACCAAATTAATAAACAATGTAATATACAAAACAAATGATAGATCATTTGCTTTAATGATGTGAAAGATGGTTATAACTTTCAGGGAATTTAATCATCACACAAATCTAATACTCTTCTTGTAAAAATAAAAAAGCAATATTAGTATGTAGTTCACCTTTCCCCAGTGATTTTTTTTTTCTTTTAAACTTTCCCAGGCCTCAGGACAAAGATACTCAACAGTTTGGGATACACCATGAAGACAGAAGATATCATAAAGTTGAGAGATGAAGCTGATCTCACACTGGCATTCCTGGCTTCTGGTTTAAGAAATTGTGTGTCTAAGGCTTGCAAAGTCCTACCTGAAGATGTGGCACTGGCCATGATAATAAAAATGGTATCAGCTACATGTATTTTGTTATATGTTATCGTGACTCTAATCTGGCCCATGAATTAATTGAAATTATACTGGTAGGAGACTGAAGACAGGGGTACCTCCATGGCCATCTTAAAACCAGATCATTTGCTCCCATGAGCATCTAGCAACTACTATTAGGTATGTCCCAGGTAATCAGGGTAAGTTGGCAAAGGTGCTATGACAAAGTCTTTAGGAATATCACTTTAGAATATGTTAACTTGGGCAGGCTTTTTAATTTCTCTGACCCTGTTTTCTCATTTATAGAAACAGAATAAGTGCAGTCTCACAGACTTGTAGGAGTATATGAAAATCTGCCTTGTTGTTTTGTTTAATTTCCTCTTAAAGGCAACTCCTCAACTTGTGAACCCCTGATTTGATTGCCCTCCCCCACCCAGCAATAACTCAGACTCTTTCTGCTAATAAAGAAGTGCAACCTGCTTCTCTGATTTTGGCAAGTCAAGATGTGGCCCCTTCTTTTTATACATGTTTCATGAGTGCTTCCCATGTGCCAGGCACCGTTGGATACTGAGGACACAACTGTGAACAGGCAGGTGCTTTGATGACATTAAACCTGACATCAGCTCACTTAGTCTGGACTTGAAACAAATAAAATATTTATTTTTTTAACAATTGATTTTTCTCTCAATTTTGCAATTTGTTTTGCTTTTTTTCTTTATTTGCTGCCTAGAATGCCAAATCAACAACAACAACAACAAAAAAAAAACCAAGAGATTTCATATGACCACCAACCTCAGCATTAGTTTAGCATTTATATTTTTTATTTGTCTTTCTCATTTGGTGCTTGAATAATTCTCAAGTTTTTTTTTGTTTGTTTTTTGTTTTTGTTTTGTTTTGTTTTGTTTTTCCCTTCACTTAAGAGTTTGGTTTTGCTTTTTCATGGCAATTATCTCCCAGATTGGTCGGGGTAAATTTTCTATGGAGAGCTCCCCCACCTGGTCTTAGTCTGTTATATCACCAAAGGCATTAGTGAGCCTTAAAACATTTTGCAAAGATAAATATATGCATTACAGGGAGGTCTATGAAACCAAGATTATGCTTGAAAATGATAAGGGAAAGCCATGTCCACAAGAGTACTGAGGATAGATGAGGGTACCCTGAGACCTCCCTTGTATTTGTCATATGGATTTGAAAAATCATAGAGAAAATGAAAGATGGCTCTCTGATAAGTCAGCGAACTTACTGCAGACTTGACTGGGGTTCACAGGTATTTAAATTGCTTCTTGGATCAATCCTTGACTTTCAGTGAGTCTCTTTTGTTTGACAACATTGCCACTCAAAAAAAAAAAAACATGTTTTCCCAATTTTTGTACAGTACTATACTATAATGAATATCTGCAGCATGTTTAGTGGACCAGGTTATATACTGAAGGTTATATGAGGGCACTTTGGGGAAACACCCTGATTAAATATGAATATTCCAGAAAGATAGCATTGCCTCTAGTACTGTGACTTCAGAAACTTAATTAGCCTCTCTGTACCTGTTTCTCCATCCATGAAATGTGAATGCTAATAAGTTAATATTTTAAAGTATTTAGTGCAGTGTCTAGCACACACTAAGGACCTTGTTAGAATTTGTTAAATAAATAAATTTTAAAATAAAAAAATGACAGCTAAAACCAGCTAATGAAGATTAAGATGGGAGATGGACATTGGTGTAGGAAAATCCAATAATATAGATATGCCTTAGGTTTAAATATGACTGCCCTCTCATTTCCCATGATAAATTAAATTCAAAAGATCAGTCCTAAGAATGGTCATAAAAGGTACATCCATACGAACCAAGCCTGGAAACAACACAAATGTCCATCAGCAAGAATTGGATAAATAAACTGTGATATATTTAATAACATAGTATAGCTGAATAATAAAAGGAATAAGTTATTGATATGTGTGAAAAATGAATGAACCTTAACATGTTGAGCAAAAGTATGTATTATGTAATTTCTTTTATATGAAGTTGAAGGTCCATAATATAAATATATAATGAAGGAAATTAGACAACTGATTGTTGTTGGGGGTGGGGTGAAGCAGGAGAGCTCAATGGAAAGGTGGATGATGTGACTTTCCAGGAAGATGGGAATGCTATCTTTATTTGAGTGATAGGAACTCAGTAACACATTTGGGAAGGAACAATAAAACACAATAAAATCTCAATTTTCTTTTTAGGATGGGTGCACTTTATTCTATGTAAATTAAACCTTAATAAAATAAAAGCAACACAGAAAAAATAAATACATCCTGGTGGTTTCTGATAAGGCAGGCTAGTTAATTTAGAACAAAGCTCCCTTTGAAGACAACCACAATTTCTGAATGGAGTACAAAATCATTTTCTTAAGAGCATCAACAAATGATGAAGAAAGTGAGAAATGACTGGACGAAGAATCCTGGAGCAGAGGAAAATTCAGAGAGAGGATATGGAACTTAGGACCACATTTGCCCTAGAATAGTTTCCTATGAGGAACATATGGCAGGGAGATTAAGCAATCCTTCCAACAGTCTTGTAGGGAAAGGGGAAATAAAAGTTGAAGTACAAGGTCGACCAAGATTAGGACCATGGTAAAATAAATGGAAAAATAAATACTATGGTATAATTAGTAACATACCATATTTGAACAATAAAAAGAATAAGCTACTGATATGTGAAGAAAATGGATGAACTTCAAAAACATAGCATATAAAAAAGCATGTGTTTAGCCTTGATATCCATAACAGCTAATTATCTTAATAAGAATAAACCGGAAGTAAAACAGCCCTTAAATGACTGCAATCTATGTGGTCTAGAAAGCTTTAATCCTTCACATTGAATTAAGGTGACTCAAGATTGCTAGCATGCATGGCCACCTGAAGGAAAGAAATAATGCATATTCTAGGCCTCAAATTATTTCTATACATATTTTTCAAAAGTGTCTAGCAACTATTCAAAAATAAGGAAACACAAAAATATGTGTCAATGTGAATGAGAACTAGAGCAAACAATGATCAACAGAAACAGAGCTGTAAACAAGCCAAATGGTGAAATTTTCAGAACAATAATATATGCATCAGTTATTTTGCTAAGCTTACAGAGATAGAAGTCAAACTTTAATATCTCAATAGAAAGCCAGAATCTTTAAAAAGGACATTACAGATCTGAAAGCAAAAGAAATCCTAGAACTGAAAAATGGTGTCTAAAATTAGTAACTCAACCACTGGGTGTATCATCAGATTAGATGTAATGAAAGGTTAGTTATTGCTAAAGATAAGTCAGAAGAAACTATTCATGCTGACAGAGACAAAAGACAAGAGGACTAGACGATCTAATTAGAAAACTAACATTTAATTGAAGTCTTAGGTAGAAAAGAGTGGATAAAAGCAAAATTTGGATAGATAATTACTGAGAATTTTCCAAAACAAATAAAAGACATCCATCCAAAAGTTTAAGAAGCCCAGTAACTCCCAAGCAGGCTTAAAAAAAAAATCTTAAAAAGCAAAGCAAAATGAATGTAAACACCAAAATCCTTCCTGTCCAGCAGGAAGGTTCTAAAATTTTACACTAAGTGTAAAAAGTTAACCAATCATGGTTTCATGACTGTTAATAGAACATAGGAACCTCCTAAGTCAAAGACTTAATTTTAAATGAAAGAACATTATATTCATGGTACAACAAGCAGCAATAATTTAGTGTTTATATCAGTTTCTCTATCTCTCAGGGACAACATGAAAGGGTTCAGGTATATGCTACACATGCATGAGGTTTGTGTCATGACTGAGGAACTCCAGGTTTTAGGAATCTAGACCTTTTATAAAGGGTAGTAAGCCTACCTTTACTTTACTCTTCATTGTACTGTATAATAAACAAAACCTCCCTTTGATCCAAAGAGACTACTTGTATCACCCAAGTTATTTGCTATACAAATATCCTGAAAAGAGAATCTAGAAAAAAAGGCTCAAGTGCTTGGGTTCACAAGAAGAACACAGTCACAAAAGTTCCATACAGCTTTATCTGCAAACAGTATCCGATCATCCTTTTTACATCATCTTGCCTTGTGACCATCTTTCCCATTGAATCTATCAATCTTTCAGCTACCATTATTAGTCTGATCAACAGAAGCTAGAACCAAATCCTTTGAATTTGTCTCATACAGAATGTAGTAAAGCTACTATTTAAACAGGCTGAGGACATTCTGCAGTTTTAATTTCAACCACTCCCCTCAGAGACCTGAATCCAAGCCATTAAACAATTCCCATAAACTCAGCATGTACTTTCCAGTGCTGATTTGGTTTCATTGATCACCTGATAAGTTAGAGACAAATTTTGCAACACCTTTTCTGCAAGGAGTACTCTCACTGTAGGGATAATTACTCTCAGAATATGCGTAAGTTGCTCTAGGGAGCCATTCCAAGAAACCAAGGCAGCCTTATTTTGGAGAGATCTTTATAGTCAACAGGACTCATCATCTATTAATGGTATTTTCTACATCATTCCTTAGATGTAATCCACTTTGTTTTCAGGATGGAGAAAAGTTACTATCTGGTTTTCATTCAAGATGTGCGAACCAAGCATAATCATGACGTCTCTGGAAAGAAAATATTGTTTATAATTATTGGGCCTTTCCTAGTGCTACCTACATTATGTGGGGTCAGGAGGACACAGACTAACAGTGCCTCTAATAAAATGGCTTGCTGATGAATCTTAGGATTTCCAAGTTGGTTTGATAATTGAGTCTGGTTCTTAATTTTTATGGGACTGACTGCGGCCAGTCAGTGCAACCTGTCCAATTTGTTCACATTACGGTAGCTGGCATTCACCCACCCTCTGGGAAAGCTGAGTGATGAAACAGTGATGTGAATGCAGAAGACTTCTGGATGCATTGACTGGAGACTCAGGAAATGAAGCTGTGCCCTGCTACTTCCTATAGATTTCCCACTACAAGGAAAGAGAACAGTGGTTAGAATCATTTGGCTGAATATGCCATCTTCACCACCTGAATTCTCCCTGCAACCATTTGAAAACTCTCCAGAAGGCCATGTTTCTCAGTGAGGAGTGGGTCAAAAGATGCAGGGACTACAGGTGTAGCTCAGTAATATGGCATGTGCTTATACACAGTCTCTAGGTCCAAAATGAAATAAGAAAAAAAAAAAAAAAAGAAAAGTAAGGATCATTAATGTCTCTTCCTTCCTAAACCTCCCAGGGTCGAAAGTATTTCCTCTTCATGTTCCCAGTTCATAGTCTAGGCCCCTCAAATACCAATGAATTAATTAAATAAAGTGGCTTAAGTATCAGTACTTATGAGCCCCTTTGGGCTGGGATGTTACCAGGAGTGTTAGTTTCTGGGCTGGCCTAGATTGTTATTAGGGGGAAAGAAAGGTGCATCATTCCCAGCAAAGCTCAGGGCAGAAACACCATATTTCATGATCCATATAACTCTTCACCCCATTCACTCTAGTTATTACTCAAGAAGCAGAGGAGAGAGATGCTCCTTTTCTGGAGACAGACACATTCAGCCAACAATCTGCTGATATGGATCAGGAGGAGAAGAAGGAGGTAAAGTCAGAAGTCTTTCTTTAGTTGATTGTTGAGGTAGCTCTTTCAAAGTTCTTTAGTATCAGCTTTCTTTACATAGTAAGGAATATGGAGGTCTATCAAACGCCTTCACTATCTACCCACTGTTGAGTAGCTTCTATAATAAAAAGCCCACATTGTCAGGCTATAAATGCTCCAAAAAGATGAGCACATTAGACACATTACTTTCAAGGGTCACAGTAGTTAACTGACTTGCTTGTACTATGGTCTGAATGCCCCACCCTCTGCAAAAACTCATGTTGAAGTATAATTGCCAATGTTATGGTATAGGCAGTTGGGGCCTTTAAGAAGAGATTAGGTCATGAGATCTTTACCCTTGTGGGTTCAAAGCCTTAATAAAAGGGGTGTAGAACAGAGTTTCTCCTCTCTGGAGGATGCAGTGATCAAGACACTATCTTGAAAGCAGACTGGGCCCCTAACAATCACCAACCTGCCAGCCCCTTGAACTTGGACTTCCTAGCTTTCAGAATTAGACGAAATAAATTTCTGTTTATTAATAATTAATCTGTGGTATTCTATCACAGCAGCAAAAGCAGACTAAATCGGATCAGAAAAACAATATCATAAGCAGAAAAACATGCTAACAGGCTCCACAGACTGCACCAGGGGAGGGTCAAAGGTCTGCCAGAAGCGAGCAGGAACACATCCCATGACAGGAAGCCTTATTCCCTGGATGACAAACAAGTCAACTGCTGACAGGATCCACATGTCTGAGGCAATGGTAGCTCTTCATCAAAAATAAAAAGTCCTTTGTTCCCTGGGTATCATGGTGAACATGCCGCACGTTCAGAGTGATGATGAATCTGGGAAGCGATGTTTGCAGACTGAGTGACACAGACTCAGCAGCTTGACTCAGTCTCAGCTCCTTTCATCAGAACTGGCCCCTAGCATGGGCATTGACATGAGTGACCCAGATGGTTCACTTAGTAGTTGTGATTTGATTCCAGACTTTGTGCCCCTAAGAGAAGTACCTTGAATATGCCAGAGTACGGTTTGCCAAGTGGCAGACCAAACAGCTAGGCTATTGGCCACAGTCCAGGAATCAATAAACTATAACAAGGTTCATCAAGGTGACTATTGGCCAGAAGTCTGAATGTGGAATTAAATTCTACCCAGGGAGTGGAGCAAACATATCCATTTTTAATTCTGCATTGTTGGCACCAAGGTTAAACAGTCTCAGCAGCCCCAATGGTTACCATCTGGTTTCAACTTAGCCAAACCATCAGTGAACCAGGCCCAGGCACTTCCTTGGTTATAAAATCAAGCACAGCTACACATGTATGACTTTCACAAACATCATGTTGAAGAAAAGATTCCATATACCAAATAGAAACAAAAAGAAAGGTACTATGTCATTTCATATATAAAGTAGCTTATATAAAGGTAAAATGAACCTCTGGGGCTAAGGACATATAGGTGATAAAAGCAATAGAATTTATCATTTAGGATAGTAGTTATTTTGGGGGAGACAAGGCCCTATTTCTTGAACCTGGGTGATCTCTCTATAAGAATTTGTTAAGACATACATTCGTTTTGTGCATTTTTAACATATTCATTTTTAAAAATGAATACATTCCCTGGTACGTTAACTAAGGAACTCAATTTAAAGGAGTTGAGTCCAAAACCAAGTTCACTTGCTCCTGTGAGTCAAAGTTAAAAAAAAAAAAAAATCTTAAGCAAAATTAAATTAAAATCCAAACACAATTTTTAAAATTTCTTACTTTGCTTAGCTTCTGTCAGAAGGATTCCCAGGAATGGGGTAGAGTTGAAATAACTGCAACAGCCCCAGCCGAGGTTCTCATTGGAAAAACTATAAGATACTTGGGTCTTCGAAAGTCACATCTCACTGCCAGGTGCTTGGTGTCCCTCACTTGTCAAAAAGTTCAAAGAGATCGTAGGACATATGAGATTACCAACAACCCTGGCCCCATACTCAACAAACGCAGAAAACAAGCCAATATCCTTTTGCTGGCAATTATCCCAGGAAAAATTACATTTCTACAACACAGTATTAGTATTGCCAAAAGCTATAGCAGAAACTCAATAGAGTCTGAGTGTAGGCGGGTGGATAAAAAAAAAAAAAAATTGGCTTTTATCTTCACCAGATTGTCTATCAAAAGATGCCAATGGTATAGTGTCTGCAACTGTGAACTTAAAGTGAAGAAATTTCTCAGTAAGAGTTTAATTTCAGTACTACAAATTTACTATATGTGGAAAGGAAAACCCACCCCTACATACTATTTCCTCTCAAAGAGTGACATTTGTGACGGAAGTCTTATGGCAAAATTTCTAAAGCAATGAAGATGTTTCTCCCTGGTCTTGTTTGAGTTACTTTTCTTTTCATCCAGTAAAACATCTCAATTTCCATTTCTTTTGAGCCTCATTTTCTGACACATTTGTGAGTGAGCTCAATAAGCCAAAAGGACCTCCAGAGCATCCTGTAAGCAGTCATTTTTAGTTTTGTGCCAAAGAGGCTGCTGCCACTGCATTTTCTTGTGAAATTGCTTAGGTTTAAGAAACAAATATATTTGAGAAAATATACACTAAATTCCCCACATTTGTTCTAACTGGAAAATCACCCTCAGTGAACTCCTGAACTGAAGCAGGGGAGTTTTAATGCCTGTTCTCCAAGAGACCCACGGAGGCCTACCTAAATTTGTGAAGATACTATCTTTACAAGACTTTGAATTCTGAAATCTTCTCAAGAATATTCTCTCAATCCGGATGGAGCAAGTTTGAACAGCGGCTTGGTTCTAGCCTTAATGGTTATTATGTCACTTGTATGTTTATCTATTGATTCCAGTACTTTTATATTTGATTTTGTGGAGAAGTCATACAAATTCAGTTTATTATTCCATAGTGTGAACTGCACCTACAGGTTGAATTTGAGAACTTTAGTAGTGTTTGGTAGGAATGAAGCAATCAGCCACTCTGCATTAACAGAGTGTAAGTTAACAGAAATATTCTGCTTCCTATTATCTAAAAGATTTGTAGACAGAAAGACATTTCCCTATAATGAATCCTTGTTCCAGCTTTTCGCATAGTAGCATCTGTTGAGATCCCTTGGTCCAAAAATGTATGCCAAATGTACCTCTAGGGCAAGCTGTAGCAACCTGTGCCCTGAGACTGCACTCTGGCTGATGACCTTGTCCCTCTGCTTCAGAAAGATGCTGCTCTAGTGCTGTTTGCTTAATTCTACATTCATTAGGAGCAGCCTCTCACCTGTGGACAGAACAGGGTGACCATTACTTGCATGAACCATGAGGATCAACATCCACAGGAACAAGTTAACAGAGGTCAAAGCAATTAATGTCAACTGAGCCGCTGTAAATGACTGATCATCCTAACAAAATACGTTACAGACTATTGAACAGAGTTGCATTAAATCTTTTGTGGGCCCTGGGTACTTCTGCCATTAGAAACTTCTTTCATTAAAAAAAAAAAAAATTAAAAACTATTAAAATATTTAAAATTTCATTTTATGACTATATTAGTATGAAGACAACCCAGGTTCAATTATATATATATTTCTTTTCTTCAAAATTTATAAAAGGTGAAAATGTTTCTGTGAGTCCCTAAATGTATCATGGGCCTTAGGCACTGTGCCTACTGTGACTACAGGTTAGTAGCCCTGACACCAGGTCCACATGCCCTCAATACATGGAAATCTAAGCCCCAGACCTAGGTATTGACCAGTTCATTCTGGGTTTAGTTTATTACAACATATTTCTTAGTGATCTTGGCCAATGTAACAAAATGTGAAGTGTTGAGGGAGTCCAGTAGATGACATCTTTAGTCCTCTCAGAAAGAAGACAAATAGGAAAATGAGGGTCAAAATATTGCCTCTATTACCAATAGAGACCAGATGAAAAGGAAGCATCCATTGACTCTTACATTTATTGTAAGAGGTAGAAAAATGTATCCACCCCATTGTAGGCAATGCTGAACTGAAGCAGGCTGTTCCGTGAGTCAGACAGCAGAGAACACCTCCTCCTGGTGAGAAGTGAGCTCCTGGGAGGTGGGACAGGGAATGGGAAAGCAAAGGTGAGATTTCCATTTCCAGATTTCCATTCCCCCAACATTTCTCAATTAGATAAGTCACTTTATGCCTGTGGGAGGAAAGAAGGAAAGCCAACCAAAAACTGGATAGAGATACCCTTGAGTAACTTTCACAGGGAAAAAAAATTCACAGGGAAAAAAAAAAACAAGTTTAGAAGACATGATCCCCTCAAAAAAGTCTATGTGAGATGTTAAGAATGTTTAGGAACTTTCGAGGGATTGGAAGGGTAGGGAAGGAATTATGCTCAATATTATTTTGAGTTTTGAAGAATATTTTATAAGCAGAAGAATGGAGGAATGTGATTAAGTTTATGTCATATAATCAATAAATTAATGCTGCTTATTAAAATAATTATGAGTTAGGCTTGGTGGAACACACCTATAATCACAACAGCTGGGGAGGCTGAGGCAGGAGGATCGCAAGTTCAAAGTCAGGCTCAGCAAATTAGTGAACCCCTAAGCAATTTTGCTAGACTCTGTTCTAAATTAAAATAAAAGGAAGAGAACTCTAGGGATGTGACTCAGTGGTTAAGTGTCCCTGGATTCCCGGTACCCAAAACCAAATAAAATGGTTATGATCCAGTCCATTGGAAGAGAAGGGGTTAAAAACATTTGAAGCATTTTTCAATGCATGATTGAAGAATAGTCATTAATTCTTAATATCAAATTAACAATTTGATAGTTAATAGTCAAATTAACAATATATAAAGAGTACAAACATGATTCTTTGTACTTGAGTTTCTATTGCTAGGTTGATTGTACTAAATATAAACAAAGTAGAACTGTCATGAATAAGATTAACCTTTATTGTTATGGAAGGATTCTAGCCTAACTCCATTCTCAAATCCCTGTGATGTTCATTATTCATTAAAAAAATTCATTGTCTTCTATTCTTTAGGAATACAGTCATTTTTCAAAAAGACAGCCTTTGTCCTCATAGGACTTATATTCTTTTTTTTTAATCCCCATATTTTTTAATTGGTGCATTATAGTTGTATGTATTGATGGCATCTGTTGTTACATATTCGTACATGCATGCAATATGAAAATATAATTTGGCCAATATCACTCCCAGTACTTACCCCTTCCTTCCATACCTCCCGTCCCTTTGTCCTTTTCCTCTATTGATCTCCTTTTGATTTTTAGGAGATACGCCTCCATCTTTTTTTCCTTTTTCCTCTATATCTTCCACATTATGAGTTTGCCTTATTTCACTTAACATGATAGTCTCTATTTCCATCCATTTTCCTGCAAATGACATAATTTTATTTTTCTTTATGGCTGAATAAAATTTCATTGTGTGTGTGTATATATTTACACACACCAAAATTTCTTTATCCATGCATCTGTTAATGGACACCTAGGCTGTTTCCATAGTTTGGCTATTGTGAATTGTGCTGCTATAAAATGGCTATGCATGTATCACTATAGTAAGATCACTTTAATTTTGGGGAATAAATACTAAGAAGGGATATAGGTGGGTCATGTGGTGGGTCCATGCCTAGTCTTTTTGAGGAGACTCCATACTGATTTCCACAGTAGTTATACTAATTTACAGTCCCACCAACAGTATGAGTGTTCCTTGTTCTCCACGTCTTCTCTGGCATTTATTATTATTTCTCTTCTTGGTGACTGCATTCTGACTGGTGTGAGATGAAAACTCACTGTGGTTTTGATTTGCATTTCCCTAATTGATAATGATGTTGAACATTTTTTCATTTATTTGTTGGCCATATGTATTTCTTTTTTTGATAAATGTCTGTTTAGTTCATTTGCCCATTTATCAATTGGGTTATTTGATTTTCTGGTGCAATTTTTTTTGAGCTCTTTATATATTCTAGATATTAACTGTTTGTCAGAAGAGTAGCTAGTAAAGATTTTCTCCCATCCTGTGGGTTCTCTCTTCACATTCCTAAATGTTTCCTTTGCTGTGCAGAAGCTTTTTAATCTGATGCCATCCCATTTGACATTATTTCCTGAGCTTCATGTGTCCTGTGCTTAAAAGCTGAAGTGTTGACCCTATGTTTTATTCTAGGAGTTGCATAGTTTCTGATCTAATTCCTAGGTTTTTGATCCATTCTGAGTTGCTTTTCGTGCAGGGTGAGAGATAAGGGTCTAGTTTCAGTTTTCTACATAAAGATAATCGGTTTTTCCAGCGTTTTTGTTAAAAAGGTTCTCTTTTCTCCAGTGAATGTTTTTGGCACCTTTGTCAAGAATCAGATGACTGTATCTGTGTGGGAACTTACATTCTTGTATCCTAAAACAAAGAAACTCAAAAGACTCAAATGCTAAAAGGAAATTATACCCAAATGTTGATCTTCAGTTCCTTAGTGATAAACAAAACCTTCAAATATTATTGATGAAAAACATTTAAAAGATAGAGTAGCCTTTGAACTCTTGGAATTATTATGACTAGCAAAAAAGTAATATTTATTGGTCATAAATTTATTAATTGCCAACATATTCTTGTCTCTCATACTATGTGTAGATATTTAAAAAATACATCCTCATAATCAAACAGCAGAGAATTACCATAATCAAGTATTAGTCAAACAGGAGTCAGCTTTGTTCAATGGTGATTTAATCGAATTAATTATCCCATGATATTTCATTTTTTTCTATTTTAAGTCTTAAGGCTTTTTACTTTCTCAGTTTTATTTTATGATAAGCCACTTTATCAATTAATGTCCAACTTGGTCAAGATAACATTTAGTCTTAATGAAGTGGTGTTATATTTCATCAATAATTGTCTAGTAAGTTTACTAGTCAAGTTTATGGTATAGACCTTGTGTAATTGTTATAGGTGATCCTGTAAGGTGATTATCATTTAAATTTTGTTCGACCAAATAGGTTTTCCAGTAGCTGCACACCTAGATATCAGGTTGTCTTTAAAACACATTCCTTTTGTCATTTCAATCTTATTTCTGAATAGCCCCTTAGTAAGGACAGTTCAGTTTTCATTTGCTTATTGTTATTGTAATTAATGGTAACAGTATTGTGCTTTTCTAGGATGAGCATTGCTGCAATAATTATACTTTTAATAATCACATGAAAGTTATTTGATATGTTATTAGTATTAATCATTGCTACTCTCTGACTGATAAAACACAAAATCAATTTGATCAGTCCAGACTGGACAATCATGAAGCTTTCATAATGCAAAAGTATGTGGTGAAGATTTGTATTCATTCATTCAATTAAAATTTATCATATGTCTATCATGTACCAGCACTGTGTTAGATGCTGGCAAAATAAGTTGGAGCAGATTGGATTGATGTCTCTTTTGTCATGGAGCTTATTTTCTTGTGGAAAAGTCAAATAATAATAACTAAAAAGATAAATAGACTGTGATGAGTGTAACGTAGGTGATAAAAAGTGGGGTTGTGATGAAGCATATCAGTGGTGCCCCATAGTTAGGGAAGTGAGGGGATGACTTTTGGAAAAAGTGATTTACACATAGACCCAAAGACCAAGAGAAACAGTCAGGTGAAGAGCTTGGAAAGAATATTCCAGGCACTGGGGAAAAGGTGTGAGGGATTTGGGTTTCCTGGGAGCTGGCAGAAGGCCAACATGAGTGAAGGAAGAGTTGCCTGAGATGCTGCTTGAGAAATGAGCACTTTTTCATGAGTGACAGGTATAAATGAGAGATGTTGACCGTGATTAACATTCTAAAATCTTCCCTCATGGTTAAGCTCTACTGAAAATATCAATATATGCAGTTTTTCATGGAATAACATACATGGAAGAAACAGACAACAACAAAAAATAATTGTATGTGTGATTTAGGATGTTTCTTATAAATAACAATTATTTGAGAATCTGCCTTACATCTTTAGCAGTGGGTCAGCTGTTAACTTCCTTTTTGACAAAATTGGGAATGAAAAAGATTTTTAAGGAAGCTATAATAGATTATTTGCACTCTCTATATAGGATTGCTTTGTAAGAGTTATTTACAAGGTGTTAGATCTAAAAATGCCTGATAATAGTAATGGAATACTTCTTTCATAATTTCACAAGGTCTTCAAATAACTTACTCCAAGACACAGTGAGCTAGCTGTTCATGGGATACCACTGGGCTCCGTCTAGTCAGTGAGCTCAGCACACACAGTGTGTTGGAGAGCAGGGTTCTATTTTCTTTGCTTCCACAATTGATTTTTCTCCTAGCAAATGAATTTTCAGAAAGGGATGACTGACATCAGTTCTTTCAGTTTCTTTGTCTAAAGCAGTTTTTTGAATAGAGTCTACACTAGTTTCCAGTAGGAGTAGAAGGATCTATTTGAATCCAACCCTTAGTAATAGAGCATTGGCCTGCCATTGTTCAAATTCCTTTTCAACAGATTCTCTTCTTTGTTACCCAAAATCACAATGTTGGACAGTAATTAAGTGGTGGATGAACACGTCTTTATCAAAGCAATGTTCTGCAGAGACAAAACCCCTCTGGTATAATGACCCTAAATTAGATATAAAAAAGAAACAAAATGGAAACATTACACCCCTGTTTCATGGCCTATAAAACAGACTCCTTTCACAAGGCTGACCCAACTAAAACGAATTGTTTTGGTTTGCCCCATCTAATAATATACAATTATAATTATGGAAGAAACAATTATATTAGCTTACATATATGTAGATATATAAACTACATATATTATACGTATTTGGATAGTTTCCAGAACTTATTTTTAAAGTACATTATCTTATTTAATTCTTAGAACACATTAAACTGAACAAAAGTACTGTGTGGGTTGAATGTAGAACACAAATAAAAATGGCAGTTTAACTAATCTTATGCTACATTATCTAAAAAGTTGCTTTCAATCATTTGAAATCATTAAATTATTTTTGGTGTTATGTAGGCAATGAAGACAGGCCCTAACAGATATTTCTTATTTTGAGGTCTCTACCAAAAAGCTATACTTAAAATAATAGTAGTTTAATCAACATCTAAAAATACATAATGAAAATGCTGAGCAAAATGACTCAAAAAATGTTAAATGTTGAAAAGAAGCTTTAAAAGATCGACAATAGCATACAACAAATTAGAAAGTAAGCATCTCTCCCTATTCTTTCTTCAGAACACTTTCCTGAGTACCAAATAAATATTTCACACAGATATTCTGTACTTTTACACTGATGAAAGCCTACTATTTTTCACTGTGCCATAAAGCTATTAATGTTTAATAGCTATAATGCATAAACAGGACTTCAGCTGAGGGTATTTGTCCAGTTCTAGGTATAAAAAAAAAAAAAAAAAAAAAAAAAAAAAACAGATTATTTTGTTTGCTGCCTTGGGTCAGCTTCCCCTTTTGACCCTTTCTTTGAAGACTACAGTTTGGCTCTGAAAGCTCTGTTCACCATCCATCTGTTTTTCTTTCTGCATATTCTTGGTATAAATACAGTTTTTCAGGTAGAAGCGAATAGCAGGAAGGTTCGTAGGTATCACCAGCACCTGAATGACAGGTGTGTTTATTACCTGTAAGAGAGAGTTCCTAACAATGGTTCTTTCTGCATAATGAAGGGCCTCGGCTTTTTATTGGGCCCCTTTCTCTCATCCTTCTAGATATCCCCAAGTATTGAGACTATTAGCAATTCTATGGAAGCTCCATCAGCTCATTGTACTATGCCAGAACTGATGTGGGATACCCTACTATTATTAATAACACATAAACCTGTATTCTAATAATAATTTATAAGGGATAATACTGTATTCTCTACCTATGGTTCAGATCAGTTACAGAATGGTATGGATGCCCCCTTGCTTCTGGTACTCTTTTTGGCATCTTTCTCTACACCTTCCCCTGCCCCCAAAGCCCTGGTCCCATCTGCCACTAGATCTGAGTCATCTGTTTTCACTACTATCACCATTAAATAATACTTTTTAGTTCTTAAACATCATTCTTGACAAGGCAGGGTGGGGACACATTGATTTTTAAATCTTTTTTTTTTTTTTTTAATACCAGGGATTGAACCCAGAGGCACTTTACTACAGAGCTACATCCCTAACCCTTATTTTATTTATTTTATTTTATTTATTTATTTAGAGACAGGTTCTTGCTGAGTTGCTTAGGGCTTCACTAAGTTGCTGAGGCTGGCTTTAAACTTGTGATCCTTATGCCTCAGTCTTCCAAGTTGCTAGGATTACAGGTGTGCACCCCTAAGCCCAGCTTAATATTCATTTTTATCCATTCACCATGAAGGCACGTGTAGGGTGGCCTAAATCAGAGACAACTTTATTGTTAACTAAAGCAAATAATACATGCATTGGATCCCTTTCCCTAAAACTTATCCCTGGGGCAAAGGGATAAAAGCAGAAGGAAACATCTTCACAAGTTGCCAGACACTCCCTAAGTGAGGGACAGAGAATAACAAAATTTGTCCTTTTATATGCTGGAAAGAGATGAAAAAACCTGCCCACTCCTTACCCAAAGAGAAAAAGAGAAAACAAGAAATTGTTCTTCCTTCGAATGGAGTGGAAAGGATCCTGGTTTCTCACTTTTCCTTCAGGAAAGAAAATACATCTTTCTAGAAAACCCAGGTCCAGGTGTTTGCAATTCAAAGAAGTCTCCTAGGTTTGAGCTTCATTTTTTTTTTTTTTTTTTTTTCAATTTAACTGCCTAAGGGAAAATACTCTAGTCATCCTGGTACCTGGGGGTGTGACCTCGTCTGGTAGAAATCTTTGGGCCCTCTCCAGAGACAGGAAGAATGTGGTATCTTTTCAATCAGAGGAATTGACAAAGCCAGACAGATGGAGATATAATCTCCTGGTATGTGAAAGGTACAATGTTTCTGGGAAAGTCAAAGCAACATTTCTTACCTGTATATAAGTTTTATTTCCAAACCTTAGGTCCATAGGGTATTTTATAGGAGCACTGAAAAACTAGGGACATTTTATTTCCCTCCTGGGGGTCAGGGAGACGGGGAACAGTGTCCCATTTCAAAAGCAGAGTTGCTTAAATCCCTATTGATAGAAGTTTTGGTGGTGGTGGTTTCTTTTCTTTCTGTGGTTCCCCTTCCTCACCTCCATCTCCTTCTTCCCTCTTCTTCTTCCCCCACTCCTC
Source organism: Sciurus carolinensis (assembly GCF_902686445.1). Lineage (NCBI taxonomy): Eukaryota > Metazoa > Chordata > Mammalia > Rodentia > Sciuridae > Sciurus > Sciurus carolinensis. The sequence goes on from NC_062216.1 coordinate 29,956,519, forward strand.
CTCCTTTTTCTTCTTCTGCAGAGATGGTGTCTCACTGCATTGCCACGACTGGTCCAGAACTCCTGAACTCAAGTGATCCTCCTGTCTCAGCCTCCAGGGTAGCTGGAACTACAGGAGCAACCACTGAGTCAGGAAGATTTTTTTTTTAAAGACTTTCCATCCACATATCTTTCTCCTACCTCAGAAATTAGGGTGTGAAGGGGTGGTAGTGTCTCCCATTCACTACTTCTTTTTTAAAAGTGATATTTTCTCCCCATCACATTTTTGGTTCACCCTTGCTACATGGGCAGGTGTCACTTAATGACCAGGAGAACTTTTGAGACCAGTGTCTACAGAGTGTACTCACACAGAACTAGATAGTGCAGGTCAATCACTTGACAGGACCTCCTGATGCAATCTAGAGATTTGGTGAACATGAGATGCATGAGACTGTTGCTGGTATAACATGGCAAATTACTTTACAATAAACATTTTTCTTGTAAGTAGCAGGAGTACACCTGAAGTAACCATTAAAAGCACAGTAACTGCATAAATTGGTAGCATAGCCATTTATTGTCATCATCCAGTATCACATGCTATATCTAATTTTATTTGCTTTATTTTTACAGTGCAGTAGGTTTGTTCACGCCAGCATCACCACAAACATGTGAGAAATGTGTTGCACACAAATTTAGGGCAGGTGCATTGTTACTAGATGATAGGAATTTTTCAGATCAATTATAATCTTTTGAGACCACCACCTTATATCTGTTATTGACCAAAATGTCATTATGCAGCATACGACTGTATTATAACTTTCATTGACGTCTTCTGCATCCTTCTTCCCTACTGTCTACAAATCACAATTATGGGCCACATTCAGGTTGTAGCCATTGAAATTCCTGGGTTTTGATAAAATCAGGAGTTAAAACATAATATGGTGGGGCATTACCAATCCATACTTGATGGTATCTGTGAGTTTTAGTTCAAGAGCTGTCTCTTATGTGCAGTTACTATTTACAACCTAGAGATGATAAAGAAGATGAACATGGTTGGTAATAAAACACACAGACTGCATATATTATCACTCATCTGCTTTGTTGGAAGTAAAAATTAAGCTTTTTTCTTTTCTGAATCGACAGGTACTAATCACACCCTGTTGTTTGTATTGGATTATTCTTTCAGACAATACTTAGGATGACTTTTGCCAAACATAATGTTTTCTTCCCAGTTCATTTTGTATAAAATAATGCTGCCCTATAACACAATAAAGCAACTAACTTATATTGCAAGTTTTTATTTTCTTGTAGATGATTATGATCATGCAACTTTGCTGTTTTATCATTAACTATATTCATTTCATTCACCATCTCTAGGTTTTAAATACTAACTGCATTTGTAATGCAGTTAAATGCTATTTTAGTTCTTCATAAAATGTTATATGTAGACATACCGAGTATAAAGCCCTATTCTATATGCTATTCATACGGTAGCTCACTTTTTACTGATTATATCCCTGTTACTGACTGAATTGTGTCCCCTGAAAATTCACATACTGAAGCTACCCCATTTGAAGGTATTTGAAGATATGGCCTATAAAAAGGGAATTAAGGTTAAGTGTTGTCATAAGAGTGACTCTTGATCCAATAGGACTACTGTCCTTATAAGAGGAGGAAGAAACATGAGAGAACTTTCCCTATCTGCATGCATACAGGGAAAAGAACATGTGAGGACACAGTGAGAAGGTGACCATGTATAATCCAGGAAGGGTGGCCTCACTAGAAACCAGTCTTGATGGTGCCTTGATCTTGGACTACTAGACTTCTGTTGCTTAAAGCACTCAGTCCGTAAAGTTTTGTTATGGCATCTCTAGCCAACTAATATAAGCCCTATGAATGAGGTAACAAGATTAACAGTTTCATTTTTTTTTTTTTTTGTGGTGTTGGGGATTGAACCCAGGGCCTTGTGCTTGCAAGGCAAGCACTCTACCAACTGAGCTATGTCCCCAGCCCACTAACAGTTTCATTTTACAAATAAGGAAAAAGGCCTAGGAAATGTTTAGTATCTTGCTCAAGGTCACAAAGCACACAGTATATTAATTTTAAGCAGACTGGATGGCTACAGGATCAGTCAAAATAAGCTAGAAAGATATGAGGTACTATAAGCAAGAATAGTTAAAACACAGATACAATTTATAACAACAAAGCAAGATTGCTTATACTGTGATTATTATTGCTGAAAGAGAAATCTGGGCAGAGAGAAACAATTTTATAGAAAATAGCAGGTCACTCAGAAAAGAAAGAAATGGAATTTTATCTATTTTTTTGAGACTGGATAACCTTTGGAGCCAATTCATCAAGAATGTTTTAGGTTGACCCCGGAAAACAAACAAGGGGGTAGCTAGGAGATAAAGATGGAGTCAACTGTAAAAGCCTGCTGTTCATACTAATCAAAAAGAAGAAAAAGTCTGCTGAACATCATATTTAGGGTAAAGGCCAAATTCCTTAACCTGGGCTACATTTGGAGTATAATTCCAGGATTTATTATTCAAATCAGAACGTTTTTCAAAGTGACAGTACTTTTAAAATTTTTTCTAGGAAAATATGGCTAAACTAGGACAGTCTAAGCACACATTTCTACAAAGTTACCTTAAGGATAAGGTCCCAAATCATCTGACCCATGTCTTATATCATTTTCTTCCTCATTCTTGTTCAGAAACACAGCACATACTTTGAGTCCATCAAATCCAAACTTCTCTTTTCACTTAGGTAACTTATAACCTCTGTAGGGCAGTTACTCAGCAACTGTTACCTTCCAATTCCCTCTTCATTATACCTTGATTATGTCTGGTCCTCCCTCACAAACCTGTAACCCTGGGAACTCTGCAGTCACATCTTTGATCCAGTGAGGCATACCAACTAAAGTAAGTCAACCAACTATGGCAGTTGTCTCTCTGGGAAATGACTTAAGGAGGAGGTGCTAGTTTGGAGTTGCATATGACAGAAAAACAACTCCCCGTTAGTGGCTTGAACAAAACAGAAATTTATTTGTCCCTCATCACCAAGAAGGGAGAAGGGAATGGTCATCAAGGGCTGATGTGGTGCTACATCTGTCAGGCACTCTGCACCCACATTCTTTGCCATGTTCAATACGTGCCTCCAGATCTCGGCCATCAAGCTCACATTCCGGCAACAGGAAGACGGGCATGCTCCCTCTCCGGAAATCTATATCCCCCAAATTACACGAATTTCTTCCACTTACATCCCATTGATAAAACAGTCACAGGGCCACACTTAGTTATTAGGTATGCTGAAAATGTCATCTTTATTCCAGGTGGCTATGTGCCCAACTAGACTGACAGGATGGACTCAGTCTATAAGCCTATTTAGTTTTCTCTCCCCTGGTGAATATCAACTAGAATCCTAGCTGCAACAATATTCAAGTGTGAGAGAAAAAATCTTATAAATTTTTGGGGACAAAACCACAAAAAGATCAAATTTTAAAAGGAAACTGATATTATGGACAACACAGCAAAAAGTAGAACCCAAGACCATGAAGATGTAGTTAATTAAGCCACTAAATCCAACAGCCAGGAAAGCCGCCCTACCTTAACATGTCCTATGTCCTAAGATGAAGCAATTTTTCTTTCCCTCCCTCCCTCCCTGTAATGTACAAAGCTGCTCTCCCCACCCTTTCTGTTGCAGCCATTTTCCCTGCCTCCCAACCACTTGTCAATCTGTGAACATCCTAGCTAGCTATTGGTTCATCAGTCACCTTGCAAGTGTCCTTCTCCTATATTGGTCCCGTTAGCCCTGCGGAATTCAATTGCTTTACTGTAGCTACCCCGCCATCTTTTCTCATTCTTCTATCTCTCCTCCTTACTTTCTCTATCCTCCTGGCTTTCACACTCTCTCTAGCACGTGCCCTTTCTCATTCTTTTTCTTTTCCTCTCATTTTCTCTCTTACCCTGCAGGGAGACACTCTGTTTGTTTAATAAACTCCCTTACTGATTTCCCGTGTCCCGCGTGGTTTCCGTGGGATTCCTTACCCACCCTTCCTTCCTTCCTTCCCTCCCTCCTTCCCTCCCTCCCTCCCTCCTTCCTTCCTTCCTTCCCTCCCTCCCTCCCTCCCTCCTTCCTTCCTTCCTTCCTTCCTTCCTTCCTTCCTTCCTTCCTTCCTTCCTTCCTTTCTTCCTTCCTTCTTTTATTTTTTTGTGGTGATGTTGGGAATAGAACACAAAGTCTACCACCAGCTGGCAAGAGATTTACCACTCAGCCAAACCCCCAGCCTGAGAAGCAGTTTCTTTATTGTATAAGCCACTTAGGTTCAGAGTTTCTTCTTCTTGTACCTGAAAGTATTTTAAATGAACTCCCTGTAAATCTCCTGGAACCCTCAATCTCTATTAGAGTTGATCTTCGTAACCTCTTCTTTGCCTTCACAGCACTTATTACGATTTTGTAATATAAGGTTACAAATTTATACCTCTCTCACTGAGAGACAGTTATGACTAGGATTACTTGCACTTTTGTTCCATCCTGCAGGAAAAGGACAGAGAAATAAGGTAATAGAACAAGTCCTTCCCTTCAGTCTAATTGGGCCACTGTGGCTGAAAGGCTGCTAGTTGTCCTCCAAGATCCATTATTATCCTCAATTTTTAGTGGAGCACAGAACCACCTGGAACAAAGATTGCATTTCTACAATTATGACAAGATGTGGCTCTGGGAAGTAAGAGCAAGTAATTACAAGTTTGAATCATTTATCTATTACTTATTTAAAATCTAGCTCCTTCACCAGTCATGAACTTTAGAACTCTGACTCTTTTGTCTATTATTGTACACCTAGTGAATGGTATGAAATGGCGAACACACCACAGGCTTGTAAGTCTATAGTAACTATCATAAAAATGGTGTTGAATAATAAGCTTCATTCACAGAGATGACCCCTCCTTAAAGGTAGAACTAAAACCACACAAAGTCCTCCACAAGAATAGCTTTGGGGGTCATTCTCTCCTTTATTTTTAGGTTCTTGTCATATATTATTTACTATTTTGACTACATCAAACATCTGTTTTCTAGCTTGGTGAGACCTGCATTTGAATATTGGGATACTGACAGCTGTGGCTTGAGAAGGAGCGACAGCAAAGAACACAGAGGACAGTCCCAGCAGCAGCCTTGGTGGCTGTGCTGTTGATGTCACTTGGGCTTCACAGGCACAGGGAGTGCATCAACAGAAATAGTTCTAACAGTCTCTTCTCGCACATTACAATGTGGAAGCAGTACCTTCCCAAACACTGGGGACCTTGACTACCCTGCAGGTGGCAATCCTAGTCAAGTCTAGGAGTTAAATGTAACTCCTTTAAAAAAAAAAAAAACTGTACAAGAGTATATTTTAGATTTGTAAATATCCTTCTATTAAAAAGGGGTTTGGAGATTTAATTCATTCATTTACTAATCATGGATATTTTGTTTCAAAATGAAGATAAACATATACAATACCAGCCTTCTCACCCCCATTCCTTCTCTCTCTGGTCCCACATTTTCTAGCTTTTTAGGGCAATAATTCATGACCATCCCCTTTACCCTCTAACCTATATATTCAATGCTATAGCTATAGTCAATTCCGTCCATAGCAAGGAACATATTACCCTCACACCCTGGAGCTCAGCAGAGTTAATTAAAGATCTGGGAGGCCAAATTTTACAACTTTGCTCCTTGAGCCTCTTAAGTGAGTAGCTATGTATGCTCACAAAATATAATTTTCCCATCCCATTCCTATCATTCCTATCTTATAAAGGACTGAGAGGCTTCCATGGTCCTTACTTCAGAATCTAACCAGATTATTTAATGAGTACCCTGAGAGTCTTGCCCTGACGACCCACTGATATCTCGTGGTCTGCATGGACATATCTTACTTAATTACCACCATTCACCTCCCTAATGCCTAAATATTGCCTCTATTGTAAGTTTCTCAACCCTGGGTTCTTCTCTAATACTCAGAAAATTAATCCCAATTAATGCCTGTGAAACATAACTTCAAAGATTCACCAAGAATTACTTTTGTATGAATTAATATAAATGGTCAAGATATATTCTTGGATCTCCATTATCTATAAGTTGTATTATAGCAACTGTCCCTTCAAGCTCTCGAATGACTTTTAAAACCTGTTATAAACATAAGAAATGATTCTTAAAAATGTGAATTCTAGGCTTCGCAGGAGAATTGTTCTCTCTAAACTGTCAAACCAGAGGAAAGTGCAAGTGTCATCTATATTGCTCTCTTTACCTACACTTATATCCAAAGGCTCAATGAAACTGAAGAAGTGTACTTTTAGGGTCGACTAAAGGTTACTCTTTTTTTTTTATACTTGAGAAAATAGAGAAGAGATTCATGATTCTTGAAGATCATGTCAAGAATCACTTGAACTCTCTACTAGAAAAAGCTCCACATAATTTACTGTCTGATAATTTACATGAAATGTGTCTCATAGAAATGAACAATATAGATAGGCATCCACAGAGTTCATGTGTAACTCAGTCCTCATTTGTGATTGTTCCTAAATTGCAGCTGTTCTTACATGACTCTTGGGCACTGGGTCTTGCCTGCCTACATGGTAAAATCAGTGCACGTGGCAAGATCCATTTTCTTGGGAACTATTAACAGATATCATTCCAGGCTACAAGTTCTTTTCTTCCCCACTCACTCCTATAATACCATATACCTTATGACTGATTCCCACAATATGACACATGATTAACCCACCAAAGCAGAATTTGTGCTTTAATAATTTCAGTTTTAGTAGTATATCCACATCATTCCAATAGTACTTTATATTTTCTTCCAATAGAAGGATTTGCAGACATGGAGTAGTAATTCACAGAAGTTTAATATCACAAAATATTTTTAATATATTCCAGCAACCAGAAGCTAAAAATTTAACAAATTAATTTAAAATACTTTTTTTTTTCCAGAGTAGATCTTTCCATGTAAGAAAGATATGAAGAATTTGGATATTTTGTTATACATTTTTTTAAGGTTACCAAGTGGAATAAATAAGAATTTCATGTGGACTGTTTACCTTTGTAGGTATTCTCAGTAATAAAAAAAAGTATATACAAGATTTTCTAATCTTCTCTGTTTAATATTGATTTTTAACTTCTTTTTAGTTTTACATACATAAATAAGGGGGCATAAAAAATGGCAATGGATCCAAAGAATATACCTATTATAGTAGATTTTGCCTTATATATATTTTTTTTTTTTCCTTCACAGAAGACTGATGGGCTGATGAAGCCACTGATTAGCTCAATTGTTAAGAACAAGCAATGAAAGCACTTCCATCCAATGCTGGGGATGGGCGTCAAAACAGAAGAAGATGAACATCTAGACTGAGCAGGTAACTCATCAAGAACTTAGGAAAATATGTCCATAAGAGTTCACATGAAAAGTGGGGCCCAAGATGGTCATTGGGAACTGAGAAAAACAGGCAAGGAATCTGAGCATTGGGCACAATCAGTCTGAACCACAGGTCAAATGCGTGAGCAGTGTAGCAATCTGAACAAAAGATTGAGTTTATATGAAGAGAAATTGGGATTAAAAGAAACAAACGAAACAATAAAAAAGAGGACTCCTTCCCTTACAGAGCAAGATTGGGCTAAGTTTCCCTAGCTTTCATAGAAATCCTGAAGATATTTGGAATATGAAAGTTTATGAGATTTGAAGTAGTCTTTGTGTCAGGAGTGCCCATAACCACCCCATTAGCAGGATTAGAAGGACTTGGTACATGGTCATACATACAGTTAAGGTTAGCATAGTGAAAGGAACAAAGCAACATCAGCAAAAGGAGAGGAGGGTGCCTGGGAAGAAGTGTGGAGGAAACCAGCACATGCCCCCAGAAGTCCCTTCCCTGTGAATCACATAAGGAACACTTAATTCCTCCAGTAACTTTTGTCAACTAGGGAAGCTTAGTAGAGACCCAGTGCCCAGGAGTTTTACTGGAGGTGGTCTGCCTAGCACAAACCAAAATTCCAGATGCCCAGAAGGAAAGCAGGTGTATGACAGTCTCTCTTCTCATTTATAGAATGTTTTATGTCATCAGCACAGGGAACTATTTACTAGTCAAGTTCCCAGATGCCAGGCAAGGCCAACCTTGAAAGCAGGATTCCTCAGGATAGGAGTCTCAGGCCTATTATGTTAACTTGTTCTCTCAGTTTGCATAATCATCTTCTCCTTTTATTTCATGTCCATATATAGGGGGCTTCGTTTGTCAATGGGCATCCAGAAGCTTTTGTACAATAAAGAGCACTCAAATAAATTAAAGATAGTAACCAGGCAAAATCTGAATTTCTGGATCTTCCTTGTTCTAGAGTTTTGGATGAGGACTGGCTCAACTCTATGTAGTAACATCTTAAATCCAAACTTGATGCTAAGAACTCTTTCACAGATTCATTTACTTGAGCTAATATTGGGAGAAATCGTAGTTCTTGGCTGGCAGCAGTGAACGTCTCAAATGTGTAAGGAAAACTTGTGGGGAGGAGCATTCTGCTTTGGCCACCTAGGAAAGTAAACAACTGCCCCAAATTGACTCAATGTTACCAAGGGAACCGGTATGGGAACCTGGTGGTCTGATCACCCATGGCACATTGTGATTGGGCAAGAAACCTATAAAATGTATAGCTGTTCCCACAATAAATGATTTTGCAGGCTGCTCATCACAAGCCTGCTTCCACCCAACTCCTGGAGTCTGGGTCTTGAATCCACGCCTTTACCCCATGTGTGAGCTAGCCCGGCACAAGGGAAGCTGCATCCTGGGACTAGTTTCTTTGGAATGTATATGCAGTGATACGAATTAGAAACTGAGTTATAGTTTCCACAGTGAGTTTCTGGGTTAATCATAAGAGGCCAGGGAGAGAGAAAAGTTGACTAGTTTCTTCAACTATAAGAGAATCCCACAATCTTCACCAGGAGTCAGGCAAGCCCTCTCTTTCTCAAAAAGGATGGTTGTCCAGATGATATGAGCAGAGAAGCTGAATATTAACTGCTTAAACTCTTCAAAGAATCTCAATAATATTTGGATGTCTTTGACTGACTAGAGAAATGGAAGGGCTTCTTGTCCATTTTCCTTGGGAGAGTGAGGTATCAATCTTCAGAAACCAATGGCTTCTGGTAGTTTCTGATTCTTCTTCTAAGGATGTTTGGCACACTAGTTGGCACATATATGTGGGGTAGGCAGCCATGAATACCTGAGATAATTTGTCAAGCAAGCTAATAATGAAGTACATGTAGGGCAGCGATTGTGGGTTAGATGGCCAGGTTCAAAAATGAAGTCTGAACTGGGTGTCATGGCACATGCCTTTAATCCTAGCAACTCAGAGGCTGAGGCAGGAAGATTCCAAGTTTGAGGCTAGCCTCAGTGAGGCACTAAGCAGCTTAGCAAGATCCTGCCTCAAAATAAGATTAAAAAGGGCTTGGGAGGTATCTCAGTGGTAAAGCACCCCTGAGTTAAATCACCAGTACCTCTCCCTCAAAAGAAAAATAAATAAATAAAAGAAAAAGGGGGGGAGCTGGGATGGGAGTGAAGAACTAGAATTCAAAGCTAAGATGCAAAAAAGTGACATACTGGGAGGATGGAAATATGGACTAGAAATCACTTGGAGAAACATTATAGAGACTCTTGGCTGCCAATGGGCTTTTATAAGCTCTCTAGTCTATGGAGTGAATAAATTAGCTTTATTTGAAGGTTTTGGGCCAAATGGACAATTTTAGGGTAAAGGAAAATATATGAAGGAAATACACTGTAACGAAAACTATAAAGTATATTCTTAGAGTGTCATATGGACCATAGGACTCATTCTTGGAAAAACTTTTTAAAGAAATAAAATGACCTGAAAGCAATAAGTTTTTTAAATGATTCTAACAGGCCCAAGACTTCTATTGTTAGAACAGCTTGCCCTGGGGGCATCTGGGAATTTGGCTGGTAAACAGTTCCCTGAACTTTCCCTGAGTGATAAGAGTTGCCCACTGTGCCTAAATTGTAGAAGGATGTTTTATGTGCAACACCTGTTTTCTTTCTGGGAGTTAGGAGTTTTGATATGTGCTTGGCAGAAAATGGTTCTCCTTTCTGCTTAAATCAGTATATGTGTGTCCGTTTGTTTCCTGGTTTTCTTTCAAGAGATTCACAAACATAGGACTCCTAGAATTATTGCGGTGGCATAGTTTATTTACCAGTCTTGAGTGATAACTAATTCAATTAACTAAACAAATATCTTCAAAACAACCACCATCACCTTGACCACCACACCAACAAAACCTCCTGCTCATCTGGTCTATTGTTAGGAGGTCTCATTTTTTGCTGTGAAATTACTTACCTACCTACAGTCTCTGTTGTCATGATACAGCAAATCTAAAATCCTCAAAGGTTTCTTGTCTCCTTAATGATGTTCACATTTACTAACTAGCATGGCATTTGACTCTTTTACAATTTGTCCTTGGCTTACATATCCAATTTAGCTTTATACTTTGGCATTTTATCAATTTACTCTTTAAATGTTTGTTACCTGTGCATGACATACATTCTTTAACTTCAAAAATATCATGGTCTATGGATTCAGGCTATCTCAATTCAAAAAAGATTCTTTTAATACTCTTTATTTTTTGAGCATCTACAATGTGCAAAGTTCAGTGTCCTGAGTACTGAAAGAGGTTAGAAAATGTACAAGACATGATTCTGACTCTCCATGTGGACAGTATGATTTATAATCCTACCTGAAAGCCATCTTAAATTTGAGTCCTTAATGTGCCAGACCTAAAACATGCTCCATTGCAAGAACTTCCTTACATAGCTTAGTGCTTCGTGGACTCTTCAGATATTCTTAGCAACAACATATTTGATTGGAATGCGAGCTTTTTAGGTTTATCCCCTTTTTAAACAGCTTAACTATTTAACCATTTGCACACAGATTTATTTAAAGTATTTCCTCATAAAAATGATTTATTCTTCTTCCCTATTCTTAGCTGCATGGTACAGAAGAAAATTATTTGCAAAAAAGATCAAAACTTTACCTTTATCCTATGTTTCTTCCTATTCTTCAGAAATACAGTTAGCAATGTCTTCCCCACTTGACCATGCCCTACTTATTTGAGTGTTGGCAAAGTATACCAATTGCTCCTCTTTTTATTACCACTAGGTTCTGATTATAAACTATCAAAGTGTACAAGGATATTTAGTTTAAAAGTCCTAAATTTTAATTAGAGGTCTGTGGTATTATTTTACATAAGTCACAGCCTTGATTTCCATCTGTGCAATCTTGGTGTCTGACAAGTGAGAATTTGAAACACTAGAAGATGGATATTTTATAATGCTTAAGATTAGCATTCATAATGAACATGTAACATTTCCTAATATTTGCTTACCAAATATTTAATAACTTTTATAAAGCAGATACTGTAGGAGATGCAAAGAGGAGAAACAGACAAAAACACATTAGCACTGGAGATTTTAACATCCATCTCAATCAAAGAAAATCGAGATTATTAAATACTAAGTATAAGAATGACATAAATAACAACGAATAAGGCAGATCTCATATATATTTGTGTATATATACATATATCAAATTGTGTGTTCTATGAATAGAAAATGCATTGCTTTCCAAATGTACATTGAATACAGTAATTGAATGCTCTTACTCAGGGTTTCTCTTTTCATGGTTTCAGTTACCTGTTGTTAACCAAGGTCCAAAAATAGTAAATGAAAAAATTTCAGGAATCAACAATTAAGTTTTTAAATTGCACACCATTCTGTGTAGCATGGGATGAAATCTTGGGCTATTCCCTTCCATATTGCCCAAGACATGAAACATCTTTCACCTAGTCACTTACTAGCCATCTAGTTATCAGACCAATTGTCATGATACGGTAGTGCTGGTGTTCAAGTAACTCTTGTTTTACTTAGTAAGGATCCTAAAGTATAAAAGTAGTGGTGCTGGCAATTCAGACATGCCAAAGAGCTGCTGTAAGTGCTTGCTTTAAGTAAAAAGGACAAGTAAAAGAAGATATCTTGAGAAAGACTACATTCATATAACTTTACTGCAATAATGTTATTATTGTTCTATTTTATTATTAGTTATTGTTGTTAATCCCTTACTGTGCCTAATTTATAAATTCAACTTAACCATAGGTAAGTCTGTACAGAAAAACACAAAGTATATATGGAGTCTGCAGCTATCTGTGGTTTTGGCCATCCACTCAGAGGTCTTGGACTATATCCTCCAAGGACAAAATGGGGAACAACTGTAGTCACAAAAGGGACTTTTATAGGGCACAAAGAAGACCTTGATAATTCAAAGAACAGAAATACTACAAACAGTTTTCTCTGTCTATGTGAAACAAAATCACATGTTAATTTAAAACAATCAAAAGAAACAAGAGCCTGCCTCCTGGAAACTCTCCCCCCCCCCCCCCCCGCCCCACAAAATTAAAAACTCTTTGGTCAAAGGAGAAATACAAAGTTTAAGCTCAACATATCAGAAGTTTTAGGATACAACTAATGCAGTCATCAAAGCAGTAAAAATAAAGAAAATACATTAACTAAATATCTCATTCTCAATGCTAGAGAACTAAGGAAAAATTGATAGTTAAATACAAAACTTAATCAGTTAGAAAACAAAGAACCACAGAGTTAATTAGTAAATACAAAATTTAGTTTAGAAAAACAATTTTTTGGCAACGTGACAGTATTATCTTTCTATCCACGAATGTGGAATGTTTCTCCCAATTTATTTAGTTTTGGTTTCTTTCATTGAAATTTTAGTTTTCCTCTTGTAGATTTTGAATATATTTTGTTAGACTTAACCTTAAGTATTTCTTTATTGGTGGGGTGCTAATGTAAATGGTAATGTGTTTTGAATTTCAATTTTCAACTTGTTCATTGCTTGTTCATTGTGTATAAAAAAAGATAGATGTTTATTAACCTTGTCTGCTGAAACCTTGTTATAATGTCTTATTAGTTCCAGGAGACATTTTGTATATTCTTTAAGATTTTCTAAACTGTCATCTATGGAGGAAAAAAATTAAATGCAATTCAAATAATAAATAATAAAAGGTAGAAAGTACAAACACACAATGAGAATTACAGTTAACAGTCATCAAAACAAAAGAATAGCATCTTGTGGGAATTTCTGTCACTATTTTAAAGATCAGATAATCCAAAGGCTACTTAAAATATTTTAGGACATAGAAACATAAGGAAAACTTAAAAATTCATTTTCTAATTTGCATATATCACTATGAAAAAATGAAAAACAAATGATCAATTCTGCTATGAATATTGATTACAAAATTTTTAAAAGAAAAAAATTAGCAAAAAGTGCCCTAGAGCACATTGTTAGGGGACTGACAGATAAGGATGGTGGGAACATGAAGCAAATAATTCTACAAGATGGGCCCACTGTGCTGACCCCTACACACTTTCTTTGCTGCAAAGCAATTTACCTGCAGCTCTGCCTGACATAAGTAGACAGCAAATGTCACATTAATAAACTGCCTGTTACCTGCAGAAGAAATGCAGGCCCAAAATAATGTGAATAACAAGAACCCAGAGACTCTGGTGACCAGAATCGGAAACTCAGGGAGATAAGAATAACTCCTCCTAACCATAAAATCTGTAAGAATACATGGTTAAGAACCCAATTAGAACTGGTCAGCATGGGCCAAAGTGAAATAAAGTTGCCCTAGCAGTGAGTACTTAAGTCTATGTCATCTTGCTGTCAGTCAAAAGTCTTGAGATGTACCTGGGCAAGACTCTCTGGGAACGTCTCTGGGATCCCCAATAAAACTGGAGTGCAGGCAAGGCACATTGTCCCTCTCCTCTCCCACAGAACCAACTCTCTCCCTTGAGTGTCCCCTTTGAAGGATATGGAAAGTAACAACCCCCAGGGAGAAAAGAGAACTTTTGGGGCCCTCTCTGCCATGTCTTCCATGGAGGAGGGAAGGGTTGTCTGCTGGAGGAGGATGTTGGCTGTTTTTCTGTTACCAAAAAAATGTATTTACTCAATAAACACTCAAGAGCCAATACTCTTTTTATGAGAGGGGGTGTGACGGGTCCGGGTCATACCAACTCTGGCCTCTTTACAACAAAGAGTCACCCAACTCTCTTTTATTTATAGTCAGGTAAAAGGGGCAAGGACCAGGAGGAGCTTCTTCTCTGATGGACAGAGTAGGGTGGAGTTAAGGGAGCCATCCTCTTAGGGGGAAAATTCCAGAAGGAAACAGGGACCACTCTCACACATCACCACATACTTCCCAGCAGTTCTTACAGGACAGTCCTCTGAGTCACATGGCTCAACGGAGTCTGATTCTGCTAAATAAGGACAGCTTCCCACAGAGAACAATGGGTCCCAGGAAGAAAAGGTAAAAAAATGGGCTCTGGACTTTCATAATTTCCCCGATCTACAACAATTCCCCTGACTGCCCAACCAGCACATTCTGCTATGACTCAGTCTCACTGAACCCTATAAAACTCAGACCCCTATTGTAACCGGTTGCCATTTTCCTCCTGAAAATGTGCCCCTCCACTGTTTAATAAAGCATCACTGATCTGTTGAGGTCTGTCTCCATTTCTTTTTCTTTCTCTTTCATTTGCTTTTCACCCTTTCCCTATCCCATCAATAAACTCGTCCCTGTTACTCTGAGAAACAAGTCTGCAATCTTTCTGACTTGATAGGAGAATCCGGGTTTGAAGGGTAGGTCTTCAGGGTGCCTGGGTTTCCCAGAAGGCCCCAGCTCTGTAACAATACTACAAACTAATTCAAGTGGAATTATCTCAGGAATGCTTAATGGTTCAATATATGAAATCTATTCATATAACCTGTCATATTAGAAGAGAAAAATTATGTGATTGCCTCCAGAGATACAGAAAATGCATTTGAAAATAATTCAGCACTTGTTCCTGTCTTTAAAAACCCTCCCAATAAAATAGGAATTAGTGAATAGTTCCTTAATATCAACGTGTGTTCCATATTACACAATGATATATGTGTACACACATTTCCATCTCAGAACCAGTTTTACCTATTGAAGAAATGAAACTTCCCCTCTCAAATCAAGAACAAGACAAAGATATCAGTTGTCTCCATTATTATTAAGCAGTGTGTTGGAAACATTAACCACTGAAATTAACAAAATAGAAGCATAATAATGGAAAAGAAAAGGGCAAAATGATATCTGATGTAGAAGATATGATTAAATATTCAGAAAATCAAGAGAAACATTTGGGAAAATACAACAGAATAAGAAAATTTCCTATCCCATCCTGTTCCTCCTCCTTCTGTTGACTTCTGTATATTTTTGGCTTTCCTGACAGAGACTAAAAATGAGGTGGGGCAGGGGTAGGCTCTGAACTGAGACGAACTTCCTTCAGTTGAGAGAAGGAAGCAAAAGAGGTACAACCCCCACTTTGACAGGTACCAAAAAAGTACAGAGTGGAGACTGCATCCTTAGGGATCCTGTCTAACACCGTATCAATAGGCATATAGACATTTCTTGCCTTTGTCTTGTTTCCGTGCCTCTTCCTTAAAAGTTCTCAAGTTCATGGATTTTGAAGATGAAATATTTTGAAACGGTTTTCTTCTTTCTTCAAAAGCTCAGTTTGAATAAAACCTGTTTTCCTACCAATTTGACTCTGAAGATATCTTGGAACAGTTAAGCTTTTTTTCTTTCTTTTTTTTTTTTTGTGTGTGTGTCCTACTCTCTTCTTCCACAGGTGGTATGAGAGTCACTCTGTAACACTCTCAGTTATTAAAGTTCAAAACCATGGTGTCATAACAATAATATTAATTCCACTTGTGCTTTCACAGTCTACTTTCATTCTGTATTTTGCAGAGAACCCTTATCTAAGCAGTTGCTAAGTCATGTATATTTCATCTTTGAAATGTCCATTCTATCAATAATCCTTTTTTTCTGTCCCACTGCCAATGTTCTCAATTGTTCACCCTTTTCATCTGTCTTATCAATGGCTGGCTGCCTGCTTGCATGGTGATGCTACTCTTGTTTAATATGTAAATTCCTTGATACAAAGTCCCAACTGCATGACCTGTTTTTCTACAATGGGCCCTTAATTTAGGATTCCAGATGTACTCCTGTCTAATCTTTTAATTGCTCATTGTGTAGCTGAACCAGACTATTGGGTGTTTCTTATATGCCTGTACTTGCAACTCAGTATATTTTGAAATGTTCATTCTTGGCATTACCATTTCTAACAAGCATCCTTTCTCTAATTTACTCTATAAGAATTATGTGTGTTAATGTTTAGGCACTATGTTAAATATTTTGTGTATGTTGTTTTGTCCTCTATCTGCAGATGTGGTTTCTCTCTTCTCTGAAGTCTGCAGCACTCTCACCAGGTACAGTGATGCAAGCCTATAACCCCAGTAACTCAGGAGGTTGAGGCAGGAGGATCGAGTTCAAGTTGCATCAGCAACTTCAGGAGACCCTATCTCAAAATAAAGAATAAAAAGGACTGGGGATGTAGCTCAGTGGTAAAGTGCTTTATTTTATATTATTTTATTTATTATTTAAGCTATGTGAGGGTAAAAAATTATTAATACATCTCTCTCTTTATCACTAGCATCACAGTAGCCATTCGATAGATACTTGCTATATTGAATAAAGTGTGGCTGCCTGAAAGATAAAAATGTTTGAAGCTCCGCTAAGGATTCTTTGCCTTATTAGCGCTGTATTCTCAAGGCCTGGAACTGTTCCTGGCACATGCTAGGCAATTACTAACAATTCTACTTGTACAGTTGTATGAAAATTAACAGGTAATAAATGAAGCAAAGAATCAAAGGCTCAACAACATAAGCCAGGATCAGGTTTAGATCATGTTTTTGGTTTACACGTATCATATTCTATAATAGATGTTCTTAACCTATTTATAGTTTATGGGCACAAATTTAAAAAATAAAATACAGTGAATTATTGTACCCTCTGAATTCTGTTTTTATAATTGCGAAAATCCCTAGCTGTGAAAGGAACAAAAGTATTGGTAGATAGTATATTCAAGGTTAGAAATTGGCCCGATATGAATCCTAAACCCCTTCAGAGCATTGGAAATGTGAAAAATTAATTCCATTACTTAATGCTTATTAATTTCATGCTTTTATTATGCTGCAGAGCAGTTCCATAGCTATTATGTCTTTTGAGTTCAAGAACCTAGACAGGTTGCCTTTCGGTAACCAGAAATTCCTGTTAAAATGCAAATATTTAAAATTGGTATCACGAACACTTAGCTTCTAAAACAGCTTTAGCTATCTGTAGAAACAAAGCACCAACAAGAACTGGACCAAGCCTGAAGGTGGAAAGTAAAGGCGCACAAGGTTGTGTACTTGTGACTGCTTTTAGGGACCTGGATGGCCTCATTTCTACCCTTTCTCCACATCCTCCCAAGAGGCTTATTCCTAACTTTGACCAGCTTTGATAAAGCGGGGAGAGGACCACGCGTTCTGTACAGAGCTGCTTCCAAACACGACACACAAGAACAGACTCCAAACCATCACTGCTTGCTGCTGTTTTTAACTTAAAATGAATGGCACCGAGGCAACCAAGAAACCGCAGTCCCAAACCACCTGACCCAAGAATCTAGAAAAGAGGGTGGGCTATTTTCTTCATTGAACTCAGGGAGGGAACCGAGAACTGGAGAGGGCGGGTCGGCCTTGGGACCCCGCCCATTCCTTTCTCATCGCTGATTGGCGGCAGCTTTTGGCCCCGGACAGAGGGGCGGGTTCACGGACTAGTCGCTCCTTACAGCCCGATCCCTCTCGCGCGGTGGGTGTGTCGCGGTGGGCGGGTGCGCGCGCGCTCACGTCGGAGGACCGGAAAGGAGGCGGGGCCGCGGCTGCGCGCGCTCCCGGAACGTGCGCACCGCAGGCGGCGCGGATCGCAGGGAGCCGGTCCGCTGCCCGAACCGGACCCCGGGAGCCTGCGTGGAGACAGGGCTCGTGAGAGAAGGTCGCGATGAACACGGTGCTGTCGCGGGCGAACTCCCTGTTCGCCTTCTCACTGAGCGTGATGGCGGCGCTCACCTTCGGCTGCTTCATCACCACCGCCTTCAAAGACAGGAGCGTCCCGGTGCGGCTGCACGTCTCGCGGATCATGCTGTGAGTGCGGTCGAGGCCGGGGCTAATGGGACAGGGCACCTGGCCCGGGCCTGGCGGGGGCCGAGGCCGGGCCGATGCGCGGGGGACGCCGGCAGGACGCCCGCGCCGTCCCCAGGGTCCCCTCCGGAGCGGCCCTTCAACCCGAAGGCAGACGTCCTGGGCGGACTTGCTGGCTCTCTCGGCTTCCCCTCGAAACTGTCCCCCTCCGTCGTAAATTCCCGGGCTTGCTCTTAAATTTTAATTTTGAGTTGCTCGGGTCGGTGCCTCCGCTTCCTTCCTGTTCCTCACTTCCCTCACCCACGCCTGGCCAATGAGGGAGCAACACAACAGCAAACCCGCGCCGCCGCCCGGGCCGGCGCCTCCCGCGCGTCCCGGGGCCGGTGGGTCTGCACGCGCCCTGAAGTGCTGCCGCCCGGCGCGGGTCGGATCCGGCCTTGCGGGGCAGCTCCGTTACGCTTGGGGCTAAAGCAACTTGCAGGGTGGCTTTGTGCCATCTATAACCAGAGTTTGTCCTGTTTGACATTCCGTTTACAGTTTTTGTCTTTCCACCTTCAGAACGCAGTAAATACTGGCAGCTGCTTTGAAGTTAGGATGGAGGGTTGTTAAGATGCACTCAGAGAATTTTGAACATGTTAGCCTTCTGCTTCAACCTGTCCTTGCTTTTCTAACTTATTTGTATATTTTAGCAAAACTTTGCTGGAATAAATCTGTGAAGACGTCAAAAATAGGATTTTGGAATCACAGTTGCATTTCGATATTGCCTATTTTTTTCTTTAATTTTTACTTTTAAATTCCCCACCACTTTTGTGTTTGATTTGTACCATTTTTGATCTCCATATCCAGTTACTCTGTTGCATCTAACAACAATATCTGTGTCCTTCTGCAGCCTTACTTTAATTGCATTGTCAGAATCACTAACAAGTCAGTCATCTATCTGGCTTGGTGACTTCTCTCCTTTTTTTTTTTTTTTAACCTTAATCCCCCTTCCTTATTTTTGTTAGATACTGTTCGAAATTCACATAGACCTGAGGTGGAAACCAGCCCTGCTCTTAAGTTGAGGGCTTAGAATATGTATTAAACACTGAATAAGTAGATGTTATCTTGAGACAGTTTCTTACTCCTCTGAACCTTAGTTTCCTTTTATTTAAAATGAAAGTAATGCCTAATTGGTAGGCTTATGAAAATTATTTGAGGTAATTGTGAAAAATACAAAGTGGATTTGACATGTGATAAGCTTTCAATAAATAGCAGCTGTTATTTTAGTTTTCCACACTGCCTTGTCATATGTAACCTTATTCTACCCATCTTCTTGTTTTACATCAGTATTTAGAGGATCTTTTTAGCAGTTTTTATAGTTTTCCTTGAGTTTTGCTAGATTCTCTTAAGGTATATGAAAATAACTGAAGACCTTTTTTTAAATATTAAATTGTAATGTTTACCTTGTTTTCAGACTGAAGTTTTCTCTTGTTTTTTACTTGTTTCTTTGTGGAATTGCTGTTCTACCTGTGTACCTACTAGGTCCTTTCTTCCACTTTAAATTATTATGTAAATAGTGTATGAAGTTATTATGTATGAAGGATGGTAAAACTTTTATCTTTACTTCTAGAAAAAATGTAGAAGACTTCACTGGACCAAGAGAAAGAAGTGATCTAGGATTCATTACATTTGATATAACTGCTGATATCCTTTAAAGAAATATTTATTTTCTTTTTCTGTAGTTTTGTAATGAGATGCATGCTGTTTAGAGATGGGGGGTACAGCGAGTATGACTTCCCAGTTGAATCAGCCAAACCTTGGAAAATCCTGTTACATATGTTTTCTTAGCTAAATAGTTTGAATACTTGCTCACACTTAGAGAAAATGGTAGTTTCATGAGTTATGTATATGTAACTTTAAGTTCTTCCTTAAATTGATTGAATTCTATGTAAGAAAGTTTGAATTTGTGGAAAATAAAATAAAATTAGGTGATTTGGATTAAAGAAGGAAAAACGTTACAAGAGTTCAGTCTGCCTAGAAATATTTCATGTATGGTCTCAAAGAATCCATATCTTATGATAGTGGAGAGAAACATGTTTAAAAAGTGAATTACATTTGTAATGGTTCAAACAGCTGTTGTCGAAATGGATATCATTAAACCATGATAACATCTCGTTATGATAGTTCTTTTTATAAGAACTTGTAGAAGAGTCAGAAATCTTAATGAAAAGAGTGACTTTAATGGGATGATTTAACTATTTTCTCCTTATCCTGAATTTCTATCTTAACAACTCTGGTCATTTTGGCCACTTTTATTTTATTTAGGGTTATATGTAAGTATCTTGGCAGTGTTGTTCTTTGCCATTTCTGTCCTGATCTAAGACCCCATGATTTATGATTGTGGAGATTGAATAGTCTGAACTTGTGTAAAGCAACCATCTGAACATTTGGGGCAGATGATATGCCTGGGGAGTTAACTTTCAGTTCCTACTACCATGGAATTCCTTTTAATTTTTCAGAAATTATTGAATTTATATGTAAACTAGGAATTAGTTCTAAAGGCACCTTTTTAGGAAGTAGAGTGTGCCACCAGCAAGTCTTATGCTAAACTTTGTGTGTGTGCTTTTAAATCTTGACATCATTTAAAAAAATCTACTCAAGGAGTTTAGATCTAGTATGAAAGTAGTCCTTCTATGTATCTAGAGCATAACAGCGAAATCTCCTAATATCTTGATTATTATATTTATGTGTTACCAATCTCATTAGTTATATTCGGATTTTCTTAATACTACTACAAATACTTGAAATTGTACTTATTGTAAAGAACTGTCCTAGTCTTCTCAACTCTAAATAAGTGATTCTTCATGGCTCCACATAATTAAAAGTGGAATGTAATAGACCTGTCACTATAAATATATAAATACACATAATATAATGACAATTTACATATGATATTTAATTAAATCCATATATAAAACTGCTCATTTGTTTGTGGTGGCACCAGCATGTAGTTAATTCTATTAAGTGTACTTCCTTCCCCCAGGTTGATTGGTGCCAAGTTAGTGTTCATTTTTTTCTTACCAAAGCATCTCTTGCAGACATTTTGATCTCTGTGGACGTGTAAACAGAATCAACTAATACATTTTATTAACTTGGTTAATTACTTAAGTTTAGTTTATGTTTGCATATTGCTAAATTTAAATACTGGTGATTTGGTTATACTTAAGAGCTCCAGTGGAATTGAATGTGCATGAAATACTAATTCCTAGTGGGTTAATGTTAGAAAAAGGAGTATTTCATGCACATTCAATTCCACTGGAGCTCTAAAGTATAACCAAATCAACACTATTTAAATTTAACAATATGCAAACATGAACTAAGCTCAGGTTAATAAAATGTATTAGTTGCTTGTGTTTACATTGCAGCAGAGATCAAAAATAGAAAAAATTTGGGGTATCTTTGTTACTTTCATGTTAACCAAAGTATCTTAGCTAGTGATACTTGCAGGAGTAGTGGTGGATGCTGATCTTACACTCTATTTTGACTTTGGAATGGACTGGATTTTATAAAATATTTATCTTCTGTATATTTTTATTAAATTAGTGATTCAGTATGTTTTGAACTACCTCTCCTTTTTTTCTATTTTAGTATTAGTATTACTGTGGATAATTAATTAAAGAATAACAAAGATCTTTTAAAAGTCGTGTGCTGTCTTATGTCTTACATCCTTAATTTGTTTACATTTAGAGAATATATTTGATTGGAATGTTAAGCAGTTGTTTCTTTATTTGTCAGCAGAATATTCAACAAAAAATAATGTAAGTATATATATGTTTATTTAAGCATATTTTAATCATTACTTAAAACCTTATTCTTTATGAACAACAAATAAGAATGTTCATATATTCAAAATATCTGACCTGCATAGCTTAGTAAAAACTCACAAGAGGTGACTATTAAGAAAATTTTATCTCCTCTCTGGTAGCCTCTCTCGTTTTTTTTTCTGTGTATACTGTAACTCCTTAGCATTGTGGCGTTCAGAATGGTGTGCATACAAAGTAATTGATGGATATATAAGGGAAACAACTTAGAATTTTTATTTTATATTTCTCAATTAAAATTAAAGGGAAAGAATTTAAGCTCTACTAATCGTTGCTTTGTGAACTGACAGTCCATAAGTCAGATGATCATATGCCTACTATATGGAAATATTCTGGAGGAAGAGAAAGAATTCTCAATGCCAAGAGGTTGACCATACTACCTAACATATTCATTTATTCACTTTCAGCATTTTTCAAAAACATTGCAGTACATAGCAGATTGTATTATCTAGTTGTAAATAATTGCTGTTAAATGGAAAAATAACTTTTAAAAAGTCCTGCAAAGAAAAGAAAGATTGAAGATAATGTTGATGTTCCACTACATAAACAATAAAAAAATGGTAGAGCCCATATATCTGTTCCTATTCTAGTTGCTAAATCATGTTAAAGGATTAAAAACAAACAAAAACCCTAAATAATCTAATAAAAAGATGGAGGAGAAAATTCCATTAGTTAAGATTATTTGAAATGTAAATTTGCATTCACTATCAATGATAAATAGTACATGTGTATTATATACATAATAAATAAAGGACATAGCTTAGAAGTTTGTGCTCAGAGTAATTTGTGCTTAAAAGCTCTTGTAGACTTTCTAGTGGTAAGATGAGAAATGATGTTGCTGAACTCTGAATTACGTATGAAATGAGGAAGTACTCTTGCTGCTCAGCTCTGTTTTCTTTAAGCCAAATGTTCTTTTTCCACAGTGGAGATTAGAAAGCTACTTGGCAACATAAATAAATCAACAGAATCTGAGGTCTGATTAAAACTTTCATTATGAAGATAGGTAATCAAAAGCTGTGAAGATTATTAAAATTTTTGAATCACCTGAGATGATTTAAAAATGCATCTTAGTACCAAATATTTATTTTTCCTTTTTAAAAAATCTATGATAATGAACTGCTGCTAGTGTTATTAAATCATATATCTTAAGTTAATATTTGCTTATTGAAAACTGTTTTCCTTTATTTTGGAATTGTATGAAATTCATCAATCTGAGTACTTAATAGTCTTTATAATATAAAAAGTCTTAATAGTCTTTATAATCAGTAGTTAATAGTCTTTATAATAATTTTTATAATTAAAAACTATTGTACTGTTAGATCAAAACATTAAAATGATTTAGTCTGACCTAGAGCTTTTGTTGCAGGTTAGAGTAGTTGTTGGGATATTTACATAGAATCTTGTTAAATCTTCTTAGGTTCTATTTTTAGTACCGATACTGAAGGTATAAAGAGGTATAAAGTAGTAGACTTAAAATATGTAAGTGAACATGAGAATTAAAGTGTTGCTTATATGTTGTTGAGTTTCTTTTTCTTCTTCCTTTTTTTTTTTTATACTAGGGATTGAACTCAGATGATTTAACACTAAGCTACATCCCCAGCCTTTTTTTATATTTTGAGATATCTTACTAAGTTACTTAGGGCCTTCCCTCCGTTGTTTAGGCTGACCTGGAACTTGCTGTCCTCCTGCCTCACAATTCTTTAAGTTGCTGGGGTTACAGGCACATTCGACGGTTCCTGTCTTACAGTTGTTTTTGCAGGTTTTCATCAGTGTAGGCCAGAGATAGCTTGTAATTAAAGGTAGGTCTGCATTTTATTTGAACCGTATTTGTTTTCAATGAAAATACATGTTGGTTAATCAGTTTTATCAGAAATTTTAGCATTTAACTAATTATACACTTATTTTGAAAATGAGAACAGGTAATTGTTAGGCAGTGGGACTTTGGGATGAAAATGTTTTGATTCTTGTCCTTCAAAATCAACAAAATGTTCAACAGAAAAAACTATTCCTGATGAAGAATAACAGCTGTACATGAACACTTTACAGATTTCAACAAATTGTTGAAATAGCTGTTACCTTTATGATTAATGTACCTAAATTGTATTTATAATCCTGACTTACTCCTAGCATAACTAGTAGGATAATGCTAATTTGGAATTTGACAGATTATTGCTTTGGCAAATAATAGATACACACAAAAGTCATTTAATTTCAGCCTGTCTTTGGTTTTTATATGTTTATTTATTTTTGTGGTACTGGGGATTGAACCTGGGGTTACTCTGCTACTGGTCTACTACCCCAGCATCCTGGAGCCCTTTTTATTTTTTATTTCGAGACAAGGTCTGGCTAAATTGCCAAAGCTGATCTTGAAGTTGTTATTATCCCACTTCAGCCTCCCAGGTTGCTGGGATTACAGGCCATGTGCCACCATGCCCAACTATTTCTTCAGTCTTCATGATTCTGTTTAATATTAGAAAGAGGCTTAAAGATGTTGGTTTAAACCCTTTTTTAGAAATAACTTTGCCACATTTCTTATCAGTTAATGTAGTCACAATATACTGAGCATTCAGCCTCACAGACTGATGGATAATCACTTCCTGAGAACAAGTTCCTTGATATTTAATAGGAGTGACACATTTTTCCCTTCCATTTTATGTTCCTAATTTTTAAATGGAACTTGATTGTAATATGTTGAAATAAAGTGGCTTTAAAGAATCGACTGACTTCTAGAATTCTGCCATGTTAAAACAGTGATGCACGTTTTATTGTAAAGGGGGAAAAGATGTTAAGCTTTCATTTCTTTGATGTTTCCTTGACAGTTTTAAGTTCTTGAAGATTCATCTGTTTTCCTGACATCATCTGACAGTAGTAAACTCATATTAACTGGAATTAGCTCACTCTCTTTTCCCAGTATTATCCAGGGTCCACTCTGAGATGGAGAGTATCAGAAATTTTACAAGGAAAAGAGATTTAAAAGAATATCTCCTATCCAGGGATTCTAAGAACTTTGCTTTTTGTGGAACATATATATTTTAAACTTTGTAGTAAGATGTGAGGGCCCTATATAATAGAGTCAACTTAGCAAAAGGAATGATATCCTTAGGGAAATAAATTTTCTCTCCAAGGAAAGCTTGCTCCCCCTTCTTTTCATATCTACTTGTACTCATTTTGTATGAATCAAGATTTTAACAGGTCCATCCAAGTTGGGTTCCTTTTTATGTCAAATTATTTAATTACTAATACTTTTAAATGATAAGATGCTGTTTCTGATGAGTTACCTAATTAATTTTCATTTTAATGTAGGCTCTGAACCAAGTTGTCCTCTGGGACAAGATTGTTTTGAGAGGTGATAATCCGAAGCTGCTGTTGAAAGATATGAAAACAAAATATTTTTTCTTTGACGATGGAAATGGTCTCAAGTGAGCACTTCTTTTTTATTTTTTACTTTTAGTAAGATGTGAAACAGAAAGATATAATATGTTTTCATTTTAAAGAAAAATATTAGAGGATAAAAAGGAAAATTGGGAGAGAGGTATTTATGTAGATCTGAAGTATGAAGAAATATAAATTGGGTTCTAAGATAAGTAATTAGTTCTCTTGCAGTGTGTAAAATGTAAGAGTCAAACTAATAAAGGCATACAGCTGCTACAATAAGTACACAGGGAGCATACACTTACTTATATATGGTAGTGCTGATTGTCAAGTTAAAGGTCTGCTTTCTGAACATGAGTCAGAAACCTTAATGAAAAAGCGGTTTCTTAGGTCTAGGAATTGATACTCAGGCTTCTAATATTGGTTCTCTTGGCTTTTCTAAACTCTACTTGTGCTCTCATACAGAATGAGGCAATCAGTGATTGGCTTCCCAGATCATTTTTACCTTTTACCTCTTTTACTCTGAGGTATTATCAGAAAGAATTTTAAAAGAGCTATTTTGACCAAACCAGACCTCCATATTTACAAATAAGAATTTCAGACCATAGAAGATTTTGATTTGCTCCAGTTTGTGCAACTAGATAATGACAGAATTGGGCTTCAAATCATATGTCTCATTTTATATTCACTGTGTCTTTCTCATGTAAGCTTTGTAGTTGTTATTAACTGCAGCTGTAAATAAGTTTAGATTGGTTTTAAAGGGATACCTGCAAATGTCATTCTAGTATCTTTCAGCATTATCCTTGGAATTCAAATGAGAAGAGAAAATAATTCTGTTTACAGATTAGAATTCCTGTTAGAAATAACTAGTTATAAAATATTTGACTCTTCAGTGCTTGATTTAAAATGCTTTTATTGACTACCAGTGTTTTCACTGATGTCTGTTTGTTATATCTTTTTATAGGGGAAACAGGAATGTCACTTTGACCCTATCTTGGAACGTTGTACCAAATGCTGGAATTCTACCTCTTGTGACAGGATCAGGACATGTATCTGTCCCATTTCCAGATACATATGAAATAACGAAGAGTTATTAAATTATTCTGAATTTGAAACAACATATTTTTATACTTAATGAATTATATCTCATTTATCTCTTCCCTTGCACCTTCATTTGTTTTGGGTTGTTACTTTGTGGGTTTTTTGTTTGGTGTTTTTTTTTTTTTTTTTTTTGTATAAGAAGTAACATCAAAAGGCATATTTGAAGGGAAAGGTTAATAGTATACTCACACTTAACATTAAAAACAGAAAGAAGGCCCTCAGAGCAGAGTTTTATAAGAATAAGGCAACTACATAATAAGAACTTGTTATATATTTGAAGTATTCCCTGTATTTCCATTATTATTTATGGAATATAAAATGAGCATGAAGGGTTGTTAAAACTTTCAGGTGCCTGTAGAGTCATAAGAACTCTGAATTTTATGCTTGGCATTCATGCAAGTTCACATTGTTTGTGACTTAGATGTAGACATTCTCTTTTATCTCTTTTAGTGTATGTTAGATTACTGGAAAAATTAATATAGTTATTTGTTAGAAGCCTGGTTTACAAAAATGCCAAAAGTGATAGAATTTTATTACATTTGTCTTAGGATACCCATAATGTGTGTTTTTCTTAGATGACTAGCAGCTGTCTCCACTTAAAGACTAAATACCTCTTCTATGTTGTAAATCATTCAAACTCATTTTTAAGTTTCAAGTCAACCAAATGTGTGTCTTTTAGTGCTATCTCTAAAATGTTCCTTTGTGTATCTTTGTATACTTCTTTAGCATTGCCATTGAAAGTTGAAAATCTTTGCATGGTTTATCCTTTGAGTTAAGTTTGTTCTTGTGAGCATGCCAAGTGCCACCAAGTGGTAATTATTTGCAGTTTTCCATAGGTTCACATTTTAATAATTAGTGGAGTAGTAATAATATTTGGCAATGTGCTTTTCCATTTACAAAGCACTCTCTTACATTTTACGTTAGCCTCAATAACCAAGGAAGTAAGTAGTGCAAGTGTTAGTTCTTTGCAGATCAAGAAACTGAAACCCAGAAGTTTATTGAATTGCTCCAAAGTCAAATAGCAAGGAATGAAGTTTAAACTTGAACTCAAATCTTGTGATACTCTTAAGCTTATCCTTTCTCTTATACCTCATTTTATAGACTAATCAAATTTGACTTAAAATTGTCATTATGTATTTTATTATCCTGGACACTCTTTTCTATCACTCCCAGAAGAGGATTCCCATCGTGTATGGAAGCAACTAATTTTCAAGTTGCCAACAACTTAACATGGTTGTAATATCTCGTTCTCCACATAAATTCATCTTATTCATATTAAAGGTATAAGAAAATCTAAACGTGTGAGAAAATAATGTAGAGATTAAATACATAATACATGATTGAGCCTATGATCATATTTAAGATGATTTGTGTTTTCTGTAGAGGGGAAATAAACATCCTCAAAGGTAGCAACTGCAAATTACTCTTAAAAGCAAGACCAAACACTGTAGTTAAACTATCAGCAGCAACCAAAAAGGGCTAATATTTTCTAAGAATAGTTTAAATTAAATAATACTTGTTTTGTTTACCTCATGAAATACATCACTGTTTAGTTACATTCATTTTGACAGCTATCATATGTGGTCGTACAGTTCATGTAAAAGCATGTGCATATGAATTTTCAAACCAGCAGAAAGGTCAGAATTATAATAGGAATATTAGACGGGGTTTGACTTCCAGCTTTTTCATTAAACTTTTCAGGGTCTCGGTTTCTGTATCTGTAAAATGACAAGAATTGGACTAGTTAGATGGTGATTCTTCACACAAGTATATAAAATTTGTTTTATCTGTTCAGCCAAGAGATTGAACAGAAAAGCACCTTAGTAATGTGAAGATGGGAAGGTGATTAAAAGGTTAGCACATAAGTCATACTGATCTGACTATTGCTGTTACATTTTACATCTACAGAATTTAACTTTCTTATTTTGTTCAAGTACTAGACATGTAAACGTAAAATCTGCAGAAGTCAAAGCTTATAAAAACTGGGAATGTTGTGATTAAGGCTTGCACAGTAAGCCTGAAATATTAACCAGACATATATTCTGGTTTAATCGCATTATACCTTTATGGTGAGTGGATCTATTACTCTAGCAGAGGTTAATATTGAAATTGAGTTACAGTTTGTTTATTTGATAAGCCCCCTTTTGGGGAGTTTGGTGAGAGAGAGAAATAGACCCTACCAGCACAATGTGGATAAAGTTTTTCATTTTTACTCAACTAAGGGAAACTGCTCAGGATTAAGAATGCTTCAACATGGGAATAAGGAACCTGTGTCTCAGGAACTCATTTTTGGGTGTGCACAGCTTTATTAGTTTATCATGATTCTGCTTTTTAAAAATTTGATTTGTGTTCAGTTTGATAACCATATCCTTGGTCTCAGTGTATTAAAGAGGTCTCATCAAGTCTCTACAAAGACACAAGGCTTCAGAATTAAAACAACCCAAGTATGACCAGAAATGTCTGAGCTCTGAGATTATTTTGAGCAAACAAGATAATTACTGGATACTTATTTAAAGTAATTAGTTAGAAATGAATTTAATTTTAAAATGTAGCACTCATCCTTTAGCAGTTTAACGTAGGCAAACTGGTTAAATCAGTGTTTTTTATTTCCATATTTGATTTCATTTAGTTTATGCCAAAAGGAAAATAACAAAAGGCTTCAGAAATTCCTAAGGGTCTGAGAGGAAATGGATCATTTCGAATTTCCTTTCCTGGAATTATTTTGTAGTTCTTTGGTGGATCTGGCCAGCCAATTGAAAGCTTTGGAGTTGGGTTGTATAAATTAACAGAAGTGTTATTTTATGATACTTTGAATTGACTTACAATGGATTTATGGGGAAAAAACCTGTAAGCTGTGAACTTTGATTATAAACACAACATCTATCCATTTCAAGAGCTTTCCTTGCTTTAGCAGAGAGCTGTGTACATTACATGAAACTGCCAGTGGTTTAAAGGGTTTATTTCAAAAAGTCGTTGCATGTTTTGATGCAATTTAGAAAATTGTTTACTTCAAAAATACAGATTCACAAGAAAAAATCCAAAAAGCATATGTTTGAGGATTTTCATAATTGCAATAAATACTCAGCATTTTTTCTAATGAAAATGAATTTTGTTTATGAGTAAAAGTATGCATTTTAAAAAAACTTTCAGATTTATGCTTTTTATGTGAAGCTGCTGAATGAAACGTAAAAGGAAGAAACCAAGTCTAGTAAGTTTTGGTGGCAGGGTAGAGGGGAGGCAGTTAATTATACCTAAATTATCTTCAGAGACTGTATGCTCCTATACTAGACTGTAAGCCCTTTGAGGGCAAGCTGTCGGATTTATCTTTGTACTTTCCCCAGTACCTAGCATAGTGCCTTGTACATGATAGGCACCCAATAAATGCTGATAATGAAACTATTGTGTTTCTGATATGGCCAAACCATGGGGACTGCTTGTAATGAACACTTTTTCTCCTTTGAAACTGCTATTTTTTTTCATTCTTGAACTCCTCCTGACTTTAGATGGAACTGTCCTTCCTCCTTCCTTTTAAGCTCAGTTGACTGTCCAGTGCTCTTGCTCCAAGTGGTATGACCTATGTTGTCCCAGGCCTTTCATCAGAAGATAGATTTTATTTATTATTATTTTTATTTATATATTTTTGTTACCAGGGATTGAACCCAGGGGTGCTTAACCATGGAGCCACATCCCTAACCCTTTTTGAGACAGGGTCTTGCTAATTTGCATAGGGCTTCACTGAGTTGCTAATGCTGGCTTTGAACTTTTGTCCTCCTGTCTCAACCTCCTGAGCTGCTGGGATTACAGGTATGTGCCACTGCCCTCCATGGCAATATGCTATTTTAAGCCAAGCTTCAAATGCTCTCAGTTCATTTATATCATGAGATTATCCCCCCTTCCCCACAACAGTGAACCTGTGTTTGTTAGGAGTAAACACAGTTAAATTTAAGAGTCTTCATATTTGCCACCTCAATGAGGATGCTGTGTCCAAAGTTAGCTCCCCCAATACACCACAATCTGTTGGAAAAAATAATGGAATTCCAAGCAACTAGTGCACTATTCTTTGGCTGATACTAGCTTATCCACTGCCTGTGAGTGTTTCTTCACCTTGTACTTTATTACTGCACTGGGCTCAAGGCTTGGGTAATAAGAAAGCAAATTGATGGTGGCTGGTGATAAGATTGATATGTAAATTTTTTACTTTAATACTTTAAAATCCCAACAAACCTAACTTGAAGACAAACATGCCTGTTTATGTCTCTGGAAGAAATGGGTTAAAGTGTACAGCTGACTGAAAGCCAGATGTGTTTATTTAGCTTCTATCCTTGGGCTTATTGACTTATTTAGCTTAACTGCTACCACACATGTATTATCTGACTGCACTGAACCCACTGAGTTGTAAAAATTCTATTTTGCAGAAAAAAAATGATAAAATGCCATAAAAATGGTAAAATTATGCATTTAGAGTAAATTTTTTTTTTTTAACCTAAGTTTATACATCAGGGATGTAAGAGGTCAGCTAGCTTTTTATTTTGGTTGTTTCTTGTCAGTCCTTAGGATACTTTCTCTCGCCTCTCCCCAGGTGAAGTATTAAAACAATTCTGATTTCAGTAGAGATGAATGAATTATTGGTGTAGAAAGAACATTTCAATCAGTATACCTTAGTATATCCAAAGAAACCTTGAGCTCCAAGGATGTTTTCATGCATGTAATTTATACACATCCTAATAGGGAACAGACAGGAGCCATGGGAACATGAGGTTATGGGGATAATTCTATAATTAATAATTCACTGCATTTTAATAAAAATTATATTAAAATAATTATAAAATTTAAAATTACATTAATATAATTATAAATAATTCCCTCTTTTTTTTTTTTTTTTTTGTACCAGGGCTTGAATTTTAACCACTGGGCTACAACTCTACCGCTTTTTAATTTTATATTTAGAGACTTGCTAAGTTGCTCAGGGCTTGTAAAGTTGCTAGGGCTGACTTTGGACTTAAGATCCTCCTGCCTCAGCCTCCTGAGCTACTGGGATTACAGGCACCCACCACTGATACTGGTTATTTTTTATTGCTTTGTATTAGTTACACATTAAAATTCATTTTGACATAAATGCATGGAATGTAATTTGCTCTAATTCAGTACCTAGTACTTCTGTTTACCCTCCCCTTCTTACCTCCCCTGTTCCTTTTATGGATCTTTCTCCTGTTTGCTTACAGGCTCTTGGTTTTTTTTTTTTTTTTTTTTTTTTTAGTGTCTTGTGGATATATATAATGGTGAGAGCAACTGTAGTCTATTCATATATGTACATAGGGGATTTAGGTCAGGTTCATTCCACACTTCTATATCCTTTCCATCCTCCCCCTCAATCCCCTTTTTCTACTCCACTGATCATGATTGTGATGGAATTCCCTCCCCATTTTTTCACTCTCTTCCTTACTTTAGACTAGCTTCCACTTAAATCAGACAAAACATTCGATCTTACTTCCTAGGACAGGCTTATTTCACTTAGCATTATAGTCTCCAGTTCATCCTTTACCAGCAAATGCCATAAAGACATTCTTTATGGCTGAGTGATACTCCATTGTGTATATATACCACATTTTCTTTATTCACCTGTTGAAGGGCATCTAGGTTGGTTCCATAGCTTGGCTCTTGTGAATTGTGGTGCTATAAACATTGATGTGGCTGTATCCCTATAGTATGCTGATTTTAGATCTGGGTATATACCGAGGAGTGGGATAACTAGGTCATATGCTGATTCCATTCCTAGTTTTTTGAGCAATCTCCATAGTATTTTTCATACTTTTTCTCCACATCCTCGCCAATATTATTTGTATTCTTGACAACTGCTATTCTGATTGGAGTGAGATGATATCTAAATGTGGTTTTGATTTGCATTTCCATTTTTTCTCATGTATTTGTTCATTTGCATTTCTTTTGAGAAGTGTCTGTTTAGTTTTTTTGCTCATTATTAGGAAAACTATACCATTTACAATATCCTTAAGCACACACAACTTGGGAATTAATCTAACAAAGGAGGTGAAAGACTTCTGCAATGAAAACTATAGAACACTAAAAGAAATTGAAGACCCTAGAAGATGGAAAGACCTTTCATGTTCTTGGATAGCCAGAATTAATATTGTCAAAGTAGCTATACTACCAAAAGTGTCATAAAGATTCAAAGCAATCACCATCAAAATACCAATGACATTCTTCACAGAACTAGAAAAAAACTACTAAAATTGATTTGGAAAAATAAGAGACCCAGAATAGCCAAAATAGTTCTGAGCGAAAAATAGTTATGTTGGCATCATAATACTGGACTTCAAATGATTCTACAGAGCTGTAGTAACAAAAACAGCATGGTACTGGCACCAAAACAGACATAAAGACCACTAAAACAGAAGAGACAAACCCACAACTATGGTTATCCAATACTAAACAAAGCTACCAAAAATATACATTGGAGAAAAACTAGTCTTTAACAAAGGTGCTGGGAAAACTGGGTATCCATATGTAGGAGAATGGCATTTGACCCCTACCTGTCACCATGCACAAAAGTCAACTCGATCTGGAATCTGGTCTAGGAATTAGACCAGAAACTAACTGCTAGAAGGGAATGTAGGTCCAACACACCAACATGTTGGCACAGGAACCATCTTCCTTAACAAGACCCCTAAAGAACAAGAAATAAAACCAAAACTTAATAAATGGGATGCCATCAAGTTAAAAAGCTGAACGGCGAAGTTGACAAGTTATGTTCCTCAGCAGACCACCTGTTATCTGCAGGAGAACTGCAGGCTTGAATACCCATAAGAAACCAAGTTATCCTGAAGTGGGGGACTTTTGTGACAGATCAGATCCCAGAACTCAGATAAGAATTAATTCCCCCTAACCATAAAATCTGTAAGAACAGGTTCCATTTATAATGAATTAGCATGGACCAAAGAGACCTGAAGTTGGCATGCACAGTGGAAACTTGAAAGCCTGATGTCATCCTGCAGTCAGAAGTCAAGTGGTACATAGGGGTGCGACCCTGGAAACTTCCTTGGGACCTCCAACAAAGCTGGAGGGCAGGAGGAATATCTAGTTCTCCTGAGATGACTCATTCTCTCCCTTGAGAGGATTCTCTTTTCCTATCCTTTGAAATCTCGGCATAACTGCAAGAGTCAGAATTGGTAAGATGGGGAGACCTCCGAGCTACCTCAGTTTTAGGGCAGCCTCTGCCCTGCAACAATCCTATTTGTTTATCTGTGAGTGTAGTTGGAATTAGGCATCTGGGAATTGAAAAGTAGAAGGGTTGACTATAGAAGTACCTATTTAATACAAAAGAGCCTCTGCTCTTAAGGCTACTGTTTCTGTGTTTCTAAGCCTCATTCCCTTTTAGGGAATTTTTTTAGGGACTTGAAATGGTTGTAGCCTCCCTGGTAAATGAATTAGTACAGAGTGGGAGGGAATCTACTGGCTGTGGGTGAGGAGGAGGAATGTTCTGAGATGCACTGAGGGATCCAAAACAAAGTTATTTAAGGGAATTGGATCCTGAGAGTCTTCTCAAAGTTGTGTGGGCATCTCTCAGGTTTATTTTAGAAGTCTGGGGCTTGTCCCGTTGTGCAGCCTCTGCTGCCGCTCTAAGAATTCCCTTAGTGCTGTTAATGCTGTATATGCACAGACAACTCAGACCTATTAATAATCTTGTTGTAATCATACCTTTTATTAAAAGTTTGCAAATGCCAGTTTAGAAGAAAAAAATTGATTGCCACTGATAGTTACTCTCAGCTCAACATTTGAGGACATAATTAAACACTCAGTTAAAATAAATCAAGGGCCATAATAGACAACATCAAAATCTCAGTGACTTAAGAAAACAAGAGTTTATGTATGCTGATTCAAGGAACGAGTGTAGCTGTTCAGACAGCTTTGACGTGGTGTGCTGTAGGACCCAGGTGCCTTCCATCTGTGACTATGACCCCAGGGTTTACAATTTTTCACTTCAAGCTGTCTGATCTGGGTTGGAAGATAAGAGTAGAGAAGGCTCACCTGATTGGTTGGCTTGACCCAGTAGTATCACACCACAAACATATTCCAGGGGTGAGAATGAATTGCACAGCCTTGCACAGATATGAGGGGCATGCTGGAATCACAGTCTATAGAATAATCACTTCTCAGAAACAACCATATGTTAGGCAGGAAGCATGAATCTTGCTTTGCTTTATTCTATTTTTTGCTTATGTTCACCAGCTTAAATTGACCATCCTGTAATAGCTCAGTAGGGAATAATGAACTGATTGTGAGAATTTTAAAATATTTTTCTGTATCTTGTCTGTAGTGTGTAAGCATTTAGGTTTTTCTGAAGATATACATAATAGATTTTATGGGTTAAGGGTCTAACTTGTATTGGGCATATACAGCTAATCTTTCTGTTCTATCCAGAACTTATTTTTTTCTTGTGCAGTGTTATGTTTTGGGTATATGGTGTCCCTCAGAAACTCATGTGTGAAACAATGCAAGAACATTCAGAGGTGAAAAGATTAGATTTTGAGGTGTGGTTTAATCAGTGGATTGATTTACTGATGTGGATTAACTGGGTGGTAACTGTAGGCAGGTAGAGTGTGGCTGGAGGAGATAGGTCACTGCAGGCATGCTTTGGGGGCTTTCTGTTTTGTCCCTGGAGAGCAGAACTCACTTCCTGATTGTCATGTCCTGAACTGCTTTCCTCCACATTCTTCTGCCATGATGTTCTGCCTCACCTCAGGCCCAGAACAGTGGAGTAGGCTGTCTATGGACTGAGATCCCTGAAACTATGAATGCCAAATAAACTTTTCCTTCTCTAAAATTATTCTTGCCAGGTTTTTTATCACAATGTCAGGACACAAAATTGACTGAAACAACTAGTTTAGATTTTCCCTATCCCTCCTCCCCAGGCTATTGATGCTATTTATATCACTTGATTCAATTCAGATATGCAAAGGATCTCTTTCTAAATTCTGCTCAGTGTTAGCGTTAATCCACAGTTGCCCATGTTGGGACTTGGAAGGGATACCTGGAGTGTGACTCAGTTATGTGTAGGTAATTTTAAACATTTGGGACTTGTCAAAACTGCTGGGACCACCATAGGTTTGATATAAGAAACATAAACAAAGTTTGTTTCACTGAAATCACACCACCATATGCACATGCTGCAGTCACTACTAACT
This sequence comes from Sciurus carolinensis, assembly GCF_902686445.1. NCBI lineage: Eukaryota > Metazoa > Chordata > Mammalia > Rodentia > Sciuridae > Sciurus > Sciurus carolinensis. The sequence goes on from NC_062216.1 coordinate 29,992,177, forward strand.
TCCTTTCTATCCTCAAACTTGCCAAGAAAATTCCTGCTGCAGGGTTTGCCCTGGTTTCTTTTTTATGGAATATTATTATTATTATTATTATTATTATTATTATTTTTACTTTGCCAGTGTTATTCTTTATTGCTCTTATTGCCACCTGAGACTGATTTTATACACACACACACATAACACACATACTCACACCCTTTAATTTATTGTTAGTTTCATGATAGGGAGTTTTTTTTTTTTTTTCTGTTTTATTTTAGGACACAATACATATTTGCTGAGTGAATTGATTTAATGAAAGGCAAGAAAATGAGAGTGTGGTCAATAAATTTTATGTGCAGTCGACCCTAAATGTCCTTGGGAGATTGATTACTAAGGAACTCCTGCCGAAATTTGAAGATGTTCAAGTCCCTTATGGAAAATATCATAGTATTTATGTATAACCTATGTGCATCCTACTTTACACTTTAAATCATCTGAAGATTACCTATGATACCTAATACAATGTACATGCTATGTAAGGAGCTGTTCAATAATAGGTAAAATGTCTGTACATTTTTTTTCAGTAGACAGTCATTGTAGATCCAGCTGCATAGTACAGGTCAACAACAACGAGACTATTTTTTTCAAATTTTTTGAAATGCAGTCAGTTGGATCTACAGATGCAGAACCTGCAGATATGAAGGGCTGACTATATATTGGTTTACACAGGTGTTTTGTCTGATATAAGATAGGCATTTCAGAACATTGCTTAACAAATTTTCCAAGAATAAATGAATTAGTTTATTAATTCATTTCCTGTAAAAATGTTGTAGTGGTATTTCTTGGTGATAAATGCTTAATGTTAAATAATGGAAGGAGAGGAATATGGAATAATTATATATTTGAAATGGATTAGGAAAAGGATAATCAAATCTTTATGAACTTATGTCTTTTACATCTTTTTTACCCTTTTAATGAGTAAAAAAGAAATACAGAAAAGTGCATGAGATATTTTTATAGAGTTTAATGAATAATTATAAGCATGTGCCTCTGTAAGTACTACTCCAATGATTAGATTAGCACTACTACCCCAACCCTCCCACCCCATGCTTCTGGAACAGGACCTCTGCTTCACTGTCTTCACTTTTCTATGAATTATTTTCTTGCTTTACTTGAAAGCTTTGCCACCTATGCTGTATCATATTTTTTAGTGTTGCTGCCATGATGAACAGTAGGAATGTCTTAGTGATTTATAAAAACAAGTCCATTTCTTGCATCAATGAGGGCTAATGTTTTGAGTTCTTTATAAATTCTGGAGAACAGTGCTCTATCTGAAGTGTGTGTGATAAACATTTTCTCCCACTCTGTAGGCTCTCTCTTCACATTGTTGATTGTTTCCTTTGCTGAGAAATAGCTTTTTAGTTTGAATCCATTCCATTTATTGATTCCTGCTTTTATTTCTTGTGCTTTGGGAGTCTTGCTAAGGAAGTCTGATCCTAAGCTCACATGATGAAGAATTGGGCCTACTTTTTCTTCTGTTAGGTGCAGGGTCTCTGGTCTGATTCCAAGATCCTTGATCCATTTTGAGTTGAGTTTTGTGCAGGGTGAGAGATAGGGGTTTAGTTTCATTCTGCTGCATATGGATTTCCAGTTTTCCCAGCACCATTTGTTGAAGAGGCTATCTTTCTCCATTATGTGTTTTTGGCACCTTTGTCTGCTATGAGATGACTGTATTTATGTGGATTTGTTTCCTTGTCCTCTATTCTGTACCATTGATCTACCTGTCTATTTTGGTGTCAATACCATGCCGTTTTTGTTACCATTGCTCTGTAGTATAGTTGAAGTTCTGGTATTGTGATACCTCCTGCTTCACTCTTCCTCCTAAGGATTGCTTTAGCTATTCTGGGTCTCTTATTTTTCCAAATGAATTTTATGATTGCTTTCTCTATTTCTATGAGGTACGTCATTGGGATTTTAATTGGAATTGCACTGACTCTGTATAGCGATTTTGGTAGTATGGCCATTTTGACAATATTAATTCTGCCTATCCTAGAACATGGAAGATCTTTCCATCTTCTAAGGTTTTCTTTAATTTCTTCAGTGTTCTGTAGTTTTCATTGTAGAGGTCTTTCACCTCTTTTGTTAGATTGATTGTCAAGCATTTTTTTGAGGCTATTTTGATTTCTCTTTCAGAGGGCTCATCATTTATGAATAGAAATGTATTAGAATTATGAGTGTTCATTTTATATCCTGATACTTTGCTGAATTCATTTACTAGTTGTAGAAGTTTTCTGGTGGAATTTTTTGAATCCTCTAAATATAGAATCACATCATCACCAAATAGTGATAATTTGAGTTATTTTCATATTCCTTTTATTTCTTTGGTCTGTCTAATTGCTCTGGCTAGATTTCAAGGATGATGTTGAATAGTAGTAGTGAAAGAGGGCATCCCTGTCTTGTTCCAGTTTTTAGAGGGAATGCTTTAAGTTTTTCCTTCATTTAGAATGATGTTGGTCATGGGCTTAGCATCGATAGCCTTTACAATGTTGAGGTATGTTCCTACTATCCCTATTTTTTCTGTTTTTAGCATGAAGGGGTACTATATTTTATCAAATGTTTTTTCTGCATCTATTGAAATAATTATGATTCTTAACTTTAAGTTTGTTGATGTGGTGAATTACATTTATTGATTTCTAGATGTTGAACCAACCTTGCATCCCTGGGATGAAACCCACTTGATCATGCTACACTATCTTTTTACTATGTTTTCGTATGTGATTTGCCAGAATTTTGTTAAGAATTTGGGCATCTATGTTCATCAGGGATATTGATCTAAAGTTTTCTTTCCTTGATATATCTTTGTCCGATTGGGAATTAGGGTGATACTAGCTTCATAAAATGAGTTTGGAAGAGTTTCCTCCTTTTCTGTTGCATGTTTTACTTTGAGAAGTATTGGAATTGGTTCATCTTTGAACTTTATACCCAAAATACAAATATCCCAATCAATAAATGGGCTAAGGAACAGAGCAAACACTTCACAGAAGATATACAAGTGATCAACAGATATATGAAAAAATGTTCAACATCTCTAGTAATAAGAGAAATGTAAATCAAAACTATCCTAAGATTTCATCTGACCCCCCCAATTAGAATTGCGATTATCAAGAATATCAACAATAGGTGTTGGCGAGGATATGGAGAAAAAGGTACACTCATACAATTGGTGGTGAAATCGGAAGATGGTGCAACCACTCTGGAAAGCAGTATGGAGTTTCCTTAGAAAACTTGGCATGGAATCATCATTTGACCCAGCTATCTCACTCCTTGGTCTATACCCAAAGGACTTAAAATCAGCATAATACAGTGACACAGTCACATCAATGTTCATAGCATCTCAATTCACAATAGCCAGATTGTGGAACCAACCTAGATGCCCTTCAATAGATGAATGGATAAAGAAACTGTGGTATATATACACAACAGAATATTACTCAGCCATAAAGAAGAATAAAATTCTGGCATTTGCAAGTAAATGGATGGACTTGGAGAATATCATGCTAAGTGAAATATGCCAATTCCAAAACCCAAAAGCCAAATGTTTTCTCTGATATGCTGATACATAATCGGGGGCAGAGGGAGTAAGGGAAGAATGGAGGAAGGATGGATTATGTAGAGGGAAATGAGGGATGGGGAGAGGGCAGGGGGAAGGAAAGATAATGGAATGAGACAAACATCATTACCCTATGTACATGTATGATTACACAAATGGCATGACTCTACTTCATGTACAATCATAGAAATGAAAAGTTGTACCCCATTTGTGTACAATGAATAAAAAAAAATTAAGTTAGAAAAATAAGGGCTAATGATTGGATTAAGATATACTCCTTATGTCTACAGAATGTATTCCAGAATTCAGATTGGAAGCATTGTTCCTTTTGAGACACTGAAGAGCAGTAGGATTCATGGAAACTGCTGGAACCTTCAAGAGTTACATTTCTAAGCTATGTAGTTTAGTTATTATAGGAATTTTTTTGTGTGTCCTGCTGCCTTTGCTGAGCATTGAATTTAAATGATTCTTTTATGTCTTTGTATAAAACTGTAGTTTGTTCATTTTCACTGTCAAGCAATGATCCCTTGTTATATTGTCATTTGTAGCAATCCATAGAAGGCATAATTGATTTACTTGTTTTCTTACTGATGAACATTTACTGTGAATATTCTTGTTTAGGTAGCCTGGTATGTCGGGGTTTCCGGGACCCCCAGCCTTGGGCATGGTCAAGATGGCGCCTGGCGCTGAGCCAAAAGCGGCCAGCTATACAGTAAACAACCAGTGAATTCCAATGATTGGCTAGTTAACGATGTGATTAGAGCATGCCCCCCTCGTGTACCTATTCTATGCCTGCAGCTGTCCACGCATTTACCTCGTGTGCTCTCCCCTGATTGGTTGAAGTGTATATAAGCTTGGGGGGTGGGGGAGTAAGAAAGAAGCTGAGAGTAGGAGAAGCTGAGAGTAGGAAGAAGCTGAGAGTAGGAGTAGAAGCGAGGAAGAAGAGTGCGAGCGAGGGCGAGAGCCGAGTGGGAGAAGCGGAGCGGCCGAAGCAGGCGTGAGCTGAGCGGGAGAAGCGGAGTGACCGGAGCAGGCGAGAGCTAAGCAGAGGGAAAGAGAGTGAGAGAAAGAAAAGAGAGAAGGGGATAGAAAAGAGGGAAAGAAAGGAAGACTGTGCACAATAAACTTCCAAAGCTTCAGACGTTTGTTGTGTCTCTCTCTGCGGGCACAGGGAACGCGATAACTGGTGCCGAAACCCGGGAATATGAAGGGTTTATAAAGAAGACAAGGTAAGATATCTTAAAAAATTTTCAATAAGTTAAACCGGTTATAAAAAAGTTAAAGGGTATTAGGATACGCCATCAGCGGTCCTGGGGATACGTGGAATGCGGTCCAGTTAAAGGGTATCAGGATACGCCATCAGCGGTCCTGGGGGTACGCGGGATGCGGTCCGATTAAAATAAAAATAAGGACACACGGAAGGTGGTCCGGTATCGGGATACGCCAGCAGCGGTCCTGACGCGTGGAACGCGGTCCAATTAAAAGTGAAAGTAGAAACACGCTTGAAGCGGTCCAATTAGGGTATAGGTAGCACGTGAAAAGCCGCTATAAAAATTTTAATGCACACTTGATAGATAGTTTTCCTTTCAGTAATCTCGTTGCTCCTGGCAGCTAGGCCACTGTTTGTTATCGTAACTGCCATAACTGAAGCTATTCAAATTAGTAACAATGGGGTCTGAAACGTCTAAATTCAGAATGCAGCAACCCCTCAGGGAGCTATTAAAAAACCATGGGACGCCATTAAAGGAAAAAACAGCTAAAGTATTTCTCGATACTGTGGAAAGGGTTTCCCCTTGGTTTTTGGATGAGGGCCTTTTGAATACCCTACAGTGGGAACAGCTGGGGGAGGACCTTCGTATAGCGGATAGGCAAAACCCTTTGCCAGTAGGCACTATGGCTATTTGGTCTCTTATTAAATCCTGTCTGCGAGATAAAAACAAAAAACCTTCACTCACCGAGCCTTTAGCTGAGGGAAGACAGGTTTTGGAAGAAATAAAAGAGGAACGCTCATATCTTTCTCAAAATTCAGAAAAAGGAACTAATTCAGATGAGGAACTATCAGAAGGGGAACTATCAGGAGAGGAACTGGAAAAAAGAGTACAAAAATTAAGACTAGATGAGCCTCCTACAAGTCTCCTAAAGATAAACTTAATTTAGTTCTCTTCATTCTAAATTTCTTAACTCTGGATAGGGACGGCCACTCTGCAGCTGATCGACATTATAATCCCCATGATACTCCTCAAGTATGGGCAAAATGGAAAGATATCCTGACAGGTTGTTGGAAAGGACCGGATCCAGTCCTTCGTTGGGTCCGAGGGTCTGTTTGTATTTTCCCACAGGATCAACAGACTCCAGTCTGGATTCCAGAAAGGCTAATCAGAGTTTTACAGCATGCAAGTGATGCTGCTCCTCCTCGCAATGGCGAGCCTGAGCCTTCCTCCAATAACAAAAACTCAGACGGAAAGGCAAACCCGGAACCTATGGGCCATTGTTAGCCTGGCCATATTTTTTACTTCTAACTAACACATTTTTTATCCTTCCTTTTCTTGTTTTTCACCAATTCCTCTACAAGCCTGTCAATTCTACTGATGATTTTTCAGGTCGTGCTGTTTTTGGTGACAAGGATATCTCTAGTCTTTCTTTGCTTTAACAGGAGGAATTTTTGCACTTTGCCGTTGGAATCATACTACAAATCAGACCCAGAGTAGAGCAACTCGTTCTGCTGACCCTAGCTGTAATATTGCTTTTCCTCCCATGTCAGCTTGTGTATTTCCTCCCTTTTATGTTTCTACCAACTAACATTTCTAATAACACCTCTTAACTGTTCACTAACCGTGTGCTATCTCTCACAATGCTGGAATGGTTCTTTTGCCACCCGTGCAATTTTGATGCACATTCCTATCTTCCTACCAGTCCTAGTTTCTGTTGCAGATATAGAATTGCCAGTGCTATTATCAAGAAACAGAAGAGGCTTTGACATTGCAACAGCCGTGATCATTGCCATCACAGTCCTTGCAGTAGCAGCATTGACACAACCATAACAACGATCATTTGGCCGAAAATACAGCTGCAGCCTTACAGACCATAGAGACTCTATCAGAGAGTGGACTTACTACAAGAACAAGTGGATACCTTGCAAGAACTTTTGGGACTGGGATGCGTTTATTCCCTGAGAGCTGTTTGTGTTGCCCGTATTGTAACTCTACTGGGATGTATATTGTTTCTGTATTTAATATGGCTACATGGTTTTTCTTCTGTTTATAGATTTATCAAACAGCGGGCAGGCTTAGGAGCTATGGTGGTACTCCTCTGCCTTGGCCTCCTTCTCTTCATTCGTTTTGGCATGCATCTACAAGCTAGCCAATAGAGAGATCAGATTATCTTTCATCAGGCCATGACCGCCCTAAAGGCCGACAGCCCCCCATTAGTATGGCTCTTGATGCTGGACCGGTAGTCAAAGACGGGTAATGAAGGAGGTGGCTGTGTACCAACCTAAGACAGGAGCTGCAGCATGCTCTGCAGGCTCTGATGACGGGTAAGGACATATGCTGACCACTCAGCCTAAGACAGACACGGTCCCGAGCCTTAGTTTAATAATAAAGAAGGGGGATATGTCGGGGTTTCCGGGACCCCCAGCCTTGGGCACGGTCAAGATGGCGCCTGGCGCTGAGCCAAAAGCGGCCAGCTATACAGTAAACAACCAGCGAATTCCAATGATTGGCTAGTTAACAATGTGATTAGAGCATGCCCCCCCCGTGTACCTATTCTATGCCTGCAGCTGTCCACGCGTTTACCTCGTGTGCTCTCCCCTGATTGGTTGAAGTGTATATAAGCTTGGTGGGTGGGGGAGTAAGAAAGAAGCTGAGAGAAGGAAGAAGCTGAGAGTAGGAAGAAGCTGAGAGTAGGAGTAGAAGCGAGGAAGAAGAGTGCGAGCGAGGGCGAGAGCCGAGTGGGAGAAGCGGAGCGGCTGAAGCAGGCGTGAGCCGAGCAGGAGAAGCGGAGCGACCGGAGCAGGCGAGAGCTAAGCAGAGGGAAAGAGAGTGAGAGAAAGAAAAGAGAGAAGGGGATAGAAAAGAGGGAAAGAAAGGAAGACTGTGCACAATAAACTTCCAAAGCTTCAGACGTTTGTCGTGTCTCTCTCTGAGGGCAGAGGGAACGCGATACTGGTATATGTGTTTGTTTCTCTAAGAAATGAATCTTCAACTTTTTTGGCTTATACAATACATTTTTTGAAAAAATACAAATATTATTGAGCATCAGAAATTTTTCATCATATTAAAATAATAATGCAATTTTGGCATTATTATAAATATCTACATTTTAAAGTACAAACTGTCACCCTTTTTTGCATTACTTTTAACAATATATTAAATGTATGTAGAGGAATTTAAATACCATAATGTTTTGATACTCAAAAAAGTTCATTTTCTAAAGAACAAATTCTCTCTTAATGCTTAAAAATTTTATCATTTCCCTTTCTCTTTCAAATCATAAGTACATTTCTCTTCTCCAACAAAATCTAATTCTAATGGGTAATAGTATAGAAAGTACTTTTCAAGTCTTATTGATAACTCTATCACAGTTCTTGGCAACAAAAGTACATACCAAACTTGGAATTGAACTTTTCATTTCCTGTCACCCAAACATTAGAAGTGTTTAGGAATTATTCTGGACTAAGTTATTTCTGTAACTATCAATAATATACAACTGATCAGTAAATGTAGTGGAAGTTTTATTAATTGTTGAATGCAACTCTTGATGAGATGGAATCAAGATGGGATAATTTATGGTGTTTTTTATTAATGGAATTGTCAACTTATCTCTTTGTCCCTAGATTTATTCCCTTGCAGCAATGCACATAGAAAGATTCTGGATGAGGTGTGTCTTTCTCCCAAGAAGGGTGATTGAGAAGGGAAGATGGAAGAGGACATCAAGCCTGGGCACCGTCAGCCAGATTAGTTTAGAAAAAGAATACAGGAGAGAGCAGAGCTGATTTCCATAAAGCAGTCTATTCCCATGTACAAAGTTTCCTGCTCCTCTTATTTAAAGATCAGTGCTCTCCATATATAGCTGAGATTGGAAATTTCTGAGGTTTGAGGATTTCAATACTACCATCTTTATATTGCCAGACTTTCTCAAAGTGGTTTTTCTAGGTATGAACTCTCTTTGCTTAGACTTTGCTTACATTTTGGTTTGCCAACTTCAGTTTATGGCAAGTGAATGAATGCCCAGTGGTATCTTATTTTGGTTATAATTTTCATTTCCCTGATTGCTAAAATGTTAGATTTTTTTCATGTGTTTATTGTATTTCTGGATTTTTTTTTAAATAAAGTGGCTCTTCAAGCCTATAAATTTTATGTTATCAATCTTATTGGTTTGCAGTATTTTAATTATAAATTGGGATAAGTTATGGTAATACAGACAATTGTTCAAAACACTTCCTTTGGAGTTTTGTTTTGTTTTACAGTGAACTGAGGTGTTCTCAGCCCTGCTTTTAAGATTTCCCTAGTTGTCGTAGAGTTGAAAATAACGTATTGCAATTGCAAGGATTGTTAATCACAGAATAAACATCTTAGAGTGGGGGGAGGTAGAGTGAAAACATTTCCACTTGTCACATTGAGGTCCTTAGCCAGGATTCTCCAGTGGATGCAGTGGGCAAGGAAGTTTGGGCTCCTAGGTGGCTGAGAATTCTTGCAGTTGATGAAAACACTAAGGAGCTTCATTGCTGTATTTGAGTTTAGGGTAACTGGTTGTAGTGGAATGCTGTTAAGCATCTCATGACTCACGAACTGGTAAGCCTGACTCTGAGGGGAAACATAAAAACTGTCCACAGTGTGGTTACAACAGATGAGCATACCCATTTCTTCCTATGAAATACATTTTGAGCTTCATTAAGAACCAAGTCTTAGGTGATATCAGCAAAGTTCATATAAAATGAGACAGGTGAGCTGCATTACTTGGTTGGTATTGCTAGTCGAAGCCAGAGAGACTATCTAAGTCCTCCTAAATTGGTCACTTCCCTCCCAACAGAGAGGACACAAAAAATTTCCCAAAGAACCTATGAAGATGGTAGATCTCTGTCCATCATTTTTCTTTCGTAACACACTCATACCACACAAAAAGGCATTGAAGTTTCACAAAATAACACTTGGATGGAGATATGCTACTTGTTCTTCTGTTTCATTTAAAAAACTGGTGATTGTTGAAGTTACTACTAGGCAATGTTTAGGAAAGCTTGTTCCTGGCAGCAAGGTAAGAAGGACTTTAAAGAATGTGATAATGAAGTGGAAGAGGAAGTTGGTCACTTCTCTTGTCCCCTATCTTCAGGTGGGGATCAAAACAGAGACCTTGGTGGTAAACCCCTGAAGAAATCCATCTGCACAGTGGGGGTGCAACAAATCCCATGTATCTCCCCTGCTTGTAGGCACAGTGCAGCCCTCCATGGTACCCCCTCCTGCTTCCACTGAGGAGTGTGTCAGTAATAAAATGTACAAAAACTCTCTGTTGAGTCCTCCACATTCTTTCTTTGGGATCAGAAAACAGTAGTCTGGGAACTTTGTAGACCTAGAGTTGAATAGTGATCATTTCCTAGTAAATTAATTTCAAGACTTATTGTTAAAAAAAAAAAAAAAAAAGAAAAAAGAAAAAAAAAAGTCTGTTTCAGACAGTAATAAGAATGGAGAAATTTGGAGCAAAAAAAGTTCATAATAACAACTGTAATTTATCAGCTACTTAGTATGTGGTAGGTGATTGTAGAAACATGATCTGTCACAATATTCTTGGGATTTGTCATTCAACAAATATATTGAGCTTCTATTTCCCTGAAATTATTCCAGTTACTAGAGACAAAGAAGTGACCATAGCAGAAAAGTTCCTGCTCTCATGAAGCTTGCAGGTTAGAGAAGAGAAATCTCTAGTAAACACAAAGTAAAATACATTTCATGTCATAAGTACTATGGAGAAAGTAATCTGAGAAAGCAGTAAGGAGTGTTGGGGTGCTAGTTTAAATGAGGCGGTGGGGAGAAGCTTCTTTCCTATTCTTTCCTAAGATGATCCCTGAAAGAGATGAGAAAAGGAACCACATGCATATCAGACAAAAGGTAAATCCCAGCGGAGGTCACAGCAAGAGTCAGACCCTGAAGCAAGAGAATTCTCAGAGTGTTCAAGGGGTAAGTTACAAGTGTGATGAAATGAAAAAAAAAAAAAAAAAAAAAAAATGGGTTTGGGAAATTCAGCTAAAGGTGAGGAGCACTGGTCCAGCTAGCTCTAGAGTCAGGAAATTCTTCACTATAAGTAATGGCATGTACTAGTTAGTATTCACCTACTGTTTTAGTCTTTTTTTTTTTTTTTTTTTTTTCCTGCTGTGACCAAAAGACCTGACAAGGACAATTAGAGGAGGAAAAGTTAATTTGGGGGCTCGTGGTTTCAAAGGTCTAAGTCCATAGATGGCCAACTCCACTGGGCCCAAAGTATGGCAGAACATCATGACTGAAGAGTGGAAGGAAGCAGCTGAAGGCATCAAACCAGGAAGGGCTGGGAGGGAAGGAGAGAGAGAGAGAGAGAGATTGAGAAGAGAGAGAGAGAGAGAGAGAGAGAGAGAGAGAGAGAGAGAGAGAGAGAGAGAGAAGAGAGAGAAGAGAGAAGAGAGAAGAGAGAGAGAGAAGAGAGAAGAGAGAAAATGTGCACCTGAGTGCACTCCTTCACCAAGGACAGAATATATACCCCAACGCACACCTTCAGGAACCTGCCTCCTCCAGCCACACCCCACCACTCAGTTAATCCCTATTAGGGGATCAATGCACTGATTAGGTTGAACCTCTTGTAAACCAATCATTTTTACCTCTAAACCTTGTATTGTCTCACATGTGAGCTTTTCTGGGGACACCTCATATCTAAACCATAACACCTACTATGTATCATCGTCTCACTTCTTACTCTAAAAATTTGGTGGTCATCTGACATTTTCTAATAAACAATTCAAGTAATTCTGAGTGTAAGTCACACAATGAAGGAACTTGTCAATAGAAGAAAGACACTGAGCCTCCAAAGAGGCAAGTACATCCAATGCACTTAAATGACTGGCGAGATAGTATAGAAGAATCATTTTCTTTGTAAAAGAAATATTTTTCATTCAGTGTAAAGTCACCAGAGCAAGAAGCAATTTTCAGCAATACAATTTTTCTTGTTTCTTGGTTTTAAATTTATTTACATTAAAAAATATATCCAGAAAGTATACCTTGAGCATTTCAGTTTACTTTCATGATGCGGAAATTCATGCTGGCCTGTTGTGTTCTTGTGAAAAGGTTTGGAAAATTCAATGCACCATCATTATGGTGTTTTTCTGAAATGCTTTTTTTTTTTTTTTTTTTTTTTTTTTTTTGCTGATAAGTGGTCCTTTGGTGCCCTCTGGTGATCAGTTGGTGAAAACAAGTAATAATTAAATTACACATTTTCTTTCTCATATTGCCATTTAAAGTTTGCAATACTGAAAAACAAAGAAACATTATCCACAAGAATGAGAGTGAACTTGTCAATTCATTTCATGTTGCCTTCATAAAAATTAAAATCTTTGAGAGTGTTAAAACAAGAGAAAGCAATGTTTAACTCCATAAGCTGAGACTAGGCTCAAAACTAGTGTCATAGACAATAGCCAAATTATGGAACCAGCCTAGGTGTCCATCAGCGGATGAATGGTTAAATAAAATGTGGTCTATATGCACAGTGGAGTTTTGCTTAGCAGTAAATAACAAAGTGATGGCATTCATAGGAAATTAAATGGAACTAGAGAACATCATGTTAAATGAGATAAACCAGACTCTAAAAGCTTTCTCTCATACGAGCAAGCTAGAGAGAAAAACAAGCAAACAAACAAAAAATAAACAGAAAGAAAAGGAATTTCGTGAAAATAGAAATAAGATCAGTAAAGAAAGGTGACGGTGAGAGGGCAGAGAGGAGGGGAAGGGGATGTGTGGGAAATGACACAGGCCAAATCATGCTGTGTGCATATACAAACATACCACAATAAATCCCACTGTTATGTTCTTATTGGAATGTACTGATAAAATCATTTTGAAAGGAAAAAAATCCCATAGGAAAAATTCATAAATCTTTGAGACTAACAAAAATTCATTAGATTATCACTTCAGTGTGCACACTCTCAATAAATCCTCTCAAACTGAAACAATGCAAGTAAATTTTAAAACCATTGAAAATCAGATTAAAAACAAAACACACCCACAGTAGGAGAGAATGGTATTTTTCTGGGTAACCTGAAGTATCAATAGGTTGACAAATATAGATAATATGGTCCTATGGTGTACAGTTGCACATCATTTTTTAATTATCTCAGTAGCATGGAGCAGGTTTTTGAAATCAGGTTGATAAATTCTTTCAATTGGTGGTAATAGTGATCATCAACATATTTGGACTTATTTCTCTCCTCTTTGTATTTCATGCACAATGTATTTCAATGCTTACTTTTTCCTCTTTGTTTTATTTTGGATTAATTGAACTTTTTTTTTATTTAAAAAATCAGTGTTAACCTTGAAATATTATCATAAATATGTAATAAATTCTTGAGTTAATGATTCTTAAATAATACTTAAGAATGTAAGTTCCTTGGGCTGGGGTGTTGTTTTCATTTGTCCACTGTTGTATTACCAGCTCCTAAGAAAGTTCCAGGCCTTAAGAACATTTTAACCATCTTCATCTCCTCATGACCCACATTCTGCTAAAATTTATTATTTTAGTGCTTTTTTAAAAAACTTTAACACAAATTTGACAACATCATTTTCTCTATCATCACTACTTTCAGATTTTCTTCGGTATTTATCATTTCATCTACTCACCATTACTTCTTGCTTTTTGTACCTTTAAAAAATTTTTTTTGTAGTTATGTACGGAGAGCATGTCTTTATTTTTTTATTTTTATGCAGTGCTAAGGATGGAACCCAAGTGCTCTGACACTGAGCTAAAGTCCCAGCCCTTTTGTATCCTCTTTTTTAAAGATTCTTTTAATTTGTTCTAATTAGTGTACATGACAGTAGGATGCACTTGTACATTTTGATAAATCATACATAAATGGAGTATAATTTCTCATTTTTATGATTGTACATATGGTAGGATCACATCAGTCATGCAGTCATATATGTACATGAGATAATAATGTCTTTCACTCTACCATCTTTCCTACCCCAGATCCCTTCCCCTCCTTTCATTCCCCTCTATCTAATGTGAAGCAACTCTATTCTTCCCTAACCACTGGCATCCCCTGCATTGTGAATTAGCATCCTTGTGTTACAGAAAACATTCGGCCTTTGTTTTTTTGGGTTTGGCTTATTTTGTTTAGTATGATATTCTCCAACTCCATCCATTTACCAGCAAATGCCATAATTTCATTATTCTTTAAAGCTGAGTAATATTTCATCCTATATATATATATATATATATATACACACACACACACATAAATACATATATATAATATATACACCTACACACATGTGTATATATCACATTTTTTTTATCCATTTGTCTGTTGAAGGGCACCTAGGTTGGTTCTATAGTTTAACCATTGTGAATTGAGCTGCTATAAACATTGATGTGGCTGCATTACTGTAGTACGCTGATTTTAAATCCTTTGGGTATAAACTAAGGAGTGGAATGACTGGGTCAAATGGCGGTTCCATTTCAAGTTTTCTGAAGAATCTCCGTACTGCTTTCCATAATAGTTGCACCAAATTACAGTCCCTCTAGCAATTTATGAGTGTGTCTTTTCCCCCACATCCTCGCCAACATTTATTGCTGATTATATTCTGGATAATCGCCATTCTGATTGGAGTGAGATGAAATCTTAGTGTAGTTCTGATTTACATCTCTCTAATTGCTAGAGATGTTGGACATTTTTTCATATATTTTTTGAAGTCCACTGTTAGATGTTCCTTTGGTTAAGGATTGATGGTGGTAATGCTCTTAATTTTTATTAAGAAATGTGTTGTCTAGAGTTTTGAAAAGTTTTTCTGGGTACTGGAGAGAAGATGGACTATTATTTTCTTTCTTTAAAGGTATTATTTCTCTATTTTCTGCCTTATGTTTTAGCTTCTAAGAATAAATCTGTCAGTCCAATTATTTACCTTATTTTGCAGAATTCCTGTGGCTTCTTATTACTCTTTTTCTTTCCTTTTTGATACAAGTTGTATTTTTTAAGTGCATACGTTAATTTCTTTGGTGTATTCCACAAAATTCTCACTTTTCAAATGTTGCCACTCTTTTTTCTTTTTTTTCTTTGTAAGACTCTGATTAGTATGTTATACCTTACTCCATTTTTCATGAAGCTAACTTTTCTCTCCTTCATATATGTATGTGTGTGTGTGTATTTGTATATGTATACAAATTTTTCTCTTGGTTCACTCTGAATTATTATCTTCAAATCCAGATTCCAGGTCACCACTTCTATTTTCAGGTGTATCTTAATCAACTATTTAACTCACTCTTGGAATTATGATTATTTTATTATTTTATTTTCAAAAATTTTACTTTGTTCTTTTAAAATTTCCACAACCTTTTTTTTCTTTGAGTCTCCTCACCCTTTTTCATGTATTTAGTAGCCATATTTTATATTCGAACGTTTTGTACATTTTATTATATTGTGTCTGAAAATTCTTATATTTCAAGATTTGTTTCCTACTGAATATCATTCAATAATTTTGTTTCTTGTGTATTGGTGATTAAAAAAAAAATGTGATCCCATATCTGGTAGGACTTTCTAAAAATGCTTTGCACCTAAATTGGTGAGTCTCCTTAAAAGACCATTTGCATGTGCTTCTGTCTTGGCCCAGTTTTTTGTTCTGACCTGAAAACTCATAGCTTTTCAAGAACTATAACTTAACATCAGAGTTACAGGTCTCCCCACTTGCCAGCCCCTTATCTTTGTGTGGGCTCTTTTCACTGAGGGTATTTGTCTTAATTATGTAGTGTAAATATGGTTACAGATACATAGTGAAGCAAGGGAAGGAGGAGACTGAAGTGCCTCCAAGTACTTGTGGTAAAAGATAACAAAAGAATATAAAAACCCCATAGAGGAAGGAGTAGTTGAGACCTTAAGGAATGAAGAAGCCCTGGTCACTGTACCAGCAAAGAAACCTCAACCAGCTGAGGTAGAAAATGGGTTGTAGAGGAAAGAAATTGTAAATTCGAACTAAGTTTTCATACCATTATTTTTTTCCTTGCATGATCATATACATATTTACATAATTTCCCTCGCCTATTTGCACGGCTTTTGGTTAATTTACTCTTCTAGTAAAATATTTAGAGAATATTAAAATGGGGTGTAATTGAATTGGAAAACGAACAATGAATGCAATTACTGATGAGGCTTTGGGTCTGTTTTGTCAGGGACAGCGTGAGCATATTTTTGTTTGCATGAGGGATACTCTTACTGTTAGGAATTTTTTAAAATGTAAATATTGGAAGGATGATGTGTATACATGTCGTGCTGTCAGTTGTGTTATCAAAGAGATGGGCTGCCACGGAAACTGGATTGCCTGTGTCAACACCCATCCTTAGAATTTTGCAGCAGGCAGAGGCTGCAGAAGTAACATCACGTTCTCAGACTTGCTGGCTGCCAGCACGGCAGCTAGTGGTTTAGGTTCTACCAAAAAGATGCACTCAGAGGCGACTGACTTAGAACTGGATCCCAGGAGGAGAGAGGCAGGATGTATGATGCCCATTTTTCTGACACAAATTACTTTAGTAAATTAAGTTGTATTTCTGAGATAACTGTGAAAGCAGTGGCATTCTGACTATGGCAGTGACAGAAACTTTACTCTCTGCCCAGTTTTTATGGTGTCATTTGGGAAATTATTTCTGCAAGTTTAGTTTAAACGCTGTTCCTTCTACCAGTTCTATTAGCCTTTAATAATTCCTTTCTGTCTAGACCATAGCAGATTATATTGTTTGAAATTAAAAACGCTAGCCAATATTGTATATGTAAGTGCACCCCCATGTTGACAGATACTTTATCCAATATTAGAGGGACTGAGAGAGTGAGCTCTAAACCAGCATGAGACTGTCCTACTCCATTACCCTGTTATGACCAAACCCTGTGCCACGGTTCCCAGGTGCTACCCAGTGGGTTGGCTGAGCTGCCTGTTGCTGGACTGAGATTTGGGCAGGCTGTGGTGGAGGTGGAGGCAATGGTGTGTCTGTGCCTTACGGATGCCTGCGCCACTGGTGGGCTATTATTAGCCTGCTGACCTACAGGTTGGGGAGACCCCTGGGTTGACTGACCTATATTCTGAACCAAAGCCTGTGAAGGGGTTTTGGCCCCAGGACCCTTATTATCCCAAGTTTCAGTATTCATGTTATGCTTTATTGGGGTGGTGGAAGACTTGACCCTGCAATGCCATTTTTGGTCTTCAGATTGGCTTGTCGTTTTGCAGGCTTGCTAGCAATATCAGCCCAGGATGCTGGTTTTGGAGGAGCAATGGTAGCTGGAGGCAAACTGTTGGAAGCCACGATGTTACCAGTAATGGATCCACTACTAACAGTAGAACCTACAACTTCTGGAACACTGCTTGCAACTTCTGTGCTACCCAGCTTCAGAGCTGCCATCCCTTGGTCTATAGTATTCATGCCAGGATCCTTATTGAGGGTCTTATTGGCAAAAGCTGACTATCCATCAATTGTGGCTCCACCTAAGAAGCTAGGTGCATAAGCATAATTGCTACTATTTCCAGAGATAAAAAAGACTATTTCATATACTTAAGAACCTTATTTTAAAAGTAACCATATCTCTTGAGTTCCAGGCTATGGCCAGAATTAAAGGAAGTGGTAAAACCCCCCTACAGGGTGGAGATAGAATAGTCAAGGGGTTAACCTTGAGTAGGGCACACATATATACATGCCCACGTGTATTTTATAGTACATATGTTCTTATTTACACACAAAATGGAAATTAAAAATTTTATGTGAATATATATTATAAACCTGATATACTTACAAAAATGGGATATTTTATATTAACTCTTAAATAACTCATATTTCATTTATGATATGATGAAAATTTTAATATTTTATTAAATATTCTTCTGCAACATCAATTTGTATGTATTACCAATGTTAACCAAATCAATCATTTGACATCTAGTATTTTTGAAACTTAAAAACACTTCAGTAAGTATCTTAGTTTTTAAGTATTTGTATATGTTTACATGTATTCATAATTATTTCTCTAGGATAAATCCTTATATAGGTAATTGCTGGATTGGGAGATTTAAAATATTTTGGACTTTAAAAAATATTTTAAATTATTACATATTTTTATATAGTAATTAAAATAGCCTTTCAGAGAGGTTGTGGCCATTTTAAAAATACCTGATAATTTATAGGGATTCTCTCTCTCTCTTTTTTTTTTTTAACCTTTATTTTATTTATTTATCTATATGTGGTGCTGAGAATCGAACCCAGTGCCTCACCCATGCCAGGCAAGTACTCTACCACTGAGCCACAACCCCAGCCCTGGGATTCTCTCTTTTTGCACCCTTCTTCACAGATTTTATTAGTTTTAGAAAATTGTCAATTTATGGGTGAAAAAAATCCACCTAATTTTAAAATTATATTTGATTATTGTGAAATTGAAATAACTTGATGTGTTTGTTTTTCTTGGTTATATTGCTTCATCATGAATGCTATGGTTTGAATTCATTTTCCAAATTCATGTGGAGACTTAATCCCCAGGGGAACAGTATTGGGAAGTGGGGCTTTCGGGGGAGGGGTTTAGATCATGAGTGCTTTGCCTTCATGAATGGATTGACTCCATTATAAAAGGTGTGATGGAGGAATTTGGTACTTTATTGCTGCTTCCATCCTTTTTTCCAGATGAGAACACAGCGTTCCTCTCCTCTGGGGGAGGCAGCAACCAGCCACCATTTTGGAAGGAGAGTGGGCTCTTCATCTTGGACTCCTACCCTCCAGACCTATGAAAATTAAATTTCTGTTCCATGTAAGTTACCCACTCAGCTATTTTGTTACAGTAGCAAAAATGGACAATGCCCTTTGCTAATATTTTCCTATGATTTTGCAACATTTTTAGAATTAAAAATAGTTGTTTCTTCTTCTGTCATAGAGTAGAAAATATGAACTTTTGCACTTACTACTTGTGCAGTAATTAGTATGTCTTGGTTTCCTTAATTTTTTTATTGGTTCTTTTTAGTTATATATAACAATAGGATTCATTTTGATATGATGATAAAAACATGGAATTTAATTTGTTCTAATTCAGTCCCCAGTATTTCACCTTTCCCTCCCCTCCTAGCTCCCCCTCTTCCCTTCCCTCTACTCTACTGATCTTTCTGCTATTTGGTTAGAGTTTTTTGTTGTTGTTGTTTTTGTTTTTTAATTAGTGTCTTGTGGATGCACATTATGGTGAAATTCACTGTGTTATATTCATATATGTACAGAGGAAAGTTAGGTCAGAATCATTCCACTGTCATTCCTTATCCTATCCCTCCCCCTCCTCCCTTCCCTTCATTCCCCTTTATTTACTCCACTGATCTTTCCTCTATTCTTTTTTTTTTTTTTTTTTCTTTTTTAACAACTGCTCCCCACCTTTTGGATTAGCTTCTGCATATCAGAGAAAACATTCAACC
Source organism: Sciurus carolinensis (assembly GCF_902686445.1). Classification (NCBI taxonomy): domain Eukaryota; kingdom Metazoa; phylum Chordata; class Mammalia; order Rodentia; family Sciuridae; genus Sciurus; species Sciurus carolinensis. The sequence goes on from NC_062216.1 coordinate 30,011,410, forward strand.
TTTGACTTTTGGGGACTATGCTTATTTCACTTAGCATAATTGTTTCCAGTTCCATCTACTTTATTTACTGGCAAATGCCATGAAGTCATTCTTCCTTATGGCTAATACTCCATTGTGTACATTTTATTTATCCATTCATCTGTTTAAAGGCACCTAGTTGGTACTATAGCTTGGCTGTTGTGAATTTTGCTGCCATAAACATTCATGTGTCTGTGTCGCTGCAGTATGCTGATTTTAAGTCTTTTGGATATATACCTAGGAGTGGGATAGCTGGTTCATATGGTGGTTCCATTCCTAGTTTTTTGAGGAATCTCTATACTGCTTTCCAGAGTGGTTGCACTAGTTTGCAGTCCCAAGAACAATGTATGAGTGTACTTCCTCCCCATCCTCACCAACATTTATCGTTACTTGTATTCTTTATAATTGCCATTCTGACTGGAGTGAGATGAACTCTCAATGTAGTTTTAATTTGCATTTCTCTAATTGCTAGAGAACATTTTTTCATATATTTTTTGACCATTCCTATTCCTTCTTTTAAGAAGTGTCTGTTTAGTTCCTTTGCCCATTCACTGATGATTTATTTTTTGGTGTTAAGTTTTTTGAGTTCTTTGTATATCCTGGATATTAACGCCCTGTCTGAGGAGCAGGTGGCAAAGATTTTATCTCATTCTGGTGGCTATCTCTTCATGCTTTTAATTGTTTCCTTTGCTGTAAAGAAGCTCTTAAATCCCATTTGTTGATTTTTTAATTTTACATGTTGCACGCTAGAAGTCTTGTTAAGGAAGTCAGTTCTTGAGCTCATAGGTTGGAGTGTTGGGCCTACATTTTTGTCTAGTGTTTTCAGGGTTTCTGGGCCTAATTTCTTTCACGTTGAGTTGACTTTTATGCAGAGTGAGAGACAGGGGTTAAAATTCATTCTATTACATGTGGATTTCCAGTTTTCCCAGCACCATTTGTTAAAAGGGCTTTCCCTCCAACGTGTTTTTGGCACCTTTTTCTACTTTCAGATAACTGTGTTTAGGTGGATTTGTCTTTGTGTATTTTATTCTATTCCAATGGTCTTCTTGCCTGCTTTGGTGCCAGAACCATGCTGTTTTTATTACTATAACTCTAGTATAATTCAAGGTTCGGTAGTGGGATGACTCGTGTCATTTTTCTCACTAAGGATTGCTTTGGCTATTCTGGGTTTCTTATTTTTCCAAATGAATTTCACAATTGTGTTCTTTTACTTCAATGAAGAATGTCATTGGAATTTGGTGGAGATTGCATTGAATGGCATGGCCATTGAATGGTATGGTGGTATGGCCATTTTGGCAATATTAATTCTTCTATCCAAGAACATGGAAGATCTTTCCATCTTCTAAGGTTTTCTTCAATTTCTTTCTTTAGTGTGCTATAGTTTTCATCGTAGAGGTCTTTCATCTTTATTGTTAGATTGATTCCCAATAATTTTTAAATTATTTTAAAAATTCTTTTAGGTTACTGTGAATGGGATAGTTTTTCTAATTTCATCACTGGAGTAAGGAACATGACTGATTTCCAAGTGTTGATCTTGTATCCTGTTACATTGCTGAATTAATTTATGAGCTCTAGGAGTTTTCTGGTGTTTTTTGAATCCTCTAACTATAGAATCATATCATCAGCAAAGAGAGATATTTTGAGCCCTTCTTTTCTTATTCATATCCCTCTAATTTCTATTTTTGCCTGATTACTCTGATTAGAGTTTCAGAATTATGTTGAACAGGAGTAGTGAAAGTGAGCATCCTTATCTCATTCCTGTTTTTAGAGGAAAAACTTTCACTTTTTCTCCATTCAGAATGATATTTGCCTTGGATTTGTCATATATAGTTCTTATGATGTTGAGGTAAGTTCTTTCTATCACTTGTTTTTTTCTAGTGTTTTAAACATGAATAAGTGCTATACTTTGTCAAATGTTTTTTCTGCATCTATTGAGATAATCATGTGCTTATTTTTCTTAAATCTATTTATGTTGTGAATTATATTTATTGTTTTCTGTATGTCAAACCAAACTTGTATCCCTGGAATGAAACCCACTTGATCATGGTGCACTATCTTTTAGATTTGTTTTTGAATGTGGTTTGCCAGAATTTTATTGAGAATTTTTTGCATCTATGTTCATCAGGGATATTGGTCTGAAGTTTTCTTTCCTTTGTGTAGCTCTCGTTTTGGTATCAGGGTGATATTGGTTTCAGAGAATGAGTGTGGCAGTGTTCCCTCCTTTTCTCTTTCATGGAATAATTTGAGGAGGGTTAGTATTAGTTCTTCTTTAAAGGTCTTGTAGAACTCAGCTGAAAATCCATCTAGTCCTGGGCTTTCCTTTGCTGCAAGGCTTTTGATAGCTTTTAAGTTTCTTTACTTGAAACTGATCTGTGTAAGTTTTCTATATCCTCCTGGTTCAATTTGGATAGGCCCTGTGTCTCTTGGAATTTGTTAATACCCTCAATATTTTGTAGTTTATTGGAGTATAAATTTTTAGAATAGATTCTGATGATCATGTGGATTTCAATATTGTCCATGGCGATATTTCCTTTTTTATCTTGGATTTTGATAATTTGAGTTTTTCCCTCTTTCTTTTGGTTAGTTTGGATAAGAGTTTATCAATTTTGTTTATCCTTTCAAAAAAACAACTCTTTGTTTTGTTGATCTTTTGCATTGTTTTTTAATCCTGCACTTTTTAAATTGATTTTGGGTCTGATTTTAATTATATCCTGTCTTCCACTGATTTTGGTGTTGGTTTATTCTTTTTCTAAGGCCTTGAGATGTAATGTTAGATTATTTATTTGCTATCTTTCCATTCTTTTCATTTATGAGCTGAATGCCATGAACTTTCCTCTTTGAACTGCCTTCATGCCAGGCTTGGTGGGACATGCCTGTAATTCCAGTGACACAGGAGGCTGAGGTAGGAGGATTGCAGGTGCAAGGCCAGGTTCAGCAACTTAGTGTGGTACTAAGAAACTTAGACCCTGTCTCAAAATAAAAAATGTAAAGGAATGGAGATGTAGCTCAGTGGTTAAGCATTCCTAGGTTCAAACCCTGTTTTTTAAAAAAATAAACTTCCCTTGGTTCTGTCCCAGAGATTTTGATATGTTGTATCACTATTCTCATTTACTTCTAAGAATTTTTTTATTTCTCCCCTTATTTCTTCTGCTATTCATTCATCATTCAAAAATGTATGACTTAATCTCTAGGTGTTAGAATTTTTTTATCTTATTATTTCTAATATGCTAGCATAGAAATGCAAGGTATTAACTCTGTCTTTTTTTTATGTATTTGCTAAGATTAACTTGTGACCTAAAACTTTTAGAAAATGTTCCATGTGTCACTGATAAGAAAGTGAATCCAGTCATTGATGGATGAATATTCTATAGATGTCTGTTATGTTCTGTTTTAATCAGTTTTTGTGCTGCTGTGACTGAAAGACCCAGCCAGAACACTTGTGGAGGAGGAAAAATTTATTTGAGGGCTCATAGTTTCAGAGGTCTTAGTCCATAGAAGCCTGGTTCCATTCCTGGGGCTCAAAGTGAGGCAGAACATCATGGTAAAAGAATGTGGTAGAAGGAAGAGGCTCACATGATGATCATGAAGCAGTGAGAGACTCCCCTGGCCAGATATAAAATATGTACTCCAAAGGCACACCTGCAATGCTCACCTCCTCCAGTCACATCCTACCTGTCCTCAATTACCACTCAGTTAATCCCATCAGGTGATTAATTCACTGATTGGGTTAAGGTTCTCAACCCAATCATTTCTCCTCTAAACCTTCTTTCATTGTCTCATACATGAACTGGGGGACACCTCATATCCATAACAGGTTCATGTTATTAACAGTATTTTTACTTCTGTAGAATCTTTACTTAGTTTTTATTTGAATGATCTATCTAGTGGTGAGAGAGGCATGTTATAGTCACCCAGTATTATTGCATTGCGTCAATTTGATTCTTCATATTTAGAAGGGTTTGTTTGATGTACATAGATGCTCTGTTGTTTGGGGTGTAAATATTTACAGTCATTATAAGTGTTGTATGATTCCTTTAAGCAGTATGAAATGACCTTTTTTTCTCTTGTGGAAACAAGGTCCCAAAAGTATCCAAACAATTCCTTTCACTTGCCAGTTGTGGTCAGAGAGGTTAAATGTCTACTGACTCTATGACCTTTGTTTAGTTACCGTGTCACATAAACCATGCAGTGTCCTCAGGGGATGTAAGAATTGTGCAACACAGAGAGACTGTTTACCCAGAGAGACTGTATTTCTGTTTACCCAGTTAAATGCATTTATGAGTTGTGCTATGTATTTTACATGTAACTAAGCATTTGTTTTCCATCCAGATTACCGGGGTTATGCTGAAAATATGAACAGTCCCAAAATTTCAGTAGCTTAATAACATAATCTATTTTTTATTCATAATACATATTAAAGAGATTAAAAGGGTTCTGATCTTTGTAATCCAGTCTGTGAACTTGCTAACTGGAAACTCAGTCTCAGCATTAACTTCCAGGATTTCTGAGGCAAGGAAAGAGAAGGAGAAGGAGAAGAAAAATGTGGTGGGTGGGGGAGGAAGAGGGTGGAGAGAGTGAATCAGGCAATGTCAGTCTTTCATAACATCTTTGAAAAGGAGGATTATTTGCAATCTATACAATAACAAGAGTATACCACAGTTACCAGCTTTCACTTCTGAATTCCCCATGACTTCTATTCTCTTTTTTTTTTTTCTTGTCTGGTTGCAAATCAGAGATAAATAACAAGTCTGTCTGTTCTTGGAAGGACTATTCTTTTGGTGGCACTTTGTCAAAAAGCCAGTTATTTACCTTCACTCACTTGGTCTTAACTACTCTCCAGAATTAAAGAAGAATGAGAGAAGAATTTCAGAACTATTCTGCACAACATGAGACCTCTTTTTAATAAAGTCCAAGAATGAATCTATACATAGAAGTGAGCACAACAGAAACCAGGTAGTCAGAATAGTTTAGGGAAAACCAGTAACAGAAATGGCAAGAAAGGGAAAGTTGGTATAACTCTGGAGTTTAGTGTAGTGTGGGTCAGCACAGTATTAAACAGACTATACGAGTCTGAGCAAGACTACTGAGGACAAATATATAGCCCCAGAGAAGAAAAATTTTAAAAATTACACTAATAAGAATAGTTGCTAAAAAATGAGTGAATGGGTGACACACACATATAAAATTTGACTCCCTCAAATTAAGTACTTTGTATTCTTCAGATGAGTGAAATGACACGCAGTGATGGTTGGTTGATAAGTGATGGTGCTACTATGCTAATCTAGGTCAGTTTGATTCTGTGGCCCACGGTTTTTCTAATTTTCAATTAGAAGTATTATTTCATGCAGGCCATTTCATCTTAGCTAAAGAAAATTTATCAAGGTCTTGAATTATGAGAGATTGGTTGCCAATAAGATCATGATACTTCATATTTTTATAATCAGATTGTACAGTATGTTCAGGTTATTTCAAGCACATAAAATTTTTGTGGCAAAGAAGTGCTTATTTTAAGGCTATTCCCATCAGCCCTTTGACCACTGAATTAGTTTTTGTGAGGCACCAGAGGGAAGAAGAGCAATTATACTTGTATATGAAAGCTAGCACAAAGTATTCGATGTGGAAAGTGAGTCTGTGACAATTTTAGTTGATTTCCACTAGATGGTACTATTGAGTTCAGGATTCGACCTGCTACTTATTTTCATGCAGGAATTTGACGAATGATAGAAAATATTCATATTGTGTCACTTTTCCCTCCCGTATTAACATTTCAAAAAAATACATTACTCTTTTTGATTTTGGAGGTAAAATAATAAAAATCTATTTGATTATTTTCAAATCTGGAAATTTGAAAACACTTAAGGTTTTCATGGCATGGTATCTGATATTTTTATCATACATCATATAACCAATCTTTTACAAAAAAAGAACAGGTTTCTCTGGTCATTTTTCATGTGTTTTAAGTTTTTATTACGGCTATTTTCCTTTTTTAGGTAAAATATAGATTTTTATTTTCAGACTATTCAAAGAGTATAAAACGACAGGAAGCTAGTTTTTCAAATGTTGTGTCAGGCAAGATAACACTTTGAGTGGATATGTTTATATGTGAAAATAGACTATCTGTGGGTTCAAATTTTTGTGTCAATTGCCAGGAGACACTATAAAAAATTCTAAATTGTAAGGAATACTTCTTTTATCTTTCAGTTAGTGAATAATGAACATAAGATATATAATTGATTTCTCTGATTCTGTGAGTATGTTATTACAAAATAATAAAGAGCATACAGTACTATTTATTTTTATTTGGGGCTTCCCTAACTAGATATACAACTAGAAGGGATCCTAGGAGTTATTTAATCCATATCCATCCTTCTACTACGGAAGAAACTCAGGATCTGGACCACATTTTAAACTATAAGAAAGATTTTGAGTCTCTGCTGAGTACTCTCTTACTGTCTGCCAACTTTTACCCCATACTTGATTACAGAGTGTCCAGAAGCAGGACCAGATTATGAGTAAAGAATCAGGGTCTTCAGTGTTTGTGGACAATCTCTATTATCCTCAATACAATTCATACAGTTAAGAAGTAACATGAATGACATTAGCATGGACAAATACAAAAACACTATGTCCCTTGAATTAGTTTATATAGTAAAAGTCGAAGACCTTGCTGTCAGGTAGAACTAGTATTGAATGACAGCTCTTTTGCTTAAACCTGTGTGAACTTGGGCAGGTTTCTTTCTGTACTTCCCTGGCGTCCAGACTTCTCATTTGTACAATGGAATGGAGCTGCCAGATGCTATGACTGCATCTGTAATTGCAGCTACTTGGAAGGTTGAGGCACAAGGATAGCTTGGGCCCAGCCCAGGAGTTTATGACTAGCTTGGTCAATATTGTGAGACCCCCCCGCGCCAGGTCTAAATAAACAAATTAAAATAAATAAGCATACTATAATATGGATTTAAAATCCTTACCTTGTGGACTTGTTCTGCAGCTTAAATGAAACAACATACTGGACTCTCAATAGTTACTCCTTTACCTCATGAAATCACTTTTTTTTAAGGGGAAATATCTTTTAAAGCTTAACTTAAGACATGGATCAGCAATATTTAATGGCATGAGTCTGTCCATGTGGCAGTTAGGTTGAGTTCTGACCCTTCTAATGATTAATCCTGATTAATTCTTTGGCTCTAGATTTTGGCAAAGCCTATTTGATTGATTGCATAGGCCTGGCCAGATCAAGCTAACACAAACCCACAGACTACAGAAATCAACAAAGAGATATAGAAAAGACACAGACAATAGAAATGCACTATTTACAGAGGTTGTGTAACTGTTCTAGGACTGAAGTGACCTTGACTGAACTTAGCACAATGCAACAAGGCAGGATTGCACATGGCACTCTTTTTTCTTTACACTCCATTACTTTTCTGTTCCTAAGGATTAATAGTAACATTTGGTCACAGATTCTAGTCATGGAAATATTCTAAAACTGTGAGCATTTATATACTTGAATTTTTTCTTTTCATTTCTCTCATAGTCCAGCAGATGTCAGTCATTCTCTTTAGATAGTCAACATTTATTCCCACCCTTCTACGATCAGTTGAAGAGAAATCACCTTTAGTTATGTTGAAGTGACAATTTTGTTGATCTGTAACAATAATAATGCTGCCCATTAACCTGTCAGAGACTCAAGGAATTTTGCATTCAAACAATGATGAATTTTTATTGAGTCACTTAATTTTTTTAAAAAAAATCTTCATCTCAGTTTCCAAAATGTGTAACTAGGAAATAAATGAGAAAATAACAAAGACATGCAGGGAATTTAAATGTGCATTTGTGCTAAAATAATTTGTTCAGTTTCTAAAAGTGAAGAAGTACCTCTTTAAAAGAAAATACATTAAGTGCAAAAGTCAAAGTATTCTTAAATGTTTTTCAAAATATCTTTGGTTTTAAGCCTACTTTCCCTTTTTTTATGGGAATTAGAGTAGTGTATCCTCAAGGAGTATGTTCTTTAAAATGGAGCAATATGTATAGTCTTCCTTTTTTTTTTTTTGCAAGACCTGAATTCATTCTGGGAAAACTGATAATTTCTCTTCAAGCTTTTTTTGATTCTTGTACTTCAAATTAGTTTATAGAGTCAGTTTGGCTAAATAATATATTTCAATACAGACATTCATGCTCATATCACGTTGAGCTGAACTCCTTGAGATCTCACATAGAAGATATCTCATCTTTACCTGTTTCAAAGATCCTTATTGTTCACCAGCCATTTGCAACCAGGAAAATTAAAATTACCATATTTTTATTTATTTGTTGACAATTGTTTATAATTACATAGTGCTTAAATCCAAAATAATTTAGATGGCTTTTAAATAAAAAAGTCAATTATTGGAAGTGTGGGTTAAACAGTAATTATTCCCTAGGAAACAAATAATCAGTGAAAAAAATATGCCAAACTAGGGAAAATTAGGAAAAGAAAAAACACAGTTGTACACCAAACACCTGTTAATAACTTTATAAAAAAAGTATGGTACATAGTTGAATAGGAAAATATGCTATTTTTAAATTCTAAAAAAGTTACACGCGAAGACTTTTATACCATGACAGTAATGTCTAGAATATATTTTTACACTTTTTAATACTAGACCTTTTCCTCATGGACTTAGCAATATTTGTTATATTATCAAAGAGTACATCAGAATTTATAAGGTAAAAGAAGAAAGAGGTATTGTTATTCACCCATGGTCCACTTTAGAAGTGATTGATTACTCAGTTATCTAAGTGACCAAGTACTTAGTTTTCCAATTTTCAGGGCATGTGGGAAAGTGAGAAGATATAACAGAAAGGAAAGGACAAGAGAACTGCCCAGACAGTAGTATGGTCCAGGGACATAAGGAAAATTGCAGGATGAAGCAGAGTAGGGAGCTGTTATATGTTCCCTGGGTGGAGTTTGTGCTAATGAGCTGCTTGGATTTGAGAAACACTGATTGATGAGTTTCGCCGACAAGTGCTATACAATCATATTCCCATAAGAAGTCACAACTGTTATCATGATATCAGTGCACAGTAAAATAAACACACTGCTTTTTGCATGAACTTGAACATTTGGTTTAGAGATGAGTACAATGGAAGTAAGTAAATCCCCTCCTTTCTATTTTCCCATATCCCCACTTCTAAAGAGTTGTCAGGTATTCAATCATTGTCATGGTTGTATGAAACACTAAGTCCCCATAGTTTATTATTTTTCAGTAGTGTTTTTGAAATACAATAATTTAGAGATCTCTTGACTCTTGGATTTACATTACAAATGCTGGTGTTATGAAAGTTTTGTTAAATTAGTCTACACCATGAAATATGGACTTGTAGTATGTTGTATATAAATTTGAAATTGAAACCCTGCCATGATCTTTATTTAAAGAATTTAAAGCCAGTTTTTAAATTTTAATAAGTTTTTCTTGTAAATGTTTTACGAATATAGTTTATATTTCTGAGGACTGAGACTGTAGATTTGCTTAAACCAAGAATAACCATCAGAACTCGGGTCTCTTCCGGGTTCAACATGTGTTTACTATTTCTCTGTGCCACCTTTCAAGAACTTGAGCTGAGCTGGAGAAAGTTGAGCTGCCAGCCATTGGAGTAGTCAATTAAGACAACACAGCAAAATGAAAGCAACAGATCAGCCTGGAATGGCTTTCTAAGGTAGTACAGCAAGAGCAAAGCAAGAGTGAAAAGCTCCAACTCTATAATGTTCCATTTTTCCTCCTAGAAGGACACACTGGGTAATGGTCAGGTGTACTGGGGCACCACTGGAGGGAATTGTCTCACTACCACATGAAAACTCTCCTGATTTTTTTTTTTTTTTGGACAGGGTTTGGGGGTGAGGGTCAGCAGGAGAGGAAAGGACTATATGTAGGAAAGTATGAGTACTGAGTTAGAGTGGAAATTTCCACTTGAGTAAGGAGGCCTCAACAGAGAGCCCTGGATGAAGTCTTCCAAATGGAGGCAACCAGGCTAGAAATGAAGATATGCCCAAAAGCATGGCTGGTGGGGTGAGATAGGGAATGGGAGGTTCTTAGTCCTGAACTCTAAGTCTATTCAGTGCCCTAGCTTTGCACTAGGTCCACTGAGAGGAGAGCAGTTATTCCTGAAGGTCTCCCAGGAAAAGTCTTGGTGATTTGTTCATGGTTGAGCTTGAAAGATCAGACATAGATAGGATTTGGGCCAGGTGCTACACTCCTTACCACCTTTTAATTTTAGATCAGATTACCTCATTTGCAAATTATTGGAATTGCCTTTACCTGTGTGCTTGCCTAAAGATTGTTTTCTTTCTTGACATGATCCATACCATTAATTGCCATACTGTTTGCTTCTAAATCACCAGTGACACTGTCTCATCCCTTTATTTTGGAATTGAGTACATGTTATTATATCAAATCCAAATCACTCTAGCTAGCATTCAAGGCCTCTGACTGGCTTCTGTTTATCCAATTCTGTATTTGCTCTTCGGACTTTCCTAGACCTAAGATGTTCTTTATCTTTTACTCAGGACTGTTCCTTCTCAGTTCTAGTCTATCATTCTTAGACCATCATGCCTAGCAGCTCAACCAGTCAACTTTATTTCTTTTAGCTTTTGTTCTTTTGTTTGTTTTCTGTGGTGTTGGGGATGAAACCCAGGATCTCGTACCTGCTACATGAGCACTCTACCACTGAGCGACATCCCCTGCCCCTCTATTTTTTTTTTTTTTTTTAAACTGGGCAAGACTTCTCCATGAGGTCATTGCCCTGCCCCTCACCTTGATTCTCTTTGCTTTTGCTGCTGCTCCATGAATTCTTCAGCCCCTGTTTGCCTCATGTTTTTCCACCAGGTTACTGAAATAGAGACATTTATTTATCAAACAGCTTCAAATTATTCTCTAGTTGCTTATTTTTTTAAGATGCTATAGTTCCACCTAAATTTCAGGTGTTATGTTCCCATTCTTGGGCAGTATATCTGTGTTTCCATGGTAGCAGGCACAGTGTTTGGTACTTTCATTTATGTCATCTGATTCGATCTTCACAAAGGTTCACAAGTCAGGTGATTTTTTTAATCATGTTTTTATACAAGATAAAACTGAATCTCAGAAAGTTTAGGTAGTTTTGTCACATGCAAAAGACCACTAGAGTAGTGAGAAGTTCTTTCTTGCTCCAATGTCCATGTTTTTTTCTTCTCCAAGATGCTGCCCTCGATCTGGAAGCACAATAGTGACATAATAAATGGAGAAATGATGCTAATTTACATTTATATTTTCTCTACTTTGAGAAACAGTATGTCTATTTATTGATTGATAAAGTTCTTTCTAAGGTTTTATTTTTTAAAAAATTGATGCTTAGTATTATTAATATGGCAGTGTCACAGAGTCACAGGCCTTGGGTTTGTCCTCCAATGTCTCCATGTTTCATTCAAGCTGTGTCCATTTTTTGTGGCATTGGTTAAGTTGCTAAAATCCTTGGGCTTTGTTTTTCTCACTTCTCAGATGATTTCTGAAGTCCACTTGAGGTTTGAAATTCTATAGTATTTATTTTTACTGAACTCTGGATTTGTTTTATTTAAAAAAGTTCTTAAATCCTCCTTCTCCAATATAGCCTCTATATATCTCTATGTCCTATTATGATATTATCCTCCTGTGGGACAAATTGCCATCTGAGAATTAGAATATGATACTCTTTAAAAATTTTTCATCATATGACTTAAAGTATCACATCTTTACCTGAATTTCTCTTAAAAGATGTATTAGTGTTTTTATGTAAACATTTAACCTAAGATCATTGTTGATTTAGTATCATTCTTAAAGTCATGACTTCTGTCATTTCTGGAGTCAAATAAACAAATTTGAGGGTTTTGTAAATTTCTTCAGGTCATGGACATGTTTTTAATACATTGATATTGCTATTATCATTTCTACTTAATATGTGTTAAAACATTATCTTCATAGCAGATATCATAGGAAAATTCTCAAGGACACACATTCAGTTAAAGTAGATAAAAGAACAAATATATAGTGCTCTTTCCCTAATCTGACAAGAGGAGAAAAGAAAGGAAATTTACTAATGGTGTTCTTATGTGAATAATACAGTTCTGTAATTGAACCTGATTTGTGTGTGAACTTCAAAGTATGCACTTGTGGAAAGTCAAAGTAAAATTAATGAACCTTTAGTAAGATATATGTCTCACTATATGTTCAGTATATGTTTTAAAATATTGATTTTTTTCCATTACTGTTCTTTAGTCTTGAGAAAAGGGAAATGATGCAGGATGAGATGGTGAGAACAGTTAAAGGAAACAATAGTAATGAGTCACAGTGTGAGTCTGTGTTTCAGAGATTCCCATGTTTAGCAAAAATGCTCACAGAGGGTAATGAAAAAAAAAAAAAAAAAAACACTGCTTTCAAAAATATTGTAGTAGCCAAGAAGAAAGTTCAAATTTTAAAAAGCAAAATGAATGTCCACGTCATTACATACTACCCCATTTCCTTGAATTATGGCCGTGTGAAATTGATTTCTCTGTAGATTGGATTCACTGGCAGTTTCCTTTCCTACGTGGTCCCACAGTTCCTTTTCCTTTCTTTAAAGAGCAAAAGTGCCCCTCAGATTTATTATAAATCGTAATGTCCATCCTTACCACAGGAACCAATCTGATATGGCATCTGCTTTGCTGAACAGAGGTGGGCTTTGGAGACCTCCCTGCTTTCTTTTGGGACGTGCACATTTCTGATAAGAGAGGCAGCTACTGGTTTAAAACAATGTAGCCCGAGTTTACACTGGCAAGTGGCTTTTCCTTATTGATGTGGAAACACAGCTGTACCCTCTGTTTACCAGGTTCTCAACATCAAATCTCTGAAGTTATGATCTAGTTAACAAGCATTTCTACTGATGATAAAGTAGAAACTTCCCTCGACTATAAAAGGAAACAGATTTTCTTCTTGGGAACCTGGATCTTGACAAATAGATTTCCTTTCTCAGTGGCTAACCTTCGCTCCTTTCTGCATATGGATCTTGTTAGGATAAAACACAGCTTTGGAGACATTTATTTTCTAATAAATATGGTAACTGCCAGGCTAAAGAATAGAGTTTAAAAGAAAAATCTCATGTTAATCATTTCTTAGTAATTACAAAGACTTACAAGCAAAACTACCTATGTATGTTGGTTAAATCTACCATCAATATATAGATGTACTCAACTGTTTTTCCATTAATATGTCCCCACTTTCTTAATTTTAATTCTTTTTAGTAAAAGAGAGAAACAACCCTAGTTTCCACTATATTGCTTGCAAGCCTACCACTAACATTAGCAGAGTCCCAATCAAAGAACAGATGTAAGATGCCTTAAGATTTGGCTAAATACCTAGCAATTTTAAACTAAGCTAATAGCAAATTAAGTAAAAATATGTACCATTTTCCTTAAAAAATTGACTTATCACTTGAAAGTGTTGATTTGGATTTAAACTTCTTGAACCATCTCAAATTCTGAGTGGGGAAGTGATGGTAGCGGGTGAGAGCTGACTTTTGGCTTCTGCCTTGTCCTTTGCCCTGCCTACTATGAAAGGTCTCAGATGCATAAATGTGGATACTTCAACCCAGCTGCATTCCTAAGCTCCATTCATACCTTCCCCATCTAACAAACAGTTGCACCGTGATCACCTGCAGGACCTAAAAGTATAGACACCAATGGCATAAGAGTCCTTGTGGGGAAAATGTCCCCAACACAAAAATAAATCCTGGAAACAGGCTTGAGATTCTTAGGACTAGAGTATATGAAAGGTGGTCTTGAAAGGTTAGTATAGGCTCAATGGTGAAAGGGGTAATGTCCCCTTGGTTGCATGTAATCCTCAGTTATTTTGAGGACACATCCAAGGAAATACAGGGTGTCCAGGAAACAGTACTGATTACTTAAATCATGGATATGCAGATTTTATGAAATTCTGTATTGAGAATAATTAGGAATATATAATAACAAAGCAACACCATAAGGTACTTCATAAACTTATTTTTAATTTGGGAATCTTATTAGAATAGATAAAATATATGGCTATTCACACAATGTTATTGAGAAGCACAACATCCTGTGCCAAGTATCAACCCTGTCTGAATGACATATTCAACTTTCAATCTATTTCTATTTTTGAGACTAGTATACAAATAAAATAATCATTTTAGATATTGTATCTTTATCCTTAATAACAATTAAGTCATTTTCAACACAATTATTGAGCATCTGTATTGTGCTAGACATTGTGCTGGGTGCTGGGCAATTCCTGTGTAACTAATTTCATAAAGACAGATAAAACATGCATCCTACTTGCAAAGGGTTCAGTATTAGAGAAGATAATTATGACAGCACATGGTGAGCGGTATCTGAAGGGATTTTAAAAATTCCTAGAGTCAGGATAATGCAATGTGAAGTAGTTGGTCTTCTAGCTTAGAGATTCCTTTAATTCTTAATTCTACAATTAACTTAAATATAAGCCTTGATATTTTTCTCTGAGATGGATTGTAATGAGAAACCCTATATAAATGTAATTCTTATTATGTGGCAGGTACTTTGTATATATTACAAAAAACTTGTGAGGAATTATTATTAGGTCTTTTATACAAAGGAAAAAAAATGGAAGCATAGAGGGGTCACTTAAGGTACCAGACATCATGTTGGTAGTGAAAATGAAGCCAAGATGACAACCCAAGTAGTTTGATGCCAGCATTTCTAATTTTAACCTGCATCTTATACTTCCTTGAATGGAAAAGTACATTTTCTGACATGTAGTAAGAGCTTGGAACCCCATCATTATAATTACCATTAGTGACTCTACCTCCATAAAGGGGAGGCAGGAAGGTATGGAAGGTTTCACATGAGCAGAGATGAAGAAGCTGAACTTGAAGGAGTTATGGGTAGACTGAGTAATTCCAGGAAAAAGGATCAGAGAAAGGACAGATGATACTGAAAGGAGACTGGGACTAGAGTGAATGTTAGGAAGCCATGAGAAACGGGGACCAAAATGTAGAGCATCATATACACCAAACTAAGGAATTTGAGCTTCATTGTACAGGAGGTGGAGGGCGGGGTAGATTGACAGAGTTTAAACTGGGAAATGATATCAAGTGAATTCCTATTAATGTGATAATGTCATCCATAATGGAAGAAAGCTTAATGATCTGCCACTCATTTATATGGGAATCACTTAATTCTAAAATTTGAGTGGTTGCTGTCTAAAACCAGTCCTTGACTAGCAGGAAAACAGGGAAAGACTTCAGATGATATGGAAATTGCACTTCCTTTGATCCAGTAGCTATAAAGAAAGTGTGCCCTGGCTTTGCTGCCTTAATGCAGTTTCTTTTCATAGGAATCCCCAAATTCAGATGGTATCCCAATGATGAATTTTTGTGTTGTGTCTCTTTGGATCCTTATCTTTTCCCATATTGAAATACATTAAAAATAAACTCCATATAATTCTTTTGAACTCTTTTTTTTTTCAGTACTGTGATTGAACCCCAAATACACAGATGCTAGACAAGCCCTCTACCACTGAGATACAACCTCACCCCTTTTTATTTTGAGAAAGGGTCTCCCTAAGTCTCCCAGACCAACATTGAACTTATGATTCTTCTGCCTCAGTCTCCTGAGTAGCTGGTATCACAGGCATGTGCCTCCATGGTTGATTAAATTCCATAATAATTCCTAAAGTGGCTTTGCTCTAAGTCCACACGAAGCAATTCTTTATGTACAATTTTCCTCAAATATTTTTGGAAGTACTATAAGTACAAGTTAGTGTACTAAGTTTTGTGGAAGGGGAAAAGATATAAAGATAAAAGGCTAAGTTAATTAACCATTTTGTGTAATTATATAAACTTTTTAATTCAAGTGAGTTCTTTGTATACATCTATATTTTCTGCTTAGTTCAGTCTCCTTCTAGTGATAATCCTGAAAAATCACTTTGCAGTCTTTCCAAGTATCTATTACCTCCTCCATCTCCCATGTCTAATGTAAAGCTAAACTGTTTATTTAACAATTGTGACTGGATTCCATGGATTAGTATAACTGTGTAAAGCTGGATTCAACTATTTCCCTAAGGATATATATCACAACATGAACTTTTTGGCAGAGTTGGTATAGTGCTACTGGTTTTAAAGACCATGTTTTCATTTTTAGACTCTAATAGTTTAAAACTCTCAATATGTCATAGATTTAAAAAATTTGACTTGTTAGAGCCCTCACTGAAAATATAACAAAAATATAAGTTCACGTACATAAAATATTAAACACATGCAACTCTCCTACATATGTACACCTTGCTTTTACACCGTGACTATGACAGCATTGGGGTGGAAAAATGGGTTCAGCGATGTTGATTGAACTGGTTTGTTAAGTGATTGGGTTGACTGATTATTCTTACAAAGTCTATTATTTCTTTGTCTGAATTAATTTAATTGGTTACTTATTGTAGTGTGAATAAACAGTATGTTTTTATACTTGATGTTCAAAGGAGAGATAATGTAAGTCCAATTATAAGAATCCTGTGATTAGTGCACCTCTACAATTTTCCTTCCACCTCACAGATTTCTGGGCATCTCTTTCCTTGTAAATGCTATAGCTGTGACCCAAATACTGTTAGGACATACTATAATGTCTTAGTGATCCTTTTACTAACCATATCCTCTCTTCCAGCAAAATCATTTTTCTAGGATTTTTTTTCCAGGTACTGTTAACTAGTCTTACAGTTTTATGTAACTCACAAAGACTTTATGACTTACATAAAATTTAAGGAAGACTTAACAAGTTTAGAGCTTATAAATATCGATAACTGTTCTAGTGCCGGCAATCAATATGCTGCTAAATTCATCTGATACTTTGGTCATAATGGTGATAGCACTACTGTGCCATTAATACTATTGTTTATTGAGAACTTTCTACATTTCAGTTGACATACAAGGTACTGCACAAGCATTATTTCATTTACTCACCACCACAATCCTATGAAGTAAGTACCATGGTCATTCCTTTCTATAAATAAGAAAACTGAGACTTAGATTAAATATCATGCTCAGTCACATAGCCAGTGAATGGCAGACTCAGTATTTGAAGGTAGAATCTTTTAATGAAGAGCAATAGTTCCTATCCATGAAGCTGAAATCCCATCATATGACCTGATGTATTTGGCCTTATTTCTTTTACATAATATTTACATTTCTCTTACATAATATTTACATAATATTTAAATAATATTTATAGGGCACTTTTTATGTGATGAACACTGATTGGAATACTACAATGTATTTATTTGTTAAATCTGCCAAACTTATGATCTATGTATGGTTTTTACATATGAAGAAACTACACAGAGAAGTTAATTAGCTTGACTGATGTCCACTGAATCCGCCTGAGAGATGCTCACATGCTATAGAACCTACTGTCACTAGGTTATATATTCATAGGTTGGCAAATTTATTATTAATAAATATCTAACTTTACATTATTTCTGCAGAACAAAATAACCCGAATTTTCACATTGGGATGTTGAAACATTATATAAAACCCAAAGATCAAATGCAGAGTATATTAAGTATACATAAAAGGCAATGCAGAACTCGCAGGGAGTCACTTCTTAATTTTGATTATTTAATTTAAGAAGAAGTCATATCTTTGGTCAAAATCAGGCTGAAAACTGTCATAGCTGAGACTTTAAAGGTTAATTTTATTTCAAGCTGTTCGTGAAATTTAGGAAGTCTGAGGTTTCATAATCCCTTAATTAACTGATCAAATCCTTTTAGCAGAATATGTTTCAGTGTTTCTATGCACCTAACAAAAGCAGAGTCTTATTAATTTTTGATAATCTTCAAATTAGGCTTACTCATATGACCCAATACTCTGTACATAAGATCTAATTTACAGATACCTTCAATTCAAAGAGAAAATTTCAATCCTTTATTTTCATTTCCAGTGTGATCGTTTCTCCCTGAAACAAATCGTAGTCATATATATTTTTATTGACTGTCAAAAAACATAAATGCCATAAATTCATATGAAGAATAGGGTATAGCCTGAGAATATGCCAAGATTAAGATTGGTTTGCTATACTCAAACTAAGGGCATGTCCAATAAACATTAATAAAAGCTGATACTTTTGTTTTAAAATGGTGTCCATTTATTGGTATCAAAATAGACATGAAGACAAATAGAACAGAAAAGAGGACACAGAGACAAATCCACCCACCTACATAGCCATCTGATACTTGACAAAGGTGCAAAAGTATATTTTGGAGAAGAAACAACAAATGGTGCTGAGGACACTGGATAACTATATGTAGAAAAATGAAACTAGACCCTTCTCTCTCACCCTGCACAAAACTCAAATCAAAATATATCAAATATTTAGGAATTAGACCAGAAACTGTGCAACTGCTAGAAGGAAAAATATCTCTATCATGTAGGTGCTGGCACTCACTTTCTTAACAAACCCCCAAAGTACAAGAAATAAAACCAAGAATCAATAAGTGGGATGCCATCAAACTAAAAAGGTTCTGCCCAGCAAAAGAAATGATAAAGAGCATGAAGAGAGAACCTACAGAATGTGAAAAAACCTTGGCCAGTTATTCCTCTGATATGGGATTAATAACCAGAATATATAAAGAACTCAACACACACACTCCCCAAAAAAAAACCAATAACAGCAAACAATCCAGTCAATAAATGAACAAAATAATTAAACATAAATAGAAACTTCTCAAAAGAAAAAAACATAAATGACCAATAAATATATGAAAATATGTTCAACATCTCTAGCAATCAGGGAGATGCAAATAAAAACTATACTAAGCTTTCATCTTACTCCAGTCAGAATGGCAATAACTAAGAACACAAACAATAATAAATGCTGGCAAGGTTGTGGGGGAAAGGTACACTTGTACACTGTTGGTGGAACTGCAAATTAGTATAGCCATGGAAAGCAGTATGAAGATTCCTCAAAGAATCATCCCATATGGTAGGATGGAACCACCATATGACCCGGCTATCCAGCTCTTTGGCATTTTCCCCAAAGATCTAAAATTGGCATACTATGGAGACACAGTCACATCCATGTTTACAGCAACAGAATCACGATAGGTAAATTGTGGAAACAACCTAGATATCCATCCATAGATAAATGGATTAAGAAATAGTGGTATATATACACACAATGGAGTACTACTCAGCTAAAAAAAAAAAGTAAAAAGAAAGAAATTATGGTATTTGCTGATAAATGGCTGGAAATGGGGAACATCATGCTAAGTGAAATAAGCCAAACTCAGTAACTCAATGGTTGAATGGTTTCTCTCACATACAGAAGAAAGAGCAGACTAAAGAAAAGGGGGGAAGGGAGGATAGGATAATCTAAAGATAAAGGGAAGATCGGTAATGAAGAAGAAGATTGAGAGGCAGAGTGGATGAGTTAGAGGAGACAAAACAGAATGAATTATTTAAAGAATTATGTAAAGAATTATGTTATGTGCATATGTAAATATACCACAGGGAATTTCATCTTTATGCATAAGTAAAAAGAACCAATCAAATATGAATAAATAGATGAGCAAAAGGAAATCTAGTAAAGGGAGGAGAAGAGACCATGGAGGGAAGACAGAAGGGAAAATGGGGGATCATGAACTGAAATCAAATTCCATGCATGCATGAGTTTGTCAGAATGAGCTCAGTTACTATGTAAAACTATCAGGCTCTAATTTAAAAAATGTTTTTTAAAAAAAGGTGTCCATTTAGAATTATTTATTTATTTATTTATTTATTTATGTATTTATTTATTTATTTATTTATTTTCATGCTGGGGTTTGAGTCCAGGTCTGCAAGCATGCTAGGCACATGCTCTATTACTGAGGCTACATCTCTAGCCAGGTGTTAATTTAATATCCCAGATTAATCTATCCAACCATCAAGGTTGTTTCTTATCATGTTCTAAAAAATTTCTGATTTTAAAGCTGTGATTATTCAGATTAACTTTTTCTTCATATAAAAGAAATATCTCTAGCCTATATATACAGTTAAATATTTCACTTTATCCTTGAGAAATTCTCAATAGAGTTAAACAGGAAAATGAGCCAAATGGCAACATAAAATTTATCTTTTATCTGTTGATTGCTTGTAGATCTTTTCTGTGAAGTGTCTGTTCATTTCCTTAGCCCATTTGTTGATTGGATTATTTGTGTTCTTGGTGTAGTGTTTTTTGAGTTCTTTATATATTCTGGAAATTAGTGCTCTATCTGAAGTATGAGTGGAAAAGATTTTCTCCCACTCTGTAGGTTCTCTCTTCCCATTGCTGATAGTTTCCTTTGCTGAGAGAAAGCTTTTTAGTTTGAATCTATCCCATTTATTGATTCTTTTTTTAAAATTTTTATTATTATTGTATACAAATGGGATACATGTTGTTTCTCTATTTGTACATGGAGTCAAGGCATACCATTTGTGTAATCATACGTTTACATAGGTCTATGATATTTGATTCACTATTTTTTTCCCTCCCCCCCCACCCTTCCCACCCCTCTTTTCCCTCTATACAGTCCTTCTTTCCTTCATTCTTACCACACTCCTTATCCCTAACCCTAAACCTAACCCTAAACCTAATGCTAACCCCTCCCACCCCCCATTATATGTCCTCATCCGCTTATCAGCGAGATCATTTGTCCTTTAGTTTTTTGAGATTGGTTTATCTCACTTAGCATGATATTCTCCATTTTCATCCATTTGCCTGCAAATGCCATAATTTTATCATTCTTCATTGCGGAGTAATATTCCATTGTATATATATGCCACAGTTTCTTTATCCATTCATCAACTGAAGGGCATCTAGGTTGGTTCCACAATCTGGCTATGGTGAATTGAGCAGCAATGAACATTGATGTGACTGTATCTCTGTAGAATGCTGATTTTAAGTCTTTTGGGTATAGGCCAAGGAGTGGGATAGCTGGGCCAAATGGTGTTTCCATTCCAAGCTTTCTGAGGAATCTCCATACTGCTTTCCAGAGTGGCTGCACTAATTTGCAACCCCACCAGCAATGTATGAGTGTTCCTTTTTCACCACATCCTCGCCAACACCTATTGTTGCTTGTATTCTTGATAATCGCCATTCTAATTGGGGTGAGATGAAATCTTAGGGTAGTTTTGATTTGCATTTCCCTTATTACTAGGGATGTTGAACATTTTTTCGTATATCTGTTGATTGCTTGTACATCTTCTTCTGTAAAGTGTCTGTTCATTTCCTTAGCCCATTTGTTGATTGGATTATTTGTATTCTTCGTGTAGAGTTTTTTGAGTTCTTTATATAATCTGGAAATTAGAACTCTATCTGAAGTATGGTTGGCAAAGATATTCTCCCACTCTGTAGGCTCTCTCTTCACATTTCTGATAGTTTCCTTTGCTGAGAGAAAGCTTTTAAGTTTGAATCTATCCCAGTTGTTGATTCTTGCTTTTATTTCTTGTGCTATGGGAGTCCTGTTAAGGAAGTCTGATCCTAAGCAAACAAGTTGAAGATTTGGACCTACTTTTTCTTCTATAAGATGCAGGGTCTCTGGTCTGATTCCAAGGTCCTTGATCCATTTTGAGTTGAGTTTTGTGTAGGGTGAGAGATAGGGATTTAATTTCATTCTGTTGCATATGGTTTTCCAGTTTTCCCAGCACCATTTGTTGAAGAGGCTATCTTTTCTCCATTGCATATTTTTGGACCCTTTGTCTAGTATGAGAAAATTGTATTTATTTGGGTTTTTGTCCATGTCCTCTATTCTGTACCATTGATCTACCTGTCTATTTTGGTACCAATACCATGCCGTTTTTGTTACTATTGCTTTGTAGTAGAGTTGAAGATCTGGTATTGCAATACCCCCTGCTTCGTTCTTGCTACTTAGGATTGCTTTAGCTATTCTAGGTTTTTTTTTCTTCCAGATGAATTTCATAATTTCTTGCTCTATTTCTGCAAGGTACATCATTGGGATTTTAATTGGAATTGCATTGAATCTGTATAGCACTTTAGGTAGTATGACCATTTTGACAATATTAATTCTGCCTATCCAGGAACATGGGAGATCTTTCCATCTTCTAAGGTTTTCTTTAATTTCTTTCTTTAGCGTTCTGTAGTTCTCATTGTAGAGGTCTTTCACCTCTTTTGTGAGATTGATTCCCAAGTATTTTATTTTTTTCAAGGCTGTTGTGAATGGGGTAGTTTTCCTAACTTCTCTTTCTGAAGATTCATCACTTATGTATAAAAATGCATTGGATTTATGAGCATTGAACTTGTAACCTGCTACTTTACTGAATTCACTTATGAATTCTAAAAGTTTTCTGGTGGAATTTCCAGGTTCCTCTAAATATATAATCATGTCGTCAGTGAACAGGGATAGTTTGAGTTCTTCTTTTCCAATTCATATCCCTTTAATTTCTTTGGTTTGTCTAATTGCTCTGGCTAGGGTCTCAAGGACGATGTTGAATAGAAGTGGTGAAAGAGGGCATCCCTGCCTTGTTCCAGTTTTTAGGGGAAACGCTTTCAGTTTTTCACCATTTAGAATGATATTGGCCATGGGCTTAGCATAAATGGCCTTTATAATGTTAAGGAATCTTCCTACTACCCCAATTTTTTCTAGTGTTTTGAGCATGAAGTGATGCTGTATTTTATCGAATGCTTTTTCTGCATCTATTGAAATAATCATGTGATTCTTAACTTTAAGTCTGTTGATATGGTGAATGACATTTATTGATTTCCTGATGTTGAACCAACCTTGCATCCCTGGGATAAAACCCACTTGATCGTGGTGCACTATCTTTTAAATATATATTTGTATGCGATTTGCAAAATTTTGTTGAGAATTTTTGTGTCGATGTTCATTAAGGATATTGGTCTGAAATTTTCTTTCCTCAATGTGTCTGTGTCTGGTTTAGGTATCAGGGTGATATTGGCTTCATAGAACGAGTTTGGGAGGGTTCCCTCCTCTTCTATTTCATGGAATAGTTTGAGGAGTATTGGAATGAGCTCTTCTTTAAAGGTTTTGTAGAACTCGGCTGAGAACCCATCTGGTCCCGGACTTTTCTTTGTTGGTAGGCTTCTGATGACCTCTTCTATTTCATTGCTTGAAATTGGTTTATTTAAGTTGTGTATGTCCTCCTCGTTCAGTTTATGTAATTCATATGTCTCTAGAAATTTGTTGATGCCTTAGAGGTTTTCTGTTTTGTTGGAATATAGATTTTCAAAATAGCTTCTAATTATGTTTTGTATTTCAGTCGTGTCTGTTGTGATGTTTCCTTGTTCATTCTGAATTTTAGTAATTTGAGTTTTCTCCCTCTTTCTCTTTGTTAGTGTGGCTAAGGGTTTATCAATTTTGTTTATTTTTTCAAAGAACCAACTGTTTATTTTGTTAATATTTCCAATTGTTTCTTTTGTTTCAATTTCGTTGATTTCGGCTCTGATTTTAACTATTTCCTTTCTTCTACTACTTTTGGTATTGGTCTGTTCTTCTTTTCTAGGGCTTTGAGCTGTAGTGTTAAGTCGTTTATTTGTTGATTTCTACTTCTTTTTTTGAATGTGCTCCATGAAACAAATCTTCCTCTAAGTACTGCTTTCATAGTGTCCCAGAGATTTTGATATGATGTGTCTTTGTTCTCGTTTACTTCTGAGAATTTTTTTATTTCCCTCCTGATGTCTTCTGTTATCCATTCATCATATAATAGTGTATTATTTAATCTCCAGGAATTGGAGAAGTTTCTGTTTTTTATTCTGTCATTTATTTCTAATTTCAATCCATTATGATCTGATAGAGTACAAGGTAGTATCTCTATCTTCTTGTATTTGCTAAGAGTAGCTTTGTGGCATAAAATATGGTCTATTTTAGAGAAGGATCCATGTGCTGCTGAGAAGAAAGTGTATTCGTTCTTTGTTGGATGGTATATTCTATATATGTCGGTTAAGTCTAAATTGTTGATTTTGTTATTGAGATCTATGGTTTCTTTATTCAATTTTTGTTTGGACGATCTATCCAGTGGTGAGAGAGGTGTGTTAAAATCGCCTAGTATTATTGTGTTGTGGTCTATTTGATTTCTGGAATTGAGAAGGATTTGTTTGACGTACATGGATGAGCCAATGTTCGGGGCATAGATATTTATGATTGTTATGTCTTCCTGATTTATTTTTCCCTTAAGTAGCATGTAATGTCCTTCTTTATCCCTTCTGACTAGTTTTTGCTTGAAGTCCACATTATCTGAAATGAGGATGGATACTCCTGCATTTTGCTGTGTCCGTGTGCATGGTATGTTTTTCCCCATCCTTTCACCTGTAGTCTATGGGTATCTCTTTCTATGAGACGAGTCTCTTGCAGGCAGCATATTGTTGGATTTTTCTTTTTAATCCAATCTGCCAGTCTATGTCTTTGTTTTGATGAGTTCAGGCCATTAACATTCAGGGTTATTATTGTGATATGATTTGTATTCCCAGTCAATTGACTCATATTTGTTTTTTGATATGATTTGGTTTCTCCTTTATTTGGCTATTCCTTTAGGCTAGCGCCTCCTGTTGCTGATTTGCATCGTTGTTTTTCATCTCTTCCTCATGGAACATTTTGCTGAGAATGTTCTGTAATGCTGACTTTCTTTTTGTAAATTCCTTTAGCTTTTGTTTATCATGGAAGGATCTTATTTCATCGTCAAATTTGAAGGTGAGTTTTGCTGGGTATAAGATTCTTGGTTGGCATCCATTTTCTTTCAGGGCTTGGTAAATGTTGTTCCAGGCCCTTCTAGCTTTTAGGGTCTGGATTGAAAAATCTGCTGATATTCTTATTGGTTTCCCTCTGAATGTAATTTGATTCTTTTCTCCCGCGGCCTTTAAAATTCTGTCTTTGTTTTGTATGTTAGGTATTTTCATAATAATGTGCCTTGGTGTGGGTCTGTTGTAATTTTGTATATTTGGAGTTCTATAAGCCTCTTGTACTTGGTTTTCCATTTCATTCTTCAGATTTGGGAAATTTTCTGATATTATTTCATGGTATAGATTGTTCATTCCTTTAGTTTGTTTCTCTAAGCCTTCCTTGATCCCAATAATTCTTAAATTTGGTCTTTTCATGATATCCCATAATTCTTGTAGATTCTGTTCATGATTTCTTACCATCTTCTCTGTTTGGCCAACTTTGCTTTCAAGATTAAATAATTTGTCTTCAATGTCTGAGGTTCTGTCTTCCAGGTGTTCTATCCTATCGGTTATGCTTTCTATGGAGTTTTTAACTTGGTTTATTGTTTCCTTCATTTCAAGTATTTCAGTTTGTTTTTTTTTTCAGTATCTCTAACTCTTTATTGAAATGATCTCTTGCTTCCCGTATTTGGTCTTTTAACTGTTGATTGGTGCGATCATTTAATGCCTGCATTTGCTCTTTCATCTCCTCCTTCAATGCCTGCATTTGCTCTTTCATCTCCTCATTTGCTTCTCTGATTATTTTAATTATGTACATTCTGAACTCCCTTTCTGACATTTCTTCTGCTGTGCTGTCATTGGGTTTTATTGATGTAGTATCTAGGTTTGTTTGGGACATTTTCTTCCCTTGTTTTCTCATATTGGTCAGATGTCAGTGGGAATCTGAGATATTGCAGATTTCCTCTATTGGCTTATAGTGTCCCGGTAGATTTCCAGTGTATCACCTCCCAGCCTTCAATAGCCTGAAGTCTTGGAGGAACTTGATAATGCAGTGCTTCCGCAGAAAGCTGCCCCTAGCCCCCTACTGGTTCCAGGGCTTGGAGCTGGCTCTGTGTTGAAAGGCTCTCACTGGGGGCCTGCACCGTGCAGCTGGCCGTGTGTGGGGAGCCCACCGCCGGAGTGTGGAAGGCTACCTGGGGGAGACACTAGCTGCCCTGCCCTGCTCTGATAAGCCACCCCTATCTGTGCCTGCCGCCCAGGCCACGTTTCGCCCAGTGGGGGAAACTCACCCCGTGACTCTATTTTTGTCCAAGTCTCTCAATGCCTCCCCTTCTTGAGTCCTGGGTTCTGGAGTGACTGGAGATGCAGTCACCCTCTAGGCCGCCATCTTGGATCGCCCCGTGGAATGAGTTTGCGGTTGGAGTGGGCAGAGCCGCCTGAAGAAGTCTCTGGCTGCCCTGCCCTGATCCCAGAGGCTGTTTGCGTATCAAAGCTCTCAGTTGGCTCGGGGACTTGTGGCTGGCTCTATGTAGAAAGGCTCTCACTGGGCGGTCTGTTCTGAGAAGCTAGCCTTGAAAGGCGCCTCCCACCGCAGGGGTCTGGTCTGCTTGGGGAGGTCTCTGGCTGCCCTGTCCTGGTCCCTGAAGCCACTTGCAGGCCGGAGTACGCCACACTGGCTCTGGGACTTGGAGCTTATTCTGATCAGAAAGGCTCTCACTAAGGGGCCTGCTCCAAGAACCTGGAGAAGCTGGCTGTGTGGGAGGGGCCCAGCGCCGGAGTGCGCAGGGCTGCCTGTGGAAGACTCTAGCTGCCCTGCCCTGCTCCGATAAGCCACCTCTATCTGTGCCTGCCACCCGAGCCGAGCTTTACCCAGAGGGCAGACTCACCCATGACTCTATTTTGGTCCGAGTCTTTCAATGCCTCCCCTTCTTAACTCCTGGGTTCTGGAACGACTGGGGATGCAGTCCCCCTCTAGTCCACCATCTTGGATCGCCTCGTGGAAAGAGCCTGCGGCCGGAGTGGGCAGAGCTGCCTGAAGAAGTCTCTGGCTGCCCTGCCCTGATCCCAGAGGCTGCTTGCGAATCGAAGCTCTCCATTGGCTCGGGGACTTGTGGCTGGCTCTATGTAGAAAGGCTCTCACTGGGCGGTCTGTTCTGAGAAGCTAGCCTTGAAAGGCACCTCCCACCGCAGGGGTCCAGGCTGCTTGGGGAGTTCTCTGGCTGCCCTGTCCTGGTCCCTGAAGCCACTTGCAGGCTGGAGCATGCCGTGGTGGCTCCGGGACTTGAGTAAAATTTTTTTTTTACTTTTTTTTTTTTTTTCGGTGCTGGGTATTGAACCCAGGGCCTTATGCACATGAGGCAAGTACTCTACCAACTGAGCAATATCCCCAGCCCCAGTTATTGATTCTTGCTTTTATTTCTTGTGCTATGGGAGTCCTGTTAAGGAAGTCTGATCCTAAGTCGACATGTTGAAGATTTGGACCTACTTTTTCTTCTATAAGATGAAGGGTCTCTGGTCTGATTCCGAGGTCCTTGATCCATTTTGAGTTGAGTTTTGTGCAGGGTGAGAGATAGGGGTTTAATTTCATTCTGTTGCATATGGATTTCCAGTTTTCCCAGCTCCATTTGTTGAAGAGGCTATCTTTTCTCCATTGCATATTTTTGGCCCCTTTGTCTAGTATGATCTCAAAAAACCAAGGGCAAATGATCTCACTGATAAGCGGATGATGACACATAATGGGGGGGGGTTAGAGGGGGACAAGAATGGAGGAAGGCAGGACTGTATAGAGGGAAAAGAGGGGTGGGAGGGGTGGGGGGAAGGAAAAAAATTACAGAATGAATCAAACAACATTACCCTACATAAATTTATGATTACACAAATGGTATGCCTTTACTCCATGTACAAACAGAGAAACAACATGTATCCCATTTGTTTACAATAAAAAAAAAGATTTCCTAACATGGTGTTTATACTTTGGCATAATAAATTTTTTTTAAATTAAAAAAAAATTTATCTTAACCTTTTCTTCTGAAATATGTGGTTCACTAGTCAAAATTTAGTTAGAACTCAGCTTTTAAAAATATTGCTACAGTCAAATAATCCTTGAGTTGATTACATTTAAAAAATAAATGGTATCTGTCAGGTGAAATACTTATTTGATCATACCAAAAGATTGTGACTTACTGAAGATTTACTTGTGTGCATATCTGAAATATGGGCTATGGTTTCTAAGCTGAATAAAGAATGGAGCAAAGACCAGAGCAACTTCAGTGAGAACAAGAGGGAGCAAGAATTACAAGAAGAGGTTATTTTTTAATAGTATAATTTCAGAATATGGCACTCTCAGTAGAGGTACTGCAGAAGATGACCTGGCATACTATGTGATACCTGTGGACCAAGGACACAGTGGGAACCAACACAGAGCAAGTCAAGGAAGGGAGATAGTGATGTCCACATGTGTCATCCACATGGCTGTGGAGATCACCCCCAAGGCTCATAAGAAAGGAAAATCATAAACCAAGAGTCATGACCCATGAGAAATCTAGTAGAGCTTCAATTAAGGGAGCCGCGTTTCTGAAATACAGGTCAGAAAATTGCCTGGAGTATAAGGAAGATCTCTCAGATTTTGGAGGCTCTGGGTAAATTTGTCATTTCCCTCTTGAGAGAGTTTGAAAAGGAAAGTAGGGTCAATAGGGAAAGATTGAGTTTCAGGCAAATGAATTGGTGAAGGGCAGGTCCTTTAATAAATAAAAGATTAAATATTAAAGGATTTTCCTTGGTAGTATATTAATGTAAGGAGGACAGGGTGGAAGTGGCTAAAAGATAAGGTGCCTTAGGTAGGGAAAGCTCAAGCAAGAATTGAACTAGCTTTTGATGAAAGCTATAGTTAATTTTCTCTTGGTTTGTGACTGACTCATTACTCAAGAATAAGGGAAAAGACAGTGATGAGAGGTAACCTGGAGGATTGGAGTCATCATGGTGAAAGAGCTTTGTAAAGAATCAACCTGTCCATAATTTCAGTTGGGAGAAATCTTGCTGAACAGACTCACAACACATTAGCCTTTCCTGACTTGAGGTCTCATACCAATAAAAACAGCTAACATTGAAGAGACACTGTATGTTTGACATTAGGCTAAGATCTTTGAATTCACTACTTTATTGAATCTTCTCAAGAAACATCCTTATCTATATCTAAAAATATTTTAGTTGTAGATGTTCACAATACCTTTATTTTATTTATTTATGTGATGCTGAGGATCAAACCCAGTTCCTCACGCATGCAAGGCAAGAGCTCTACCACTGAGCTACAACCCCGGCCCAACTTATCTACATTTTTAAGAAAAGGAATCTGCTTCCTCAAAGTTAAGTGGCTTGCTTGAAATTACTTGAGTCCTAAGGGCTATAATTTGTACATAAGTTGGTCTCACCCCAGAGTTCCAACTTTGTGTCACAAAATTATATTTGCTATTACCTATAAGAAAGCATTAAGTGAGATAATAACATCACATCACTCTGCTCCTTGTAACATTTGGCCTATTGCATAAAACCCCACTTGATAGTGTTATACAGTACCCTTCAAGGACAGTAATGGTCTACTTGTAAAGATTCATCATCCACAGCTCCACCTTCTCATCTACAGGTCTACTATCCAAATATTTCTGGAGCTGTAAGTGCCAGAGGACTGACAAAGATTTCCTTAAATATTTGGCTCCAAAAAGAGAGAAAAAGTGTTCTGTCTCTTTTTAAATCTTCCAGAGTAAGCCCCTGTGACTGAGAGGACTGAAACCAAGACAGGGAAGTAAGCTGGTATCTCAGGGCACCGAGAAACACGTGGCACAACGTTTTTAGAGGATAAGGCTCTCAGTGCCCATTCTGGCACCTGCAAGACATCTTGGAAACCTGTTCCAGGAACATAGGCTGCTGTCCCCACAGTTGCCGTGTGGCGGAGCAATGGCGGCAGAGTTTGCAGGGGCAGATGGTTTGCACATACAATTCATTTAGGAAAAGTCAGCAGTCTCTTTATCAAGCATTCCCTTGGCTGTTATAAGCGTTCAAGTCGATTGCAGATAACCAAACTAATAAATACTCAGCTGTTTTTCTGGTTGAATGGTTGCTTCACTAGAAGGAGTGATTCTCCCATTCTGCATCTTAGATAGTTTTTGAACCAGTATCCATTTTGTTTATGTATTACTTTTTGTTGTTATGTCTCTTTTAATCTAGAATGCTCCTAGACTCTTTTAAATTCATTGATGTGGGAGAATATCAGGACACGTTTTTTGGTAGAATATCCCAAATTTGGGGTATATCTGGTCATAATCTGAGAGAACAGTGAAGAAAATAGAAATCTAGAAAGCGTTTTTCTTAAAAATTTTTTTAGTTGTAGATAGATACAATCCTTTATTTCATTTATTTTTATGTGGTGATGAGGATCAAACCCAGTGCCTCACACATGCTAGGCAAGTGCTCCATTACTGTGCTACAAATCCAGCCCTTTAGAAAGTGTTTTTATCTTTGCATTTTCTGTTAACATTCAAATATGTTTCAAGAAGTGTTGATTTATTGGTTAGTTTTTTTTTTTTTTTTTTTTTTTTTTTTTTTTAGTATTTATTTGTATAAGCTTTCAGCTAAGTTAAGGATTTCACCTTCATGATTTATCCAAGCCAGCACCTTATATCTGTCCTCAGCCGGGGGAATCATTCTTCCTGCTGTTGTACACATCTATTACCATCTTCATTCACTGAGAGCACTCTACAGAACACATTTATTTCTCCATTTACTCCTCATTTTTCTACCTCTTTGGAACAATTAGTTATTGCCTAGATAATTACATTTTTAGGGTTTTCAAACTCTCTTAATCCATCTTTCTTAAGAGAGATCCAGAACATGGAATCAAATCCTTCCCTTTGTGTTTACGGCCTGCCTCAAAGAATTTCACAAAGGATGCTTTCTTTCTCTATACCTCTGATATGACTTATCTATTTCTTTCTCATGATAATTTTTTCCATTGCCAATGTATTCCTCCCTATTCAATGATATTAATTCTAGTGTGACAGTCTCCAGCTTCTGACTTTAAATCAATGAAAATATCAGCAAGGTCAAACCTTGACAGGTGTTCTACTTTAAGTTAATGAGTCTTTGTCAACTCTTTGAATGGATGATGTTTGTCATCGCCACTATATATCAATTCTGGGTCAGTTTTATTGTCTGATTCTTCTTTCTTTTAGTTTTATCCACATGAACTCTCATATTTTGCTTTCTCCCATAACTTTTATTACATAACTAGCTTCCCACTCAAGATGTCTATTTCTCTTTTTTCTTTCTTGAAATAGTGCTAAGTGTATATAACAAAATAGTGATGAGATTTGATAATTCTATAATCTAATTGGAGAGTAAATTTGACTAAATATGTATGCACACATTTCATATACATATGTATATGTATATGTATCTAAATATGTGAAAGTGAGAGGAAGAGAGATAGAACCCATTAAAATGGTTAACATGCTGGGGATATAACTCAGTTGGTAGAGTGCTTGCTTAGTATGCACAAGGCTCTGGGTTTGATTGCTGTCACTATGAAAAAAAAGAAAGGTAACATTTCAATTCCAGAAATATTCCAAAGGAAATTATGAAAGGTACAATTACAGGCTTATGTAAAAGCATTTCACTCTTCAATGTCATTTATAATTATGAAATTATAAACAAACACTCCAGATAAAAGAATCAATGTCTGTTTTTATTTTGTCTAAATAATTACATTCTATAATAGCTTAAAATCGTATATTTGTGAGATATTAAACCTTGGCAAAACAACTTATGGCATAGTGTTAAGTAAATACAGAAGTATATGAAAGATGCTCCAAAATGATCTGATTCCCCCAGCCCTAGTACTGGTTATTGAAGCTAGGAGTGCTCTACCACTGAGTTATATTCCTAGTCCTTTTTTTAAATTTTGAGACAGGAGGTCACTAATTTGCTAAGGCTGGTCTTGAACTTGTGATCAATCCTCCTGCCTCAGCCTCCCAATTGCTGGAATTACAAGGGAGGGCCATCATGCCCAACTTTCTGTAGCTTTTCATACAATTAACTGGACAGTCAAAGGTTTCCACAGTTTCCTCTTTCTGCTGCTGCTATCTGCTCTCTGTCAGCTCTGAAACTACCCTCTAGATAACCGAAGAAAAATGATCTCTCATTTCTCAGTTCCTTTATCTCCAGCAACCTCTTTCTCTACCCATCTTCAGTTGCCTTCTCTCATGGTCAGACCCTACAGCTTGTTATTACTTCCATTTCTGTCATACTCCGTAATCTCAGCTTTAAGCATCTCTTTCTTTGACGACTACGTCTTATCTTTCCCATTCATTTTCCCTAAAAGTCTAAGATACCAACAACTTTTTGATCCCATCAGGCATCTCTAATTTATTGACCCTATCACCTCCACAGTGCCCCCTAGAAGCCTTTCAAACCTTCCTTAAATTTTACTCTTTGAATATCCTTTTTCTTAGAAGGCTGACCATTGCTGGAGGGATGCATACTATTGTAAATATTTTGAAAAATATGTTAATGACAATGAATCTCAAGCAGACTGAGTGTTGCCGGGAAATACATCACCTTTCCCTAATTTCATTTTGATCCATTATATTAGGCCATTATCCCCCCGATTCCCAAACCTCCTCTCCATTTATTCTCTATGACTGATGTTGCTCCCTATTTCCCTGAGGAAACCGAACCCCATCAAAAAAGATCCTGTACAATTCTCACCACCACATCTACCAGCCTCTCTCTGTTGGTGCTTTGTTGTCTTTCTTTATCACTGTGCCTGAACTGTCTGTCACCTTGGTGAAGGCAACTCTTCCTAGGCATTGTATCCCATCCTCTGTCATCCGCACTAGGATCATTCTTTTGGAATCTCTTCCCCTTATAGCAACAATGACATCATAATAATTTTTATCTTTAAAGATCACTCTCTTGATGCCACAATGCTTTTCATCTAATATCCTCATTTTCTGTTCTGCTAGCATCAAATTATCTTAAGTCTTACCCTTAGGATCTCTACTTCTTTACTCCTTTTTTCTCTTGAACCAATTCCAACTCCAGTGAAGTTCTTGTCTCTGTCACTGCATTGAAAAAACTCATATTAAGGCTGTCAGAGACGTCTGCGTTGCCAACTCTGTGGTCAGTGTTTTGTTGTTGTTCTCATTTTATTCAGCCTATAAGCAGCATATGATCCAACTCATGCTTTTCCTGAATTTTCTTTCCCTTGGCTTGCAGAACATTGCTTTCTCTCAGTCCTCCTGCCTCCTTGACCCATTTCCTGTCAGTTCCTTTTGCCCATCTCTTCACCTTTCCAACATCTGGAGTGTCCACAGGAGTTGAAAGTTTTATTTTTTCTCTAGCTGTCTCTACTCCCTAGGTGAACTCATCCTTTACAGACCAAATTTACACCTTCAGCCCTGTTGAACTCAGATGTCACACATCCTAATGGACATTCATCTGGGTATTTGATAAGTTTCCCCAATCAAACTAGAGTTCCAGAATCAAACTATTATTTCATGCACTCAGCCACCAATCGGATATAATTGCCCTCTTCCAGTTTCTCAGGCCAAAATTCTCAGAGCTATCCTTGACACCCTCACTCCTCACTCCTGGCTGCCAAACTACCAGTCTGACAGCTCTTCTTCTGACATATATCTAAAAGAGTCTGACTACCATTTATTTCTTCCTCTACTATAACCTTTCCCAGCTCACTGTAAATTCTCATTTGGACTTTTGCCTTGTTTCTTGTTATCATCGCATCTGACCTTGTTCCTTTGGTATATTCTTCACACAGAACCAGAAAGATTCCTTTGAAATATAAGTAAGACATAATTCTGCAAAAAAGACTCCAAGGCTCTGCCTCTCAAGCAGAGCGAAACCTGCCTGACCTCCTTTCAGATTACTCTCATTGCTCTCTCTGCTCCAGCCCTAAGGACTTGTTTTCTGCACCTTGGACCTGCTAAGCATAGGCTGCCTCTGGGCCTTTACAGGTGCTCTTGTCTCTGCCTGTCCTCTCTGATCAGCATTCATCCCTTTCCCTCTTGTTCTATTTTGTTCACTCTACATTCCTTATTAACACCAAAAAAAAAAAAATCATATGTTTATTTGTTTATTTATCTGACTCCCCTAATAAGTTTCACAGGGAGGAAGTTACGTTTTGTTCATTGTGTCCCCAAAGCCTAGCAAAGTACATGACACACGATAGTCACGATAGTCACTCACAATAATTTCTGAATGAATGCACACAATTCTGTAAAAGTGAGATTGGCCCACTCTTTATATATTCAGGAAATTAAGTTACTATTGGGTTTATTTTCCTTCAATTCATCCTACATTCTCATTCCCATTATTAAAATAATTTCTTTATAAATTTATTTTCTATTTAGAACTTGGAGGCTAAAGCCCACAGAGTTATTTGTAACTTATTAAAATTTGAATAATGGATCAGGGATAAGGAAAAGGTCTGAAATCAGGATTTTCTTCAGTCAACTCAGTCAAACATTCTTTGAGATTTGATATTTCTCTTTAGTGGTGATAGTATCTTTACATAAAGAATATAGCCTATTATGTTGGTAGGCAAATTGAAAATAGGCATTGCATTTATGAGGGTATAAAATTAAATGTAATGCTTATTACCTTGAAATGTAAGTGTCAGCTACCAGTTTCTCAATTTTACAAGATATGTGGAAGAGACGCAGATGTTCTATTACCTACTCCAGCTAATTTCTCTTTTCTTTCCTTAGACATCATTAGCTGCTCCTCAGAATTATAGTCTGTGTCTTGGGAGGGATAAGACAAGTGCAGTCATTTCCATTGAAAGCTTTGCTGTTCGTTTCCCAAGGTGATGGAAATATTGAGAACATGACTGTTAAATATTTTAAAGAGTTTTTAAAGCATAATTTTATAAAAGTATTAGAAATGTGATGAGAACTTAATGTAGTCTGGTGAGCATTGAGAGGTTGCTGTTGCTAGTTGTATGACCTTAAGAATATTTCTTAAACCAGAGGTTTTCAATCTTCTATCCACAAAGCTGTCAAAATTATACCATCTCATGGCAAAACCTAAGCATGAATGGGGTTATATACACGTGTACTATGCCAATGACAAAACGTTATTCAAGTATCAGCTGTGGGATGGTGATCTCATTAAAATCACTAGATATAAAACCCATAGGGGCTTTTCAACTTCCTCATTTCATAGATGAGAAAGCAGAGGCCTGAAGAGATACCCTCCTGTTGCAGCTGACTGGAGAGCTTGGTTACTTCATGTTCTTCACACTGCAGCTGTCTTACAGCTTGTTTCTGTATTATCTGTTGCTATGAATAGTTTTCAATTTTTAAAGTGGGAAAAAAAGAATAAGATTTCAAGATATATGAAAATGTTTAAAATTCAAATTTCCATGCCTATAAAGTTTTATTAGAACACCACTGTGCTCATTGTGTGTGGCCTATGTCTTTCAATGGCAGAGTTGAGTAGTCATGAAAGAGACGACATGTCCTAGAAGTCTAAAATATTTGCTCTGTGTCTCTTTATGGAAGCAGTTTGCTGACCCCTACAGTGTACCACTGAGTCTTTTTTGGTACTACTCTGACCACTCAGAATCATAACCCTGTTAATTTCAAATTCAAAAAACTAAGAGGATAACACATGCTTTTTAAGTCTTGTACCAGTCTTTTGAAATGAATGGTAACAATTAAATCTATTTAATTGACAAAACATGCTTAAATTATTTTGTTAGAATGAAAACAAAACTAAATATAATTCATGACATGTTTATTTATAATATATGTTTCTTTCTTGCTCATTTGCTTCACCATGTTTGTTTCTGCATGTATATATGCATACATACCAACACAGATACATACAAACACACACACACACACACACACACAAATCAGCTTTAGTCCTATTTGCTGCTACAATGTATCCAGCCCAATCTGTGCTAAAAAATAAATAAATAAAAAAATAAAAATTACCAAAATACGTAGAATTATTCTTTAATTTCAAAGGAAAAGAAAGGGACAGACATCAGATTTTGAGATGACATTACTAGAAAATGCTAGTTTCTGAAATACTTCTTTAGAAATTAGTCATTTTAATGTGTCATCAGTGAAGGCAGATATTTTATAATTACTTTCAAAAATACTTCGTAAAAATGCGAATGGCATTTTTTCATGGAATTATATTAAGTAATGATGTAACCAATTTAGCTCATTGAAATTATTAATACTATGAGGATGATAGCTACATGGTTAATATTAAGACACTATTTGCCATAAATTGTTTCCAACTTCATACCAGTACCTAAATCATAACATCACAGAGATTCTGACAAAGTTTTATCTGTGAAAATCTGTGTTCTTAAATATCTTAATGGGTTGAAATAAGGAAATGCATACCACAAACACCGTGGGTGTTTCCTGATGTCAGATTATTAGAATTGAATATAACTGGTATTCTTACTTGTTTTTGTACCAGGGATTGAACCCAGTGGTGCTTTACCACTGGGCTATGTTCCCAGTCTTTTTTATCTTTAATTTTGAGACAGGGTCTTGCTAAGTTGTTTTAGGCCTTGCTAAATTGCTGAGTTTGGCCTTGAACTTTCCATCCTCCTGCCACAGGCTCCAGAACCACGGGGATTATAGACTGCTAATGAAGGTCACTATGTAGTCATACTGCTGTCAAATATGTAGCCCTCTCCCACACTCACTCTTACCAAAATTAATTCTTTAGTTTCCTCCCTTGTTTTTCCTGAAATAAAATAATAGAGTTTGGTACCTAAGAACATTATGCAATTAATTTTTATTCATTAAATTGTTTCAAATGTGAGGTCTCTTTTCTCAAATTTTGTTATTAGAGAAACACACCAGAACATCTCAGAGTAAATAAATGCATACTTTCACTCTATTATCCTTCCTACCCCCGTACACTATTACCACATGTACATATATGACTGCATGACTGATGTGATCCTATAATCTGTACAATCAGAAAAATGAGAAATTATACTCCATTTATGTATGATTTATAAAAATGTATAAATGCATTTTACTGTCATGTACAACTAATTAGAACAAATAAAAAAAGAAATACATACTTAATCAAAGTGCCTCATTTTGAAATTATTTCTGTGGGTTTAGCAATTTAAAGAGTTTGATAAACACTGTCTCATATACACATAGTTGTTTTACATGATTTTCATGAAAAAAATCAAACTAGATTCAATCAAACATGCAGAGAGTTTATGTTCTAGTTGGCAGATAAACTTCCTAGATTGAATATTTGGATATTAATAACAGAAAAGTTTTTTCCCAGTATGTGTAAAGATTTATAAGGATTTTCTAGCAATTTGAAAGTACTTTGATTATTGGTAAACTTGAAGAGAATGTAGTTAAAGATTTTTGACTATAGGACCGGTGAGGATACTGCAAAGGACTTGCTCTATAAAACCTTAAACATTTTTTTCCTATAAACGATTTCTTTAACTAGACATAAATAATTTTCAAAGACATTTTAAATGATTGGCTTTTGGTAAAATTTAAACTCAAAACTAAAGATAGAAAGTTGAGCTGCTTACTCATTTTGGATTTCAAGATGGAATTCTGGATTTCCAGAGTAGAAGTTCTATTGTTGGTGTCCGCCTGAAGGTGAAATTTGTGCTGCCCATTTCTGACATTAGAAGTTGCCTTCTCTTTCCTCCAAAATAAATTTTCTCTGGGACCTCACAAATAGTCATTATCCATTTTTCTGTTGGTTTGAAAAAAATGAGGAAGTTAAAATATCTTCATGGATAAGTGGCAGACAAATTAACAACCAGATTTAATGACTGTTTCTGCTGATAGGCAATTCCTGAGGGAATCCAACACTTCCTGAACACTTCCCAGCTGTAGAGGAAGAGTTCAGGGAAAGAGTGAGTGGTTGTGTGGTCTGTCAGTAGCACCAGTAGCACCAGTAGCATGGATGGAACCAGCGTCTAATCACCACAGTTGAAAAGTACTTGACATGAGTGTTCTATCAAAACTTCTTTTTCAGCAGATAAATGTTATTCAAAGCAAGCTCTGGGTTTCCGGTCTTAATATCTTCCTGTAATGACCCATCAGGGCTTTTGGGTTTTGTCACTTCTTTGGGTCTTAACTTTCATAGGACGACTCCCATGTCATGTAAAACTTAAATATTTACATAGTGATAAAAACTCAGTCTCCTGGAATATGTCAATGTTTTCAAGGATAACACTTTAAATAGATTATCCTTAGTATGGAAATTGGCACAATTTAATTGAAGTCAGAGCCAGGAGGGGAAATTGCCTAGTTAAGAAAGCTTTTTAAAATTCAGACTTGGAAAAAATAATGATTTAAAAAAAATACATATTTTTTTCTTTAAAAGCATTTTCTCTTCTAAGTGGATAAAACTGAATAAGGTAACTCTCCATTTCTTATTGGGGAAATAGAATTTCCCAAATTATACTTAGTGAAGTATCTGAAACTGCTGCTATGGATTAGCTTTTCTTTAGTAAAGATGGTAAGCATTCAAATTGATGGTTAATAAGAACAACAAAAGTTAAAACAACAATCCACTTAAAATAACCATATTAAAATTAAGGCAATATGTCACAGTAAAACCAAACCGAACCAACTCAAAACTTGGAAGTGAAGGGTAGTTCAATATTCCTCCCCAAATATGCCCCTTTCACAGAAAGATTATTTTTAGCCAAAGGCACTTGCAAAAGAGAAGCAAGAATAGCATGATAATCTCCCCTTTTCTTTCTACAAGTAGGAGACAAAGCCTCCCGTGTGAAACATCCCTCCCTACCCCAGGAGGAAAGGGAGTTAGAGCTGAGGGAATTCTGTGTAAACATGTCTTTTAAATATAATTCTTATCTTCCTTTAGCCTCTCCCCCTCATAGCTTAGTTATGTTTCCACAATCACCTCTCTTTGTTCCATGTCATGTAAAACATGTAAATTTGTATAATTTCCTCCTTCCCACCAGTGCATATTGGGAATGATACCAATAGTTATATTCTTCATGCTGTTAAATATCAAATATGATATCTTTCTCAAGTCATCCTAGCCTGTGGAGTATGATAGGGTTTCAATAATAAAACAGTAAACATTTTCTCTCTACCTCAATTTCAACTTGAGAAACCTCCAGACACCTTTTTCTCATACCTCTCCAAAGTAGTCCAGTTCTCCCAGGGACCTCCCTGTATGTCAACTGACTCTCCTGCTCCTCACATTAATTGTGTGAGTCACTGATGGCATCCACAGTAAGTCCTGATTGATACAGTGCCCCGGCAGATGTTATTCTATGGAAATCTTTTGCATTCATAAACACAAACTTCAAAAGAGCCTTAACATCACAGCACTAACATCTCCACATGTGTACCTAATATCATTCCAAAATTAGCACATTCCAAAACTCAGCTCCTGATTT
The DNA here is from genome assembly GCF_902686445.1 of Sciurus carolinensis. Taxonomy (NCBI): domain Eukaryota; kingdom Metazoa; phylum Chordata; class Mammalia; order Rodentia; family Sciuridae; genus Sciurus; species Sciurus carolinensis. The sequence continues at coordinate 30,050,569 of NC_062216.1, forward strand.
CTATACCCATTCCTGCTTCTCCCACATTTTTCTTCTACCCAGTAAATGACAACTCCATTCTTCAGTTGTTCAAGACAAAGCCTTGGATTTATCCTTTACTTTTCTCTTTCTTTCATATCCCATCCTTCTAGAATCCTACCTACAGAATCTTACATATTAACCCTACATACAGAATCTGAATGCTTCTTACCACCTCTACTGCTGGAACCTGAGCAAAGCAACAATTATTGTTCATCTTTGCCAGAATTTTACTGAGAATTTTTGCATCTATGTTCATCAGGGATATTGGTCTGAAGTTTTCTTTCCTTGATGTGTCTTTGTTTGGTTTTAGTATCAGAGTGATACTAGAGCCCTCCTTTCTGTGGTATAACTTGAGAAGTATTGGTGTTAATTTTTCCTTGAAGGTCTTGTAGAACTTGGCTGAGAACCCATCTGTTCCTGGTATTTTCTTAGTTGGTAGACTTTTTGATGGCATCTTCTATTTCATTGCTTGAGATTAATCTGTTCAAATTGTGTATGTCCCACTGGTTCAGTTTGGTAGGTTATAGGTCTCTAGAAATTTGTCGATGTCTTCAAAATTTTCTGTTTATTGGAGTATAAATTTTCAAAATAGTTTCTAATTATATTCTGTATTTCACTAGTGTTCGTCATTTATTAACTTGAGTTTTCTCTCTTTGTTAGTGTGGCTAAAGGTTTATTAATTTTGTTTATTTTTTCAGAAAACCAACTTTTTGTCTTGTCAATTTTTTTGAGCTGTTTCTTTTGTTTCAATGTCATTGATTTCAGTTCTGAATTTAATTATTTCTGGTTTTCTGGTTTTGGTGTTGATTTGTTCTTCTTTTTCTAGGGCATTGAGATGTAATATAGTTCTTTTATTCTTTGAATGAATGAGCTAAATGCAATGAACTTTGCTCTTAGCACTGCCTTCATGGTGTCCCAGAGATTTTTATATATTTATTCTCATTTACCTTTAAGTATTTTTTATTTTATCCCTGATTTCTCTTACCCATTTGTCATTCAATAGCATATTATTTAGTCTCCAGGTGTTAGAGTAGCTTCTATTTTTTATTCTATCATTGATTTCTAATTTCATTCCATTATGATCTGATAGGATGCAAGGTATTATCTCTATTTTTTTGTATTTGCTAAGAGTTTCTTTAGGGCATAAGATATGGTTTATTTTAGAAAAGGGTTCACGTGCTGCTGAGAAGAAAGTGTATTCGTTCATTGATGGGTGAAATATTCTATATATGTCTGTTAAGTCTAAATTATTGATTGTATTATTTTATAATTTCTGTGTTTAGTTTTTGTTTGGAAGATTTATCCAGTAGTGAGAGAGGTGTGTTAAAGTCACCCAGTACTATTTTGTTGTAGTTAATTTGATTCTTGAAATTGAGAAGGGTTTGTTTGATGTACATAGATGCTATATTGTTTGGGGCATAAATATTTATGATTGTTTCATCTTGTTGATGTATAATTCCCTTAACATTATGAAATGTCCTTCTTTGTCTCTTCTGATTAACTTTGACTTGAAGTTCACTTTATCCGATATGAGAATAGAAACCCCTGCTTGTTTATGCAATCCATGTGAGTGATATGTTTTTTCCCATCCTTTCTCCTTTTTCTGTGAATGTTTTTGCCTATGAGGTGAGTCTCTTGGAGACAGCATATTGTTGGGTCTTGTTTTTAAGTCCATTTGACCAGTCTTTGTCTTTTGATTGATGAGTTTAGATCATTAATGTTCAAGGTTATTATTGAGATATGATTTGTGTTCTTGGTCATTTTGGTTTATTTCTAATTTTTAATCTGAATCAGTTTCTCCTTTGATTGATAATTCCTTTAGTGTTGTTTCTCCCTTCACTGGTTTTCACTTCCCTTTCACTGTTTTTTTTTTTCATTTCATCTTTATGAAATATCTTGTTGAGGATATTCTGAAGTGCAGTCTTTCTGGTTGCAATTTATTTTAATTTTTATTTATTGCAGAAGGTTTTGATTTCATCTTCAAATCTGAAGTTTATTTTGCTGGATAGAGGATTCTTGGTTGGCATCCATTTTTTTTTTTTTTTTCCCAGAGTGTGGTATATGCTATTCTAGGACCTCCTAGCTTTGAGGGTCTGGGTTGAGACATCAGTTGATATCTGTTTGGTTTCCCCCTATATGTAATCTGATATTTTTCTCTTGCAGCCTTTAAAATTCTATCTTTATTCTGTATGCTAGGCATTTTCATTATAATGTGCCTTGATGTGGGTCTGTTGTAATTTTGCACATTTAGATTCTTGTAAGCTTCTTGTATTTCCTTTTCTAGATTGGGAAATTTTCTATTATTTTATTGAAAGATTGTGCATTCCTTTGGTTTCTATCTCTGCACCCTCATATATCCTGATAAATCTTAAATTTGGTCTTTCATGTTATCCCATAATTCTTGGAAATTCTGTTCATGGTTTTTTCAAATCTTCTGTGTTCTACTCTATTTCAAGATCATATATTTTGTCTTCATTACCTGAGGTTCTGTCTTCCACATGGTCTAGTCCGTTAGTAATGCTTTCTATTGAATTTTTAATTTGGTTTATTATTTCCTCCATTTCAAGGATTTCTGTTTGATTATATTTCAGAAATAATCTTTTACAGAAATCTTTTACAGAAGTAAAAGATTAAAGAAAGAGTGAAAGAGAGAATAATAGAGATTGTCTGTTAGCAGCAGAAAAGAGAGAATCTAGGGAAACAGGTAGGAAAAATATATATATAAAGCAAATTTTTTTTTAAATTAAAAAAATAAAAGAATACAAACAAAACTGCAATATGCTAATCAAACATCCTACTTCACAAAAACTAATCCATGTAAAGTAACTGGCTTCAAAAATGCTAGATATGAAAAAAACAAACAATAGAAGAATGCATACATATCCATGTACAATTAAGGTCATAATTAACAGTGAAAAAGAAATTAAAAAAAAATCTTGATGAGAAGTGAAAGAATTCTTTTTGTTGGTGTTCAGAATATTCTCAGCTTCTCTTCTCAGCAGTTTTAGGTGGGGTCTTCTGGAATGTTGATGCTCTACCCTTTGGATTGCTGGAGTGAGAGAGGTAATCCTGTAGGCAGAAATCCTGGAGGCAGGGTTTAGGCTTAGGTGGGCTCCAGGTTTTTGCTGAATGCTAATTTGTCTGGAGATTTTAAATCAGCACACCTCCAGGGCCCGTACTTGCTGGTCCATGTTGGAGGACTTTACCCCAGGGCTCCCCTGGGATCCACTTATGTGGTGGTAGAGCCAATTCTTGGTCCCTATGTCACCTGCAGACCCCACATTTCCTAGTCTGGGGTTCAGTCTCCAAACAGTTTCTCCCACCCCCAACCTTCTGAGTTCCCAACCAGATGCGTCTCTCCCAGTTGGTCCTGCAAGCTGTCAGATTGGATGGCAGGGCGGTGGGGGGGGGGGCGGGGGAGGAAGCTGGGTGTAAACTTCTCTCCATGTTTTCTTCTGGTCTCTTAAGCACACTCTATGTCATGTGGTATGTGTTTATTGGGCTGTATTTTGGGCCACACTCAGGTTTGCCAGGAGTCAACTTCCTCTGTTGCTGGCGACCTCACAGCAACTGCAAAATGGTTCTTTCCTTTGCCCTTCACACACAGTGTGGAGAGATGGTGGTTTCTTTCCTCACACATGGATATTGTGCAACTTGTACTTCAGGTTTGCTGGGCAACGTCTGAAACACTCTGTACTCAGACATACCTCAGGCCTTCCCCAGATGCGGGCTCCTTTAATTCCTTTATCCCTCTACTATGCTCATGGAGGCACCTCTGGCTGGAGCTTTCAGCCCTCTGTGGCAGCGGCTGTGCCACTGGGGATTTTTTCCTTATTTTAATGTGTCCAACCTCCTTTGTCCCCCATCTGCTTTAAATGTCCAGTTTTAGGTTCCAGTAAAGCCCTCCCCCCATTTTTTTGTTCACCCACCTTGTAGAAAAGCTACTTGTCTGCTTTCTTGGTTTTATTCCAAGGAGCAGCCAGGAACTTGATCTCCTCTATTCCGCCATCTTGGATCACTCTCTTCTGGCTTTGATTTTGTATCTGTCTGGCATCCTGTATTGATCAGTTTTGGTTTAATCTGAGAAACAGAGTCTTTAGGAGATGTGTATTACAAAGATTTCCATGATTGTGGAGGGCTGCTCAGCAAGTTAGAACTCCACAGGACAGGCCACCAGAAAGGATAGACTGAAACTCTCAGGAGCTAAGGCTGCAGTCTACAAGTGGAATTTCTTCATTCTTGAAGACTCAGTTCTGCTCTTTAGGCCTTTGGAATTATTGAATTGGTTCCATACAGTTTATTCAGGATAACATTCCCTCACTCAGTCAATGAAATACCTTGACTTAGAATTAATGTTTAAGTTAATAACTGGGGAACTATAGGCTAGCAAAGTGGGCACATAAAGCCAACTGTTACACTGTACATTTAATATTTACATGTCTCTTCCCACATGAAAGTTAACTATGTGGGAGCTTGGACTTTTCCTCTTATTCCTAGAACAAGTAAATACAAAGAAATATTTGTAAAATTGTACTTAGTTGAGTTTGTGAATAATAAGCCTAAGCTACTATTTCTTCTTAAAATCAGTTTTAGAACTTTTGCTGATTTTCTACATTGGAGCATGATAAAATCTCTTTTTTCTCTACTGTGATTGAAAACATTTTATGCCTACCATATTCTCATTTTAGTAATGAAAGTGCTTATGTTTAATGAATATTCCTCTTTTACATTATTGTGAGTCTATAAATATTATTCATAGCAGAGACCTCCAAATATTATATTTTCAGTCTAGTATATAAATATTTTTTCTCCTATAATTAATTACCTACTTTTTTGTCAACATTTGAAAAAATGTATCTCAAATTTTCCACAAATAATTTAAATTATACATTTATCCCAAAGATGATCCTATATATTCAGGGAGATATCAGACTCATATTTTATTCCCTCTTACTCCATTTCATTACCTTTTAGGTCTGTGCATCTTCATCATCCTTGGACTCTACATATCTCAACACCATCATTTTTACTCTTCTGGCTTTAATACCTGAGTTCCTGAATTCCAAAATTTTTTTCTTGTTTTATTCTCACATTTTAAAACTCATATTATTCTTGTGAATTATATATTTTAACATTAAAATACGTGCATCTTCATATGTTTTTCATAACCCTCCTCAATACTTATGATCCTTGGTCTTTTTCATAGTAGCCAACCCAACAGGTGAGAGCTGGTATCTCATTGTGGTTTTGATTTGCCATTCCCCAAGATTCATGATGTTGAAGGTTTTCATTACCTATTGACTCATTGTATGACTTCTTTGAAGAAAATTTTATTTGATTCTTTATTCATTTTAAAATCAGGTTATTTTTTTTCTATTGTGTTTATATATATATATATGACATATATATGATATATATGATATTAACCACTTATATTTACATATGCTTTTTAAATATTTTTACCAATCCATAGACTGCATTTTGATTTTGTCTATTATTCACTTAGTTGTGCAGACATTTTTAATTTAATATAGTCCCATTTGTTTATTTTTGCTTTCACTTGTATTTTTGCCTTTGCTTTTATTTGTTTTTGTGGTCTAAACTTTTCGTGTGATATCCAAAAAATCATTGCTAACTCACTGTCCAGCAGCTTTTCCTTGTTTTTGCCACATGTGAAGACAAGCTGAAAGACTACAGGAGGATCAAGACCAGTAAGCAAATGAATAGATAAGCAGCATGCTTTTAAGAGTTGTAAAATGAGCAATTTGGAGTAGTAGTTCAAACGAACATACTTAACTTTGGCTAAAAATAAATGCATCATAAGAATTCCCGAGAAATGTACTTCTTGGTTTATAGCCATATTTGAAGACTGCCAAATTAATAAAGCAAGGTAGGAGCAGAGAATATCAAGATTTCCTTATAAATATGAAATAGAAAAAATAACTCTCAGAGGACAATATTTTCAACAGAACTAGGTAAAAAGATATTCCCCCAACCTCAAAATATGAATAGGCACAACCAGATCCTCTGTCTATAATGGGAACAGCAGCTGTGCTGAGATAGAAGAAAGAAAAAGGGAAATTCTAATAATTTTGAATCCACTTCAGTTTGTTTGAATACTGTTGAATATAAAATATTTGTTTCTTTTGAATTTGTGGTTATAAAGATTTTTTTTTTTTGTACCAGGGATTAAATCCAGGATTGTTCAAACACTGAACCACATCCTTAGCCAGTCTTTTATTTTTTATTTAGAGACAAGATCTCTCTAAGTTGCTTACAGCCTCACTAAGTTGCTGAGGCTGGCTTTGAACTTGCCATCCTCCTACCTCAGCCTCCTGAGCTGCTGGGATTACAGGTGTGCGCCACCACACCTGGCCATGGTTATGAAGTTTTGATGTTTATTTTATCATAATCGCTATTGTTTTATGGGGTTGCAAGTGCTTTTCAAAGTTGTTGACTATAAGTGTATCAGATTCATTTCTCAAGTTAAAAGTCTCAAGAATGCTATCAGGTAGCATTCTTTCCTTTTGTTGCTTCTAGAGTTTCTTTGAGAATGCTGCTCTCTGGATAAAGGGATAATTTTTCATTATGGGTTATTTTAATCAGCAGCTGTCAACTACCTGCCTTCTAAAACACTGTGCAGGAAAACCAATTCTCAATGCCCCATTTGTAAAGTCTCTAGCGTAATAGATTCCTAATTACTTGACCGTCTAATGCTTGTTCAGATCTCCAGGTATATAGGAGTGATTACCAAGTGTGTCTGGGTTCCTGGATACCAAATGTTAAATCTATTTTCTAGTATTTCCAGTATCTCCAAAACTTTCCAGGTATTCTTCTAAATTTTTAATATTGTGTGTGTAAATTGGAAAGACCACTATACAGAGATATTTATCATTTTCCCCTGTTAAAAATATAAACTTGATAGGGTAGTAGAACTTTTTCTCATAAAATTTATGAGCATAGTTTAAATCTGAAATTTCTTTTTATATTATATCCGATTTATTTTTGTAACAATTATTTAAAAATAAAAAGTATTAAGTGTTAATAGAACATCAAACATTTATCTTGCTTGAAGAAAGGCACTCATTTTGTTAACCCTAAATTAAATTATTTACCTTACTGTTTTACTGTATAGCTGCTTTGTTTTCACTAACCCAATACCTGCACATATAATTGATTTTAAAAATACATTTAAAGAATAATGTATCCTGCTGGGTGAGGTGGCATAGGCCTGTAATCCCAGTGGCTCAGGAGGCCAAGGCAGGAGGATCAAGAGTTCAAAGCCAGCCTCAGGAAAAGCAAGGTGCTAACCAACTCAGTGAGATTCTGTCTCTAAATGAAATGCAAAGTAAGGCTGGGCTCAGTGGTTGAGTGCCCCTGAGTTCAATCTCTGGCACACCCCTCCCCCCAAAAAAGAATAATATATCCTGATGAATATTACTTTCATATTTCAAATGGCAACAGTCAGAAGATACCACTGAGGAGGAAATGTGTGAATCAAATATTTCTGATATTCATTCACTTGAAAATAGCTGTTCAGAGCTTGTTTAGTTATAACTGTGTATCATCTTGGCATGCTCCATGCCTTAGTAAAATCTGGCATGTCATACAACAGAAAAATTCCCTTTGCAGAGAGTTTAAAAATTAGACGACACAAATTCAGATGATTATAAAGGGTTATAAAAAACATGTAGGGAAGTGGGTGCAAGTAGGCTCAGGCATGAACTTCCTTTAAAGTATTTCTCTGTAATGTTCTCTGGACATCTTAGAGAATTAAGTCTAAATCTGAGGTGCCATCTTGTTTTTCCTACTGAAAGATTCAGTAGCTTCTTTCTTTTCTTTCCCTTCCTCCCTCCCTCCCTTTCTTCCTTCCTTCGCTCCCTCTCTCACTCCTTCCTTCCTTTTTTTCTTCCTCCTTCCTTTCTTCCTTCTTTCTTTCTTTTGCTAGGTAGACCACTGAAAAGGTTGACTATCCTTTTATTTTAGTCTCAATGAGTGTACTTTGTTCTTTAAAACAAACATCTTTTTTTCCTTTGGGGACCACTCTGAAGTCAGTGCAGTCCTCCTTTTCAAGAGTTTTTCTGTGTTCAGGTTATTGTGAAGTTTCAGATTTACTGAGGAGGAGTTTCACCTTCCTTCCACCTAGAACCTTGCTTTTTAGCATCTGCATCATGTAGGATCTTCCCAAAATGTGGAGTCCAAGGCCTCACCCAGGACCTCCCTGATCAGAATCTATACAATGACAAGATCCCCTGGGGTATGCACAGTAAGTAAAACTGACAAACACTGGCCTTGAAGAAAGCATTGGGTCAAATCTAGTTTGACCAACCTTTTCCTCTCTAACGGCCCACAGAAGGATCTCCTTCTTACCTGTGTGTCCTTCAAGGGTGGGGGTGGGGGGTTGATAGCAACAAGGAGCTGTGGTAGTTTATTTCATGTAGATGTGGCTTTTGAGAAATAGTTTCTATTTTCAGAAAAATGTTTTGTGGCATATCTTCTTTAAGTTAATGTGATTTACTCTTAGCTCTACTTTTTAGATTTTCACTGTATTTATTGAGGTTTTTGTCTTTACACTCTAAGTGGCTACTATTGAGATTATATATATTTAATATATATTTACAATCTATTTAGAATATTTTAGCACTTGGAGTATAGAAATCTGACTGCTCTATCTGTAGGGTTCTTTACCTTTCCTCCTTTATGTTGAAGTTATCACATGTATTATATTTACATTCATTGAAAAATCAATCAGATAATGTTACAGGTTTTGCTTTCAATCCTCCTATACAGTTTAAGGAACTTAAAAAAAGAAAAATGGTCTTACATGGATGCAGATATTTACCAGTTCTGTGGCTCTCTCTCCATTCCTGCCAATAGTCTGCATGTTTTTGTCTCCCTAAAATTTATCTGTTAAAACCCAATCACAAATGTTTTAGTATTAATAGTTCTTTAAGAGGTCACAAGCTCATGAGGTTGGAACCCTCATGAATGGTTTTAGAGTCCCCAGAGAGCTGCCCTGCCCCTTCTTCTAGTCAGGTTACAGCGAGAAGACACCTGTGGACCAGCTGAAAATGTCAGTATCTTGACCCTGGACTTCCCAGCCTCAAGAACTGTGAGAAAGAAATTTTTGTTTTTTATAAGCCAGGCAGTCTGTGATATTTTGTGATAACAACCCAAACACACAGATAATTTGGGAAATCTGAGTTTTCCTTTGCTATCATTTCTGTTTGTTTGGAAAACCTCCTTTACCATTTCTTTGACAGTGGTTCTGTTGGTGGCAATCTCTTAGTGTTCCTTCATCTGAGACTATCGAAAGGATATCTTTCTTAATTTTAGGATTCCAGACTGACATTTCTATTTGTTCAGACTTTTCAAATGGTCATTTCTCTGTGTGTTTGTCCTCACGGCTCGTGCAGATTGGAATAGCCAGTGAGATGTAAGCTCTTGGGAGAAAGTGAAGCTCTTGGAAGAAAACTTAGCTATGTGAAGTGCCACATTTGACACTTGTCCCCTTGTTCCTGTGCAGAACTCATGTTATGGTCTTAACTTCAGCAGAAAATCAGTGACTTTGGGGCGGGGAGGGGCAACACAGGAAGAGCCTGGGCTGTGGATGATTATTTTGCATTCTCTGACGGTTTTGGCAAGCCTACTTCTGAACTACTTTTACATGAGATTGCACACTGCATTTTGGTGCCTGTTATTATCTGCTAAAATGAATATGTAATGGTGGTAGAAATCATGGCTCTTCTTTGTCCTATTCCCTGGAGGAATCTCCTGTTCCAGAATAAATTCTCTGTGCATGTTTACTCTTTAAATGAAATATATTCTTTATATATATTTTGAAATTTGTTAGTGTGGTGGCAAGCTGGAAGAAACTCTCCTGTATAGAGAGAACTCCTTTCTCTCTGATTCCATGAGATGTGTATTACATATCACCATATGACTTGTAGGTACTGAAAAAGCTTCTTTCTAACTTGCATTATTTATATTTTCACATACAGTAATCTTCCCTTCTCCATGATTTGGCTTTCCAGTTTCACATATCTGTGGCCAATCTTGTTTTGAAAATATTAAATGAGAATTCCATGGATAAACAGTTCATAAGTTTTAAATTGCCCACTGTTCTGAATGATGTGATGAAATTTTGTGCCATTTCACCCAAACGGACAGAAATCTTCCCTCTGTCCAACATGTCTATGTCGTGGCTACTACCTGCCCTTTAGTCACTTATAACCATTTAGGTTGTCAGATCAACTGTCACAGTTATCTCTGTGCCTGTGTTCCCAAAGCATAGGAGTAGTGATGCTGGCAGTTTAGATGCTGGCAATTCTTCTCTGTGAGAGAGTAATGAATTGCATATTTATTCTACCTTAAATTGGCTCATTTAAAAAATAGCTCTGCTATGATTCCTTTTTATTTATTTATTTATTTTTTTCAGTGCTGGGGATAGAAACCAGGGCCTTGGACTTGCAAGGCAAGCACTCTACCGACTGAGCTATCTCCCCAGCCCTCTGCTATGATTTTTGGATAAGGTTTGACTCAGTTCCCCAAGGATTCATATGTTGAAATTTAATACCTATTGTGAGGTATTAAATAAAAGGGTAGAAACTTATCTACCCAGAGTGTTTAGAGGTGGAGCTTGAGGGAGGTAATTGGCATTAGATAAGGTCATCAGGATGGAGTCCCCATGACTGGATACCATGATATTACAAGAAAAACAAGAGAGACCAGGAGATACACATGCCTGCACTCTGTTTCTTGCCATATGATGCCCTGCACAGTCTTAAGACTCCACCAACAAGAAAGTCATCACCAGGTGTGGGTCTTCAACCTTGAGCTAGAACTGTGAGCCAAAGTAAACCTTCCTTTATAAATCAGGTATTTCATCATAGTTCCATAATTGAACTAATATAATCCCTGTATTACTACTTTAGCAAAGTAGCAAAAGTATTGATTAAGTAGCAAAGTATTGATTACCTCTTCTTTGTTTTCTAACCGGCCTCACGGCTATGTCAAACCATTACAAATACTTCTAGAATTATCTTTCCAAATGTAGCTGCAGCCATCCATATTTCATATTTAAATTCTTTCAATGACCTCATTGTCCCAATGACAAGAATCTGTACCTTATCTATGCTATGCTTTGGACATGGTTTGAGTGTTCCCTAAGACTCAGTATGCTGAAATTTAATCCTTTTCCTGATATATGGAAAGGGTGGAAATTTATTCTCATTGTGGTGTTCAGAGGGGGGACCTATGGGAAGTGATTAGATAGATAAATTCATCAGGCTGAAGTCCCCATATTTGATTACTGGCGGCTTTACAGGAAGAGGGAGAGAGACCAGAAGAGACATACATACACCTGAGTGCTTCCTGTCTCTTGTCATATGATGTTCTGTGTGCCTCAGGACTCTACCAGCAAGAAGGCCATCCAGGTGAAGTCTGTAGAACTTGCACCTCCAGAATCATGATCTAAAATAAGCATCTTTTCCTTATAAAATAGTCTGCCTCAGGTATTTCATTATCGTCAGGAATGAACTAGTACACCCTACATAACATTCAAGACTCTGACCGATGTGGCTCTCATAATCCCACTACAATTTTTTTTATCACCCTTGCCCCTGATTCTGTCTCCCCAAAGTACATACACACATACAGTACTCCATCTATATTCATATCAAACTACTTTTAGTTCTACAACCTCTTTTTAAATTTAAATTAATTTTTACTTGATACACAAAACATAAAAATTATACATATCAGTTGGGTACCATCTGACTTTCCAATACATGTATAGATTGTGTAAGGTTTAAATAAGGTTAAATATATCTATCTCCTCAAACATTGAACATTTCTTTTGGTGAAACATTCAAAACCATTTCTTCTGGCTTTTTGAAATATAATAGCACAGATTATTATTATTATTATTATTATTATTATTTTTATTTTTATTATTCCAGTCACCCTCTGTGCAATAACACATCAGCACTTCTTGCTCCTAAATAACTGTTAATTAAGTACCCATTTATCAACCTTTAACCTTTACTCCCTCCACTCTACTCTCCCCAGCCTCTGGTAACAACTTTCTACTCCCCACTTCTATGAGATCTATCTGTTTATATTCTAAATATAAACAAATCCTGTGGTACTTATTTTTTTGTGCCTGGTTTATTTCACTTAACATAATGTTCTTCAGTTCCAACCATGCTACTGCAAATGACAGAATTTAATTCTTTTTATAGCTGAATAGTGTGTATGTGTCATATTTTCTTTACCCATTCATTTGTTGATGGACACATGTCATTTCCATTTTTTGACATTGTGAATAATTCTGCAATAAACTTGGAATTGCAGATGTCTATTCAAAATATGAATTTAATTTCCTTTGGAAGTATGCCAGTGAAATTGCTAGATGGTATAGTAGTTCTACTTTTAATATATTGAAAAATATTCATACTGTTTCCAAATAGTTACACTCATTGACCTTCCTACCAACAGTGTTTGAGAGATCCCTATTCTCCATATCCTTACCAACACTTTTTATCTTAAGTTTTTTTCATGGTAACCAATCTTAGTGGAGTGAGAGTCTCACTGTGGTTTCAATTCGCATTTCCCTTAAGAATTTTTTTCATGTACCTGTTGGTCTTCTTTGGAGAAAAGTCTATTTAGGTCTATTTTCCTTATTTAGATTTTTTGGTTACTTGGTTCCTTGTTATTTAGTTTTTGGAGTTACTCTGGATATTAACCCCTTGTCAGATTTATTGCTTGCAAATATTTTTCTCCATTCTATAGGTTGTCTTTTTACTCTGATGACTGTTTCAGCCTTATATTTAAATTTTTAATCCATTCTGAGTTGATTTTTATAATATGTGACAGGGATCTAGTTTTAATCTTCTGCATGTGGACTCCTAATTTTCCCAACACTCTTTATTTAAAAGAGTCTATTCTCTAATTCATGTTCTTAGCATCTTAGTTGAAAATTGGTATTTTGTAGATGTGAGTTTACTTCTACACTCTCTAGTCTGTTCCATTGGTCTATGTATCTGTTTTTATTCCAATACCATGCTATTTTGAGTACTATAGCTTTGTAGTATGTTTTGAAGTCAGGTAGTATAATGTCTCTTGCTTTTTTATTTTTGATCTTTGAATTTGGCTCTTTGAATTTTGGTTTATGCACTTTGTTGCTGTTGTTTAGATTCCATAAAAACTTTAGAAATATGTTTCCAGTTCTGTGAGGATTTTCATTGCTATTTTGATTAGAATTGCATTGAATCTTTAGGTTGTTTTGGGTAATATGAACATTGAAACAGTATGGGTTCTTCTAATCCATGAACATGAGATATCTTTCCCCTCTCTCTCTCTGTCTCTCTCTCTGTCTCTCTCTCTCTCTCTCTCTCTCTCTCTCTCTCTGTGTGCATGTTCTTCAATTTTTACCATCAGTGTTTTATAGAAACTTTTGTATTGTAGAAAATTTTCACCAGTTTCTTAAATCTATCTGTAGGAATTTTGTCTTTTTTTCTTTTTGTAGCTATTATAACTGGGATTGTTTTCTTGATTTCTATTGCAGATAATTTACTATTGGCAAATAACTACTCTACTGATATTGCATGTTGATTTTTGTCTCCTACAGCTCTGTTAAATTTATTTATTAATTCTAATAGTATTTTGGTGGAGTCTTTGGGGGGTTTCTAGTTTTAAGATCATGTCATCTACAAATAGTTATAATTGGACTTTCTTTTCCAATTTCAGTGCCCTTCATTTCTTTCTCTTGACTAATGATTCTGGCTAGGACTTAATACTAAGTTGAATAAAAGTGGTGAAAAGTGGGAATCCTTGTCCCAAATCTTAAAAAAGCTTTCAACTTTTCTCCATTTAGTATAGTATTAGATACTGGCTTATTCCATATAGCCCTTATTATGTTGAAGTATGTTCTTTCTATACCTGATTTGTTTAGAATTTTTATCACGATGGGATGTTGCATTTTATTAAATAAATTTTATCAAATACAAACACACACAAGTCTACCTGTAGTTACGTCAAACTACTTTTAACTCTGTTCTGTCTTAGCCTTTATCCTTATCTTATGCATTGCTTTCCCATAGAATGCTCTGTTCCCTGCTCCCATGTATCCACTGGTTTCCTTTGAACAAGAACTGGGTAACTTGTTTCTTTTATTGGAATTATTCATTCAATAAAGTCTATATTCCCCTCCTCAGAATCTCACTTCATCCACACATAGTAAACTCTAGGTTGTTTGAAGGCTGAATTCTACCTTGTTCACTATTAGAACCACAGCACTTAGCAGGAAGACTGATGACTGTATAATCAACAGTGGAAGCTTATCATTACAGATGGATTTATAATATTCATATAATCCCATGCAAACCAAGCAAAGTGTATGTGTTTGTAGGGGGTGGTGGTTGAACATGTAATGAACATTAATTTTCAGTAGATAAGTGTCCTAATTTTCATGCCGTCTGCTGTGTAGCAAGATTACTTGAGGACCTGGCACAGGAAGCGTTGTCTTGCTCCTGGGTTGTTCCTGTTATTCCAACTAACAGCAGTGATTATGTTTGAAGTCTGTCTCATATTGTTGCACTTCTGTTGATATTTAATAAAACAGAGAACAGCTTGCAAAAAGCAGTATTCCTCCCTGCTGAGAAAAAAAGAGAAACAAGTGAATCCTCTGCTAAGCAATTTCAAATGTTTCTGCTGTAACCTTAATAGTGTAATTTTAACTTCTTGGCACTCAGTGAGGTCAACATTGGTATACTTTGTACTTGCGCATTATACTGGAAAATTGGATCCAGAGGTAAATTGGAGTTTCCTTTTCTCAAAAGTTGGCTAGCCAAGATATACAATTCATGAACTAGAGTACTTTGGTGAAAACACTGGTGAACAGCATACCTGGACAATAACTTGTTTTCCCCTTTCCTAAAATGCCAAAAGTTTACTTACTTTAAGTTCCTATTTGTATTCACTACCATTTTTATTTTATATTATTTTCATGTAATTTAAATTGCAGGCAAGGCTGATTTACTTTATTGTAGACTATTAATAAAGGTGGGAAGCACCACTGAAAACCAGTATTTCTTGCATGAATAAACTTTTTTCTTTCTTTTTTTTTTTAATTGCTTTTGGGAGGAGATAGTGGTGCATTTAAAACTTCCACTGTTCAAAAAATACTCTAAATTTCTAGTTTTTAGGAAACCATGCCAATTTTTCCTTTTTAACACTTAGAGATTCTCTGAAAGTCATTAAATTGTTTGCTAATCATTGCATTGGCATTGTGATAAGTTTGTGGGATATAACCAAGAAAAAAAGTTCAATGAGGGTTATCGCTTATACTACCATCAATTTAGGTAAATTGATGAGTAATATTACATTGGTAAAATGGCAATTACTTTACAATTATTTAACAAGAACTAATTTCTAACCAAGGCATGTATGTGTTTAAAGAAAAATGAGATAGAAGAATGAAAGATACAGAGTTGGCAGCAAAGAGTTTTTAACTGAAATCTGAATATTAGAAACAGACTACTTTAAAAGTTCTTCATTCGTGTAAAAGTCAATAATTAATATTATTTTTCTTCTGAGTATTATCCAACACTTCTCAATCTATGGGGTATGCAACCTAAGCTGGAAATGTCTCAAGGGCCAGCTCTCTTGTGGTCTTCATGTGTGAGTCAAATGGAAGTATCCCTAACAGGCTCTACTTCAGGAGATTTAGCTCTTTACTTTTACAAATTAGAGAACCAAGAGGCAAAAGAAACAGAAATGAGGAAAGCAGTTGAGCCATTTGACTTTTCAGAACTTCTTGTTTCATTTAAGTTAAAGACTTATAGATTATGGTCCTCAGTTAATCATATATTTTAAAAACTATATTTAGATACTTTCATTGCCTACTAATTTAACACATCACTGACAATAATTCCATTATAAAGTGCTTGAGTCAAGTTTTTGAAGATAAAGTCAGATCTAGAGATTCTTTTTTAAAAAAATTTTTTAGATGTTGATAGACCTTTACTTTATTCATTTATTTATATGTGGTGCTGAGAATCGAACCCAGAGCCTCACACGTGCTAGGCAAGTGCTCTACCACTAAGCCACCACCCCAACCCAATCTGGAGATTCTTTAGCAGAACAAAGATGACATAGCATCTTGACTATAAACCTGTGGAAAGAAGATGAAGGATGGCTGACTGCTGTGAAACACTGAGCATCAGGAGACAGGGGATTGTCTCGGCATAGATAGTAACTTCCTGTACATCTGGGGCAAGAATTTCACCCTTTAGGGTGTTGAATTTGATCAGAGTGTTTCAAACTTTTAATTTTTTCCTTTTTTTTTTTAGCAGTGATTATGCAATTTTAAGCACAATCTAGGTTTTTAACAAACATGATTTATTTCATCATTCAATGAATATTTATTGATTACCATCTCTGTGTTGGGCACTGTTCAAGGCGCTGGTGTATGACACATGAAATACATTGAAGAGGATGATGATGTGATTGAGGAACAGGAATCCTGTCCTTTTGGACTATGCTCTGAAACAGAGTTTTAGGAGAATACATTTTGAAAGTCACTGAGATCTCCCTTATCTTTCTTATAATCCATGATTTCACAAATAAAGAAGGGGCATGACATGAGTAGCCATTGTAGCTGCCATCCCAAATGTAGCCAGAATTGTCATGGTCAGGTTCTTGGTGCACAATATCATTCTATTACACAGATGTTTATTTGCTTTTTAGTTGGTACTGTAAGAAGAAATAAGCAAATGCATCACATTCTTTACTTGTGAGGTCTTTGTCTTGTTTTCAATTTTTCTTCTCTATGTTCAGGTTCATTTTTATCCCACTAGGGAGGACAACTGATGCCCCAAGATCTTTTATTTTGCACAATTTGTTCTAATTTTATTTAATAAGTTATGCTATTAGGTCAAATAAACATTGTACAATCTATTTATATCTGAACATGTTAAGGCAGAACTGAAATATATTCTAATTCATCTAGGCATGAAAAGTGTGAGAGAGACACAGAGAATTCAGAGGAAGATACAGAGAGAAGAGCAGTTGCCATTCAGGATTTTACAAGAAATACTTACGATGTACAGTTAAATTATATAACCACTAATCTTCACTGCCAAAGAAAATTTCCTCTGGTTCCTTGTATTTGAATTCGCCAAATAATGTACCAGGTGTTTTCTTTCTCTTTTAAGAAAAAAGATAGTCTCTGAAATTATATGAAGTTTAAATGATTTAAATCCTGGTTAGAAAATTTAGCTTGAATCTAATGGTTATCATCACCTTATATTTCAATAATATTTCATTTCCCACACCTGCCTTCCAGAGCAGTTTCAATCATGAATAACAGTGGGGGAGAAAAACGATAAACATTATGTGTGCAGTAAAGGTCTTGCAGTTTTGAGCCAAGTTGGAAAAGGAGAATAACTATTACTACAGGGCTCAGCCCTGCAGGGAGTCTAGAGCTCTGCCCGACAATACCAAACTCTGCAACTTTATTCTCTTTGTGGTTTTAAAAAGACTTGATCTTTCTAATATTACATTCTGAAAGCCAACTTAATAGATACTCTATTTCTGGAGAGCTTTGTAGGCAAAATTATGGAAAATTCTTGTGGTTGTTGTCATGTTTTTTGATGAAGGAGCCGAGTGCAGAATAAATTTGCCTGATTTGCATGAAGTTTGAATATTCACTGACAGTGATTCCTGAACTGAGTCTTCTTTATGCTGTAGGAAAAGAGAAGCATTATTTCAAGCAGCTGGAAAGTTAGCTTGGGGGATTTAAGCTACGTTAAGGCTTTGCCAATATGCTTGGCGTGAACATGGCTAAACTGCTGCAGAGGGTTTGTGAATGAGGTAGTCAGCGAGTACTCTGTAGATGGAAAAAGGAGGTATTGACCTGTTTGATGTGATTTGAGAAAGGGTAACAAGACCTTTATAGTCAAATGCCTCACTTCCAGTGCCTGTCACATTACAATCTTTCCTCAGAGATAAGATCTTCCATGCTCCTGTTGAAACAAAAATAGGTTTTCTGGAAGGCATATTAGCCACTGCTACCTTAGCAATATTCAGGTCATCAGATACATCTGCAGAAAGTAGGAACCTGAACAAATGACACTTGCAGAGGGCAGTTTGGGTTGAGAAAACAGGGATGGGCAGGATGCAGAGTAAGTGGAAAGATCCAGTGGAGCTAACCATAGGGCCACATGGGATGACCCAGTGCATGACAGTAGGGTGGATTCAGTATTGACTCAGTTCCTGCTTCCACTAAAGTAATGAGTGTACAAAAGCATCTTGCCATTGGAGTGTTTCTTATGAAAACTCCCCAGATACCAGACACATCCTGTTTTCCTTGATTTTCTTCCAATGCATCACTTACATCCAGTATATAGCACAAAGAATTGAGGGGTGCTAAGTCCTTGATCTCTACATCTTCAATATTCCTTCGCCCAGACTTATTCTCCTCACTTTATTTTGCAGAAAATTTTAGCTTTCCACTTAGCTTTTACTTGGTTCTGTTGCTACCTTTATTATCTGAAGACCCACAAATGATCTATGCAAAAATTCACTGTCAGTGGTTGGTCCCATACTTTAGAGGTAAGGAAGAGAAAGAATTGAAGATTCAGTCTTTCCAGTCTCCTTTCCCACATTTCAGATAGTAGCTGAGAGGAATATAGATGCTTAGGATGTTCCCCTCTTCAGCAACCCACCAAACCCAACCAGCAGCTACTGTGTGCTTCAATCAATATCTCCTTGGTACATAAGTGTATTCTGAATGTGATTCAGTTAATCAAAAATAAACCATCATGTATTTCTAAGTGGTTATTGATAAGGATCTGTGCTGTGTAAGTGTTCTCTCAGGTCATCTTCCTGCCTATCTTGAGTTTACAGTGTACCCAGAAAGGTTAGGGGGTCCTGACAGAATCAGGAAAATATAGTGTCCTTAAAAGTCCTCAAGCATTGAATGCTAAATGTTGAATGCATGACTGAGACTATAGAAACTTTACTTTCCTGGTATCTTGTACTTCTTTCTACTTTAGAGCTTTTATTGTGATTGTAATGAGAGCAATTGATTGGATTTTTTGTTTAATATCTTGCCTTCATCTTATTTTCTTTCATTTTCTCTCTTACATCTCTTTGGAGCAGGGTCCTTGCTTGATTTTGCCTACCAGTGTGTCCCTGGGGTTGGTGGGGTGGAGGCAGTGAATCCAGAGATGGGAGTAATTGCTGTCCTTCGTGAGGATTGCCAAAGGGCTTCAGGTCCAGCAGTGGGAAAGTCCAAAGATTATTTTGGATTAGTCATGTCACTCTAGACCTCTGTCTACACCACAAGACTGTAATGACATATTTATCTGGGAATCCCCAAGCTGTTAGAATCAGGAAGTAGTGGATGCCTCATATCCCAGTGTGGTTTGGACATACTGCCAATATAATCTGGCTTGATTTGTTCCTATGTGTGGCTCAGATTAAATTCAACACAGAATCATTTTTGTCTGTGGGTTTGGCCTGATGGTAGCCTGGACTCGCAGGGAGCCCCCAAATCCCAGTTGTTATTGTTGTTTAAATAAGGGACATGGACACTTTGACAGGCACTCCATGCGGCACCTTCCTTCTGGAACCCCTTATTTTCTTCAATGCAATAGCTTTGTCTTCCATTCTTGTTTCCAACTCTCTTAGAATTCAAAAGAATTCAAAAAAAGAAAATGGCAACCAACTTTTTTGGGATCTCTAACTACATGTGCAATGTGAATAGGAGGAAATCTTTCAATCACAAACAGATTTTTTTTTTAACCTTCTCTGTTGCTCCTGGTAAAGAAAGGAGGCAGCTGGTAGAACATTTCTGTGCTGTTCTCAATTAACTTTCCCTTGTTCCCCTCAGTGAGAAGAGAATGAGCCTTCTCCACCCAACTGTGCTGTGACTGGTGTGCATTAAGATGCACAAATAGCAGCCTCGCTTGTGAGTCTTTCTTTTCATATTTTTGTAGACAGATTCAGTCCAAATAAGGTTCTTACTCCTCCTGAGATAATTCCTAACATTTCTAAACGGGTTTCAAATTCCCCACCAATTCCATTATCAGTAATGAGCACCATATTTCACAAGTGGGCCAGTTAATGATACAGATGTATATTTGTAACTTTATTTGACATGTTTTTAGGAACTATGGAAAAGAATTACTTAGTAATCTGGGTGGGGGTTGGTAAATACAATCTTATAGTCATCATGTGAATATGGAGGATTGAGAAAAATAAATAAAAACACCACGACAACAACATCTTAGAGTTATTTAACTCTCCCTGTCTGCCTTGGAATAGTGTGCATTTTACTCTATTTGGGTAGGTTTGAAATCCATTTTAAAAAATCAATTTTATATTCTTGAATATTTTTGGTGGTGATAGAAGTTTGTGCTTGGAGGGTGGACTTGAAATTTAAAGACCTGCCCACAGGACAGAAAAAGCCATTGAATAAAACAGATGGTATATGACAGGTGATATCAATTTAGTTTAAAAAATAAAGGGAAATGGAAAAGATTTTTTCCACATGAATTTTACATTTCAACCTCTGTTGGTTAATGCTATAACCTCACAAAATGACTCTTTTAAAAGATTACTCTAGATTGGCATGCTTTTTCTCTTCCATTCGGGTTCTATGTAATGTGTTCTTATTTATGCTCTAGTTTTCCTGGAATCAGGTGCCTGAATATTGCAGCTTGTACCGGGTCTCTCAAGCTTCCTGGAATTTCAATCCATTCCAAATAAGTGCTTAATTATATCACATGCCATTGAGATCATTAAATTGTGTTTTTTCCTTTGCAGAATGCTAAAAACATAAAAGCTCCTGCATTAACAAATTAAACATTTAAAATACTTTCAGAAATGTTAAATTATCTTCAGGTGGCAAACTGGATTTTAATAAATTCAATCCCAGGTGGTCACTTAGTTTTTTTTTTTTTTTGAGTCTCTCCTAGAACACGTATTCAATTAAAGTTACCTGACAGTGAAAGAATCAGCATATTTTAAACATGTAGGTGAAAGTTTCCTCTCCAGCAAAAGAAGTGCTCTGTTGCTTCTTGGCCTCAGCCATTACTTTTTTTTTTTTCACTTTTTTTTTTTCAGAGTTCACACTTAAGGCACATCTTAATGCTTGTGTGAGCACCACCTATTTCCTGTTATTGTGTTTCTTATTATAGGCTGCCCTCCTTAGAACTCTTATCTTTTCATCATCTTTTCAGTCCTTTTAGTCGAGGTGACTTTGCCAGAGGCAGGGAACACTGAATGAAGTCTGTTCATGTTTGAATGGGAACCACATCATAATCTATTAAAATAAAGGATGGATGTCCAGTATGCTTGCCACTTTTGTTGTGGTTTTGCTATTGCTGTTTTAACTGCACACCAGAATGGAACTTTCTGAATTTCCAAAACACTTGTATTTTTTTATCCAAATCTTTTTCTTTCTTTTTCTTTTTTTTAAATCTAAATTTGGGCCTTAATGTGTCTACAGATCTCTTTTACATTATTTTTGGCTAAAACAAGAACTAAATTGTGTTGAAAAACATTATGAAAACACCTCTCCTTTTAAGATTTCTAACTCAATATAGTAAACTCCAAAGGTTTGGATTATTCAGATAAGACTTAAGAAAATATCCACTGTTTTAGATTATCTGCTTAGCCAAATCCCAGTGCTGAACTGCTAGAGGTTTTCTTATCTAGAATGAATAAGCACATGTTACAGAATGACCTGAAGGAATAGCTTAATGAGCTACTACTTAAATATGAAGGGAATCCAAAACCCCATGGTAATGCTGTTAATAGCACGTCTAAGGAAAAGTCAAGTTTATGTATATTTTTCAAGTCAGTAGGTATTTTGCAGGATGCCTGTCTCTAGCATGATTAAAATATGAAATGTGAGTTGGAATTAACCAACATACCATAATATTAAAAATAAAAACATTTTAAAACTCAAAACTCTAGTCATTTCAAGAATAATTTTTTTAATCGGGTTTTTTAAAACTGATTTTACTGATAAAATATGGATTCTTAAGTTTGAGAGGAACACCATTTTAAAATTTTCTTAGCATATGAACAATGGTGGCAATTAATTTAATAAACACTTTCTGAAAACTCTTCTCTATATGGGGTGTGATGGAAAATATTGATAACAGTGAAATAAAAAGAATTGTTCTGAGAGTTCTAATTAAACTAGGGAAACACACATTTTCAATTTAAATGTGCTCTCAGTTTTTTTTTAAAATAGTTGTAGATGGACACAATACCTTTATTTTTATTACTTATTTCTATATGGTGCTGAGGATTGAACTGGTGCCTCACACGTGCTAGGCAAGCAAGCACTCTACCACTGAGCCACAACCCCATCCCACTCTGAGCTTTAATACAGTTACGTAGAAGTTTCTGTGGGAATAAAGAGGTTGGCACATCTAACGACACAGGTGATACTGTACATAAACTTCGCAGTGGTTGCAGTACATGCACCAAATCCTGAAGGAGGTGTGTGAGTTTCTGCAAACATAGAAGGTCAAAGGAAGGGGAAGCAATGCATTTTAGAAATTGTTCTATGTGCTAGATGATAGAAAACTGGAAGCTTTCATTTTAAATGTTTTAACATGGTGTTGTACCTCTGTTGTTGTTGCTGTACTGTTCACCATAAGTTCCCAGTGTTTTTCTTATTTTCCTTCTGCAATTTGGAATAGTGATAGGTTTTTCTGAAGATTAAATATATTAACAATTGTAGCAGTTAGAAAAGTGCCCACAGTAAACTAATAGTACATTTAAATCAACATATTAGCTATTATTTTCACGTCTATCCATTCCCCCTGATAATGTTACAAGAAAAAAATCACAGGGTAGTTTATCAATTCATTCATTTATTCACAATTATTTATTAAGCACTTAGGATGTGCTGGAAATTCAAAAATAAAAAGGTCAAGTGTCTGCCTTCATGGACCTGAAAATTCCAGACTAAGCTAAAAAAACAAACAAGTAAATCATCAAACAAACAATAAAAGCTATTTTTTCAAAGACCCATGAGCAGCAAAACAGCATGGACATGCTTGGGAGTGGGGAAGGTGACATTTCACCTGCTTGGGAGTGGGGCAGGTGACATTTCACCTTGTCATTCCTGGAAGAAGTAACCTGAATGCTAACATGGAGCTGGCCCTGTAAAGGCCTAAGTTAGAAATGAGTTTGGCATGTTCCAGAAATAACAAGAAAGACTTGGGGTTGGGAACATGGACTGAGAGGAAGAAAAATGGGAGGGGTGAGATCACATAGGGCTCAGTAGAGATGGTAAGAATCTGGACATTTTTTCCATGTGTAACAGAAATTCTCTTCAGGATGAGTGAAGAACTAAGGGCCACAATCAGCTAGTCTTTCAAACACTCCTTTACCTCACCTCACCGTGTCACCAACTCTACTCAGTACAGCTCTTCTGAAGCATGGAGTCCTTGATGCTTGTCCCCTTCTAAGGACAAAGCTGTCCTGCTACCTAGCATCTGTGAGGAATGTGTCTCCTTAATCTTCTTTCCAGCCTGTTCTACTTTTACCTCGATCACATCGTTTGAGTATGCTTCTTATTCATTTTTAATACCACCACCTTTTCTCAGGAATACTGTGTGTGAAACTCATACTCTGTCCCAGGCACTGAATTAGGTTCCATGGCTAAAAGGGTAAAAAAGACACAATTGTTGCTTTTGAGAAGCTCATCATCAAGGGGAGTACATAGTCATAGTAAGAGACAAGAAGCCCCTGAACAATGAGTGTGGTGATAGACTGCATTACCTGGGGAGCCACGGCCTAGCCTTCCAAAGGAGGTGAGGACTGTGAATTAACAGGCAAAGGGCTGGAGAGAAAGTGCCATGGTGAAGATTTCCTCAGGCAGAGTGAATAATCCTGAGGAAGAGTCCAGAGGCCAGAGAGTACATTGCTTTCCTGAGAAGGAAAGTATCAGTGTGAAATGAGTTGGACCCAAGTTCCTTAATTTAATCTAAATTCTTCCATTGCTTCTACTGCTTCAACTTTCTTAGTCATCAACCCTCAGGACCCACACGTTTTTAATTGGTCATTACCTCCATTGCTGTGAATCTAGTCTTTCATAACAGTGTGACTTTTAACAACATACTGACCCTGAATATTGGTTTCCCCACTTAAGAAATTGGGATACAAATTAGTATGTCATGATAAGCTTATGAAAATTGCTCCTTGTGTTGTGGAACGGATATAGCTAGCAGATCTGCTGGTGTATGGAAAGTAATCAACCAATATTAGTTTAGTTCTAATTCTCCATTGTTTATAAGAGAATATATTTATTGCTTAAATTCCTGACAACTCTACTATTGCATTTTATTTTATTACTTTCCAAAGAGCCCATGATTTCTTAATCTTCTTTAAGCTCGCTGTACCATATTACTATTCTCGTCTGTATCTTGTCTGTCCCTCCTCCATCAAAATTGATTCATTAGATCCTTTTTGAAATCATCCTCCTCCTATATTTAAGTTTTCTCTCAGGCTTACAAAATCTTATTCACCATATTTGCAAAGTCTCTTTCTCCCTTCATTGTCCTTCACAGGTAATTTTCTATGATGTATCATGGGAAGAGAAATTGTGACTTCTCTCAGCTTCTTTCAATATGACACTTCATAAATCAACTCTGATAAGCCTTTTCCGAAAAAAATCATATTGAGATACATTTATAATTTTTCCTTTTATCTCCATTAAAATGAATAATAGTTCTATAGTTTTTTTCCCTATTCCCATTCATTTTTCCATCAAATTATTAAGGAAGTAAAAAATAGAATGAGGTTACCTTGTGTCTAAATTTACTGAATTTTGACTCTTATGTTAACACCCTGTTTTTTGTGGTTGAGGGTTTTATGTTGAATTTCCTGATATTATGCAAATCTTGAGGCAGTTGTGGTACAAACTAGAGGTGAGGATCATCAGAGTATAGACTAGGTGACTTCTGTATCATGTTTAAGCTAAGGTTTTAATAAGTTTAATAACACACACCCAGCAAGTTCTGTGCTGATGACCTCGTTTTGTCAGCTCTTTCCCTCTATCCTCTTGGATGAAAGGATTTTTAAAGATTCATTTTGTTCCAGAACTTAAAGGATAACTGCTGGCAGTAAGTCTCTTATTATAGAACTCTCTTGGTCTGTTGAAATAGTTGTTCATTGTTCAGCTATTTTACTGCAAATGTGAATGGAAGATATTTGAATTTAAGTGTAAGTGGCACATAGTCTTTTCCTGTACTTTACTTTTGGAAGAAGAGCCTATATCAAACAAGAGGAGAAAATTAACATCCTGCCAGAGGTACTGGTGAATCATGTTTAGCAGTAGCATACATTTTATCTTACCCCTTTTGGTTCTTTGGTATCTAGAGTTTTATTTTTACCTCATTTTAAGGAGCTGGTTTGGATTAAAGTCACATACAAACTGAAATGTCTCCAACATCTACATCAGGAAGTAACTCTAGCTCAAGATAAAGGTCACTGGTGGGACAAGAGGTTTCTGTTGCTTATTCTGGCTTCTCTTTTCCTGTCCTGGAGATCATTTGGAAGAACTACCAATGACTTATCCTTAAGTCTTAAATATTGAAATAAAAGCTATTGCATGTTGATTAACACTTCCCTTGATGAAGCATACACGTGTCGTGTAAAACGAAGTGACTTGCTTATGATGGATTGGAATGGACATTACCCTGGAGCGCCTTTCTGCCAAGCCCACAATGCTTTGGCTCCAGTTGCTCATGGAAACTTCTAATTGGCTCTTTCATAACACTTGCCAACGGCTCTCAAGAAGAGTTCTTGAAGCAGCACTTAGATGGGTTTATGCATTTTCAATGCTGAAATTGGCTAAAACTCTGGGGTGTCATGGAGTTTACTCATTGAGTTATTTGGAAACATAGACTGTTTAATGGGCAATTATGTTTGAAAAGCTACTAGCATTACATGAAAATCTAAGTAATTCATATTTTAAAAATCATCATTTCACTGTGCCTTTGACAGGCATTAGAATGCAATATTAATACAAAGTATATTTTTCAGATTTAGAATGCATAACTGTCTTAAATGAATTACAAAATATATATGTTGACATTTACACTGAATTGAAGATTAATCAGTGAAAAGCTTTAAAGTAGAGCAATTTATGTAGGTATCAAAACCCTAAATGATAATTATCTTCATATCTTGTATAGTAATATGTTCAATTATCCACATTTTGAAGGAGAAAAATAGACAAATGGGTTTTCATTGCCAAAAGATATTAGAAATGCTAATTTTCAGTTGATACGGATTTTTAAAGGTTAGTTCCACTGGTTATATCTTCCCAAAATCTCAAGGAAATAAATTTAAAAGTTTTTCTTGTATTTTCTTAGCTTCATAACTAGCAATGCTATTCAATAAACATTCATAAAAATTAAAATACCAATTATGAGAGATCAATCTGACTAAATTCTTCCAGGATTAAACTAAATCAGATATTTTTTTTGGAGTAACACCAAGTAATTCTGTACAACATTTTCTAAAACTTAAATACTTGAATACATCCAAAGACAAAAGCATATGTCTAAAGACTAAAAATCTACATGCCATTATGTTGAGAATGGTGGAAGGTACTGATCTTTTCTTCTTTACATGTATTGTTTAAAATTTCTATGATATAAATTCTAAGGAAAAAAACCTATTCTGCATTTTTCATCATATTTATATACAGAATATGATTATATAAATTGCTGAAAGAAAAGTTGTAGATATTTGAGTTCTCAAAGTACTCTGAGCCTGTTTGTGAATGAAGAACAAAGAAAATCATAGCAAATGAGAAAGTACATTTCCAATGTTTTTATCTATATCCATTCATGGAATAAATCAATTTTTAAATAGGAAACATAGGAAAGTAGACTAATGGTTGAAAGGCAATCTAGAAAAACTCACAAATGTTTAAGCTATTGTTTTTAATTTCAAGTTGCTTTGAAAGTTAATTTACTGTTTTTTTTTCCCTTAGAATTTATATCATAGAAATTTTAAGCAGTACATGTAAAGAAGAAAAGATCAGTACCTTCCACCATTCTCAATATAATGGCATGTAGATTTTCAGTCTTTCGACATATGCTTCTGTCTTTGGATGTTCTTTGCTATAGCTTAAAGGTTACTTCTTAGCCTTTCACCCTTTAATTGGATCTGGTCTGTTATATAGTTACCTGATTATGCATCACATGTAATTTTAAGTTTTTTTATTTTGAAACTTTTTGCCTTTTCAACTACAAATGAAACTCCTTAAGAGTTTGGACTGTATAGTTTCTGTTCATTTTATTCCCTGTATCTTCCAACATAGTTCACATAGATATGTTTGATTATGTCTTCCATATGAATTATCAAATGATTTAAGTTGGCATTATTAATATCCCCCCCCCCAAAAAAACCCCAAAACCAAACCTTTTCAGGTTGATGTTTAACTGACATTGAATTACAATTCCAGAATCATGGGGAGAGGAAGAATGGACATTTTCAAACTACTGAGTATTTTCATTCATAAACATGATCATGAGTGCAGAGGCTTGTGAATGGGATTAGTGCCCTTGTAAAAGAGGTTTAAGTTGCTTATATGCCCTTTACACCTTCCATGGAAGGAAGGTGCCATACATGAAGAATAGAGCACCTACCAATACTGGATCTGCAGGAAACTTGAACTTGGATTTCCCAGCCTCTAGAACAACTAAAAAAAAAAAAAAAATTTTTTTGGTGTTTTTAAATTATCCTAAGGTATTTTCTTATAGCAATTCATGGACTAACATACTACTTTTATGGGGATTGTTTTGCAAACAATTCATTCTGTAAATTAGCATTAAACTATTCACTTCAATGTCATTTTTAAAATCCTTGTTGTGGTTTAGATATGAGATGCCCCCGAAAGCTCATGTGTGAGACAATGCAAGAATTTTCAGAGGTAAAACAATCAGGTTATGAGAACCTTAACCTAATCAGTGGATTAATCCATGGATACAGATTAACTGGGCAGTTATAAATGAATTTGGCATTTCTGATAAGATTTTGTTTTAAATTTTTGAAGTTAATGAAGGTTAAGCACACTAAGGACACAGTTGCAATTAACAGTTCAAATTGTTAATTTCTGCACTTAACCTTAACTGATAAAGTTGATGCTAGAACCTTCACAATCTAAATTACTCATTTTCTTCACCATTACTATTTCTGAAGTTGTAAATGGGCATCCTTGTCCATAAATCTTCAATACCTGCAAAAATTATCTCTATTTTTAATTTTTAAATGAAATTTCAATATCAATTTGTATCATTAATCCATGTTTTATTGCATTTTTGACTCAAATTTTTAGTTAGAATGACTACTAACTTCTGATTGTATTGCTACGACCAATGCTAATATTTCCTTTGTAAGTTATAATTATAGCCAGCAATATGGTCATGCTCAGTTTTAGTATTCATTGTTGACTACAGTGAGCCAAGATGGATATTACAGCCAAATAACATATTTTATTTTGATAAATGACATGCAAGATTTTAGAAAAAAAGATTTCATAACTATCACTTGGAAATTAGAGTTAAAAACCTAAAATCTCACCTTACTAAAAGACAAAAAAATCAAAAATTTCTAGAAGTAAAATCACCAAATGTGGGTAGGTATTTATCTACATGCTTACAAAAATTCAGACTAATGTATTTCCATATTTAAATTGTAATTTTTTTTTTTCTTTTATGTCAGTGCTGGGGATTGAACCCAGGGCCTTGTACTTGGGAGGCAAGCACTCTACCAACTGAGCTATATCCCAGCTCAACTTGTAACTTTTTGTTTTTCAATTTTTATTGAAATAAAAAAAAATATTTTGCTTTAAATACTTCTGAAATATAACAAGTGTCATCTATAGAAATAAACTAAGGTTTTTAAACATATATAAAAAGATTTACAAACTTTGGGTGTATGAAGATGAAAGACTATGCTTAATTCCCTTCTAAGAACAATTTGCTTATTTGCTCCCTAGTTGCATTTATTTCCTAAATCAGGCCCAAGAAATACCCTGCATTGCCTACCTGTCCATCTATAGTAATGATCTTATATATAAAGTATCTTTCTAAATGCATATCTGTTCATTCTTTTCTTAGTGTGATTTAATACTTTTGAGGTCTGGAAAATTTGACCTTTCTCTGGCACTTTTCATTTTCAAAGGTTTGGGAAAGAGACTTCACAGAAAACTGAATACATAGACTCCTTTATTATTTCCTGATCAAAGCATCATCTTAGAATTAACTACCATTGCCCAAAAGGAAGTAGAAAACTAAAGAGGACTTTACAAAGCAGCATAATTAAAACTTACGTTCTATATTCTCTATTCTGCCTAGTAATTACTCTTTTGGCAATGTACCTTCTACTGTTTATTTTACCACATGAGGCTCTCTCTCTTAAGAATTTTTTTTCCTAATTCATTTTCCTTCCTCCTCACAATATGACTTAGATTCTTCAGCTGCTTCCCTCTCTTTATCCCTGTGCCTTTCTGTACTACACAATAATGAATTTGGATAATTTATAAATAACAACATATGAAAAATACATAAAGTGTGAATCTTTTATGTGATGATTTATTTTATAACACTATCTCATTCCAGTCTCCTGTTTTACCTGCATGACTTATTCCCATACATGATTCACCTTATTTTTACTGAACTCTAACTGCTTTAGAATAGATTAATCATATACTGTATTACAAAGACTATTTCCATTTAGGATGCACCTGTACAAATGTGAGCAAATCTTCCTGCATTCCACAGTTCATTAGTGTTTTGATTCATTTAGGTGCTAAAATTTTAATTCACATGAAGTATTTCTAAGTAATCAGTTCCAAAATGTTAATTTTGATTTGTTTTTTTCTGCCTAATTTAACTGAAATAGATGGGACGAAATAGTAAATCCTCCTGAATCCATCAGCAATGGAAAGGACAGTGGGGTCTTGGTTTCATTTCTGCTGTCACATTGATGGATTAGCTTATGTTATACATGGGTTATGTGCCAAATGATGTCTTTTGATTCTAATTCAAGGCAAACAGCAGGAATCTTGAGTGCTAAAAGTCTAAAGAAGTTATTTTTGGCCCTTTTGATGGAAGTAAAGCGAGATTTATAACTAAAGAAGATCAAAGTGTCAAAAGCAACTTCATGTACACGTTACCCATCTGATGAGACACAACATGAGGAGTTAATACTAGTAAAGATGCAGTGGAGTAAGATGCAGTAGAGTTTGACAAAGTTTCTCTCTGCCCAATTAGCTAAAAGCCTCTTTTCTCCACGTCTCAGGTGCTTAGATGTCTATACATTCAGGTCTGCAAGCAGCTCACAATATTTCCTGTGGGGAAGACCATTCCTGAACACCCAAAGAAGTGCATGGAAATATCTGAGGAGGCAGACAGGAGGGCTGACACAGGACTTAACAACTTAAGGAAGTCAATATCAGTAGAAGATGTAGTAAGATAGGGGCCAGTGCTCAAGGCCAGAGTGATAGATCTGCAGGGGCAGGCGAGGCCAATGGTGAGCATACAAGACCATTTGCTATTCTTTGATAACAAGGCCATATCTAAACCACCCCAGCAACCTAGATTACACTCAGGGAGATGAGAATTAAAAATATGATGTGGGAAGCATCCTGAATTGACAGAATCGACACCCTGGAGTGTCAAATCAGAATTGATTGAATTACTCTGAATATGTAAGAGCAGAGTATTTCATTACCAAGCAGTGATAAAATATTAATGGGCTAAGTTTAAGTATAAAGAAATAAAAGTGCGTTTTCACACACTTTGGCATGTGACATTGTAAACTATGTTGTACTTCACAGTGTGCTATTCTATACAGAAGACAGAAGTATGCAACCTGTATTTTTTAAATTCCATTGTAAATGGTGGAAATTATTCCCATTATTAATTATATAACAGGCTGTAAGTTTATAATGAAAAATGATTTTTGTATTCTGATTTATTTTAAAGAAAATATAGCATGTATAACACAAACCCTTTTCTGTTAATGTATTCAATCTATTGTCTTTTAGCTAGATTTGCATGAAAGCAAAATGAGCTAGGTCTCAAAAATATGTTAACTCTACCATTTTTTAGTATTTTTGTTCACAGTGTATTTCTTACTTTCATTAGTGATATTAACATGAAGGTCAGATTTACTGAGAGGTAACATCCAGCCTTTGAAGCCTCACCCAAATGTGTATGTAAGAGCTTTGTCCACTAATGAGCATTCTTTTATGTTACTGGTTTTGTAAAGCCCTGTGCTATGAATGGACCGTCAATCAACTCACAGCTGCACTGAGGCCTTCAGATGACTGTATCCATGGCAACGTGCCAAAAATGGCGACACAAATTAATCCATTTGTGTGGAATTCTCAGTGAGAGTCCACTTTCATCTTTCAGAGACTACTGTTAGGAAGTCTGATGATAATGTAAAATACTGAGCAACAGCAAAATAGTGATGAGACTAGCCACAGGATCTTCTCCCTGTAAACAGTAGGGCTTCTTTTCCTTTTTATCTGTTAAAGATGACAGGAAATAGGTGGGGATTTTATAATGCCACTGTAATGCTCTCTTAATAAAATGATTTCATTAATTTCATGCACGCACATAGACTTCTTTTCACCCTCTCTTACCAATACCATCTGATCAGTCTTGAAAATGAGTGCAAGGGTTTACATGGTGTTACAAATCTGAAAAGTAATCTTTTATCTTGATGCTTTATTGTTAATAGTATTCATATAACATATAACATGAGAGACACCGCCAACATAACAGTAGGGGTTACTTAACTTACTCTGTTACATGAACAGATGAAGCTAAGTCCTTATCTCTTGGGAAAGTTAAAACAAACCCTGAATGTGTTCTTGTTAGAATCTTACCTTAGTCCTACATCTAGATAAGTCTGCTCTTCAATTACTACCATAAAACAACAAATTTTGTCTTGGATTTAGATGAATTTATTTAATGTCAAATTGCAAATTGGATTGTTAAAATATCTTGATGAATTATTAAAGCAAGGTAAATTTCCCAAACTAAACATGTACGGCAGATCCTGCCTTATAATTTACATTTATCATTCAAAGATATTCAAATGAAAGGAAATGGGATGTATTTTATGTCTTCTTCTTACTCCTGTCTTGAGGATTTCAGTTGTCTTTTTACATACAGAAATTTTTCTATCATGTAGTTCTTAGCTTTCTCAAGGCATGAAAACCTTTGTGAATCTAACAAAAGCTCTAGACACCTGTGAAAAACACAGATATATAGGCTGCCCAAATACACATATATTTTTGGTTGGTTATGAATCACAGGTTAAAAAGATGTTGGTCAAATTGATATTTAAAAATTCCTTTTGAATTCAATGGAGACTTCTGGTTTCAGTCTTGACATTTGAAGAGGGTTGAAAGCCATCACTTCCAAACTTGCAATGAGAACAAGGTGAACAAAATGAAAATTAATGTCCTTTTTCAGATCTCTTAATGAACTGAGTTTGCAGGGCAAACTGCCACTCTGAAATCCAGACAGACAGGTGTATCTAGAGTCAGAGCAGAGATCTACTTACCTGGAATGGAATGGTTAGGGATACTAAAATGGTACTAATGACTTGCCAGAGGCTGAGAAGAGGCTGGCTTGAGAGTGAGAATCTTCTGGGGCCACAGTCTTAGGAAATTCCCAAACTTTCAAGGGTTTACATATAGAAACTTCATCAGATTCTCATGTTAAAGATCCAAATAATGTTTTTTTTCATTGTTTTGGCAAAAGAGGGGAGTAGAAATTATTGTGCATACCCTTGGAGTGTTTTGTATAACAAAGACCCCTTTTGTATTCCATAAGACTTTACAGAATCATCTCCCAGTTGGGGAAGGATGCCCCTGCCCCATGAACTTCTTGTTACATCTAACGTGGGAAAAGAGGTGTGCAACTGGGAAAACACTTGTGAAGGTCACAACTCAAAGGTACACAGGCAGATTAAAACACTGAGACTTGGTCATAAGATTCTGGGACTCTTACCTCCCACACCTGACCACTACCACAACATAATGTAATAACAGTGAAAAATAGCAGTGAACTACAGCTAAAAGAATTGAAAGACACAGGTTATCTCTGAGGAAGAGTTGTTACAGCAGCAGAAGACCAAGAAGAGAGACAAAAGCAAAGGACAATAGCTGTACCTCTGGCTCCTATGACTCCAGCAAACATTAAAAACAACTCCTAACCAGATTACAACAAATCCTCCCACTAAAGGACTGCTGACCTTTGTTACTATCACCCAGTATATCCAATTATTGGCACAGTAAAGGGAAGAAAGATAGATACACTCTGAAGAAGCCAAGAAACCAGACTCAGAAAGAACCCAAGTGTTAGAATTATTAGGCAAGAAATTTTATATAATTAAAGTTAATAAGTGAAGAGCTTTAATGGAATAATAGTCAAGAACTGCTAGAAAATGTAAGAAGAGATGAAAACTAAGAAAGAAGTGAAGGAAATACTAGAAATAAAAAAAATCACTAACAGAATTAGAGAATATCTTCAATAGGTTAATTGGTAGATTAGACACAGCAGAGGAAAGAATTAGCAGAATCAATAGATAACAGATCAACAGAAACACTCCAAACTGAAATAAAAAGTGAAACAATAATGAAAAGAAAATGGAAAAGAACTCTGAGACAACTAAAAAATCTTGTACTATAGGTATAACTAGAATACTGGAAGAGGAAAAAAAAATAGCGGCAGAAATATTTGAAATAATGATGGCTAAAAATTTTCCAAAATTAATGAAAGATATCAAACGAGGATCCAGGAAACTACACAAAGCGGGATAAAAAAAACAAAAAGAAATGAACTACACCTAGTCATATTATATCCAAAAAATATAAAATAGAAGAGAAGAGAAAGAGAGAGAGAGAGAGAGAGAGAGAGAGAGAGAGAGAGAGAGAGAGAGGGAAAGAGAGAGAGAACAAACATCACCTTATCTCTTTAGGAATAAATATAATGTTCACAGGGGAATTCTTGTCAGAAACCATGCAAGGAAGAGGAGAGTGGAGAGAAAGTGTTGAAAGAATAAACTCAATAACCAAGAATCCAGTTTCCAGTGAAACTGTCCTTCAGAAGTAAAGGAGAATAAAGACTTCCTTAGAAAAAACTCAGGAAACTTCACCAGCAGACTCACCCTGAAAGAAATGTTTAAAGAATCTCTTCAGAAAAAGGATATGTCAAAAG
Organism: Sciurus carolinensis; assembly: GCF_902686445.1. Lineage (NCBI taxonomy): Eukaryota > Metazoa > Chordata > Mammalia > Rodentia > Sciuridae > Sciurus > Sciurus carolinensis. The sequence continues at coordinate 30,084,876 of NC_062216.1, forward strand.
CCCAGACCTACATGAAAAAAGGAAGAGCATTAGAGAAGTAAAAATGAATATAAAGTAAAATATTTTATTGCTCTTTATCCTTAATTGATCTAAAAGGAAATGTTTATGTAAAGCAATAATGGTAATATAAATGGTAATGTAAAGTAATATATTGCATGGTTGTGAATTATGGACAAACCAAATAAATGACAGGAATGTAATAAGGCAGAGGGTGAAAGAATTGGAAATATTTTGTTATGTGACCAGCACATACAATTGAAGCAGTACAGTGTTATTTATGTGAAGGGTGATACAAATTGTTTCAAAAATATATTGGAAACAGCACAGTAACCACTGAAATTATTTAACAAAAGAAGTATAATTGATATGGCTAGAGATAATATAAAATGAAATCTTATTGAATGCTCCATTAAAACCTCAGAAAGCAGAAAAAAAGGGGAAAAGGAACAAAGAAAATGCAAGGAATAAGAAATAGTTAAAAACATGGAAAATATTAAAACAACATTTTAATTATCACTTTCAATGTGAATGATCCAAATATACCAATTAAAAGACAGAGGTTAGCAGAGGTATTCCAAAGCAAAACAAAACAAAAACAAGACCCAAGTATTTGTTGTCTACTGAAAACCCACTTAATATACAATGACTGAGGTTAAAAGGTGAGATAAAAGAATATATACCATGCTAACATCAATGTAAAGAAAAATGTAATAGTTAAAGTTCAGACAAAATGGACTTCAGAAGAGGAAATATTATCAAGGGATAAAGAGGAGCATCATTCAATGATAGAGAGGTTTCCCTAAAGACCATCAATACTTAAAGTGTATTCACATAACAATAGAGTGTCAAAAGACATAAGAAAAACAACCCATAGAAATAAAAAAAAAATGTGTGTCTGTCTTTGAAGACTTCAATACTCTTTTTTCAGTAATTAATTCATCAAGGGAGAAAATTAGTGAGGATAGAGCTGCCCTTAGCTGCTATGTGACCAGCATTTCCTTAACATCAAAAAACAGATAAAGAAATAGGAGAAAGGAAAATTAAAGACATATATTTTTTGAACACAGATGCAAACTCCTCAACAAAATATTAGTAAATCAAATCTATTGATGCATAATAATAGTTATATACTAAAACCAAGTGGGATTTATTGCAGGTAGGTCAGACTGGTTCAAAATTTGAGATCAATCGTATAATCTACCATACTAACAGGCTAAAGAAGAAGAAGTGTATGATTACATCTCTCAAAGTAGAAAAAACATTTAAAAAATTCCAACATCCATTCATTTAAAATCTCTCTGGAAACTAGAAATAGAGAACTTTATCAAAATCTATAAAACATCTACAACTACTTATGTTGAAAATTAGGTACTCTCCATAAGATTAGAAATGAGGTAACACTATCTGTTTTCTCACTAGTTCTGTTTAATATCATACTGGTAGTTCCAACTAATCCAATAAGATAAGGAAAGGAAATTTGTATAGATTTGAAAGGAAGGAATGAAGCTGTTTTTCTTCACAGATGATATAATTTTCTTTGTAGGAAATCCTAAAGAATTGAGAAAACATAAAAAAAAACATAAAAATCAACTGTTTTCCTATATACCAATAGTGAACAATTGGCATTTAAAATTAAAATTGGTATTCAAAAATTTTAAAATTTTAGTTGTTATTTTTTAAAAAGAACCAACACAATTTAAAATAGCATTCACCAACCTGAAGGACTTGGAAATAAATCTGACAAAATCTATGTAGCATCTACATTAGAAAACAAAAACACTGATAAAAGAAATCGAAGAATATCTAAATAAATAGAAATCCATCTTCATACATTTAGGGTCAAATTGTTAGCATTCAGGTCTTCTGAAATTAAAGAAGATATTCAATGCAATCCCAGCAAATGATTTTATAGGTATTGACAAACTGATTCTAAAGTTTATATAACAAGTCAACAGACTTAGAATACCTGACACCATTCTGAAGATAAAACAAAGTTGGAAGACTGATATTACAAAATTCTAAGACCTAATATAAAGTAAAAGTAATCAAGAAAGTATAGTAGTGAAATAATAGACAACTGATCAATAGAACAGAAACAATGATCTCTGACAAATGGGCAAAGGCAATTCAATGGAGAATAAATTTTCAACAAATTGTGCTGAAAAAATTGGATGTTGAACAAAAAAATGAACCTAGTTGTAAATCCTACAGATTTTCTGAAAATATATTATAGCTCTTAATGTAGAACATAAGACTATAAAATTTCATTAATAAAACATAGGAGAAATTTTATGTGACCTTGACTCTGGTGATAAATTTTAGACATGGCACCAGAAACATGATACAAGAAAGAAAAAAAATTTGTTGAGCTTCATCAAAATTAAAAACAAAGTAAAAAACTATTTCTCTGTGAAAGAAACTGTTAAGAGGATAAAAAGACAAGCCAGAGGTTGGGAAAAAATATTTGAAAAACACATATTTGATGAAAGACTTGCCTCCAAAATATACAAAGAACTCTTAAAACCGAACAAAAAGAAAATAACAACCCAATTAAATAATGGGCAAAGCATCTGAAAAGACACCCCATCGAAAACTATAGATGGAAAATAAGTATCTGAAAAGATGCTAAACATCATTGCTCATTAGAGAATTGCAAATGGAAAGGAGATACCACACACCATTTTTAGGACTGAAATTTAAATCCAATGAACAATAACCAACTGCTGGTAAGATTGTAGGATAGAAATGTACAGTGGTACAAAGCTTTTGGAAGCTAGTTTGGCAGTTCCTGATGAAGGTAAACATAGTCTTACTATATATCCAAAGATCATGTTCCTAGGTATTTATCCAACTGATGTGAAATGTATCATCTTACAAAAAACCTGCATGCTGGTGTTCATAACAACTTAATTCATAATTGCTTAAATCTGGGAACCAACATATCCCTTAAAAAGTGAACAGGCAAATTTTGGCACACTCGTGTAAAAGAATATTAATCATTAATAAAAATAATTGAACTATTTACCCATGAAAAGACATAGATAAGTCTAAAATGCATATTGATAAGTGGAAGAAACTATTTTTTAAATATTACAGAATATGACTAATTATTTGACATTATGCAAAGGGCAAAACCACAGAGATTTTAAAACATATCAGAAGTTGCTACAGGTTCATGGGGAGGGGATGAGGGTTGAGTGGGTGAAGCACAGGGTTTCTCTTTCCTGTTAAGATGGTACAAGTCTGATATTTTAATTGTGGGTTCATGACACTAGGTATTTTTCAGAACTCAAAGAACTTTGCAGTACATAGAGTGAACCTTAGTGTACACAAATTAAAAAAAAATCTTGAAGTTGGGGAAATTTCAGAATGAAATGCAGAGTATGATAAAACAATCTGACAGTATTATAGACGTGTGAAACACCCTTACTGAAGTGATGGGGGTAGAAGTGCTGACCTATGCAACTTTGGAAATGAGTAGGGTCTATAAAATCAAAGGCAAAGTAACTTCATATAAGCACTTTATTCTTGTTGATAAAGTTGTTTCCCATGGGATAGGATCATAATTCTGACAGTGATACAAGTAGACTGGGATTGAACAATTATGTAAAATGATAGAGATTGATAGAAAACATATTTCTCACTTTTGGAGCAGAAAGTTGTAGATAAGCAAGGAAGCAGCCTAAATGATCCACCTGTGAATGGGTTAGTATTTGTGATGATTAATCTTGATTGACAACTTGATTGGATTGAGAGATGTCTAGGAAATTAGTAAAGTACACCCTGGGTATGACTGAGAGGGTGTTTCCAGAGATGATCAGCCTGTGGCACCAAAAACTGATGGGGGGACACCCTCCCAGAATGTAGGTGGCACCATTTAATATAGGTTGAGATACCAGGTAGAATAAAAGCAGAAGGAGGAGTCCTGCCCAGTATGTGCAAGCTCAGTTCTTCTCGAGCAGGTATGTCTGTTGTTGCTGCCATTACCTGTGGACAACAGATTCCAGGTACTTTTGTCTTCATGTGGACTTGTACCAAACAACTCTCCAGAGTGCTTTCAGATCTTCAGCCTTAGACTAGGGCTGCATCATTGGTTCCTATTGCTGTTAGGCTCCAGCTTCTTGGACTGAGCAGCTACTAGCTCCTCTGGTTCTCCAGTATGCAGATGGCCATTGTGGGACCATCCAACTTCTGATCCTGTCAGCCAATCTAATAAATCTTCTTTTATAAATAAACAAATTATTGTGTTCCTGTAGAGAACCCTGAGTAATACAGCATTGCAGAAATCAGCAGGAACTCATTTTTTGCTTAATATAGATTCAGAAATTTAAATATAGAAATATTATTTAGCTATGTAAGCCTACAAATTAGTATACATACATATTTATTTGCTTTTTAAATTGATAGGGTCTAGAAACCATGGTAAGTGTAGTAGTACAAGAACACCAATAGATCTAATACCTAGATCTTGATTTCTAATACCTAGAACTGGGGCAGGAAGTAGATAGGATGAGCCTGGAGCATCTTGTAGTACCGGAAAGTAAAGACAAATTTAAAACACACAAAAAATAACAACTCCACAAAGATGTAGGCATGTTGGGAGACCAAAGGGGTAAGACCTCCTAATGGCAAAGAGGAATAACCAAATAAATAAATTAGTATTGAACTATAAACCAATATAAAATAAATATCCATGAATCCACAGTTACAAATGATTAGAAAAATGCATAAATGGTGGAGAATAGACAAATCTCTTTTGCAGAGGAATTCTAAATAATTTTTGTAGTCACCCAACCATCTGAAAAGTGGAATATAACTTCACACACTTATGTTTGGGTTGAAAATAGTGACTTCCATTACAGTGTAGAAATGGGGGAAAAAGAGTAACTATATAGAGAGGAGAAAACTGACAAATGCTGCCACAGTCAAGTGACCTTGTTCCACACTGAAAGGGTAAGTCATGTTGATAGGATGTACCATTGACATGAGCCATTGAAAATGGTACCTTGGTTTTAGGGTCTTCCTCCCTAAAACTCATAACCCTGCCTAATCACAAGAAAAATATTAAACAAATCCCAGTAGAGGAACATTCCACAAAATACCTACCAATACTCCTCAAAACTGTCAAGGTCATCAGAAACAAGCAAAAGCAGGAAACTGGCACAGCTCAGTTGTCTAAGACATAATAACAACTAAATGTTGTGGTGGTTTCCTCCATGAGCTCATTTAACAGAAAAACGACATTAGGTAAAAAGCTAAGGAAGTGTGAATTTAGTTAATTAAAATTTCAATGGTAAAGTGCTTCTCTCTACAAGCAATTATTTCTTTTTGGAGTTCTCAATAATTCTTTCACATCCTGGAGGGTTCATGAAAATTAGATATGGGAGCTTTGTAGGTTAATGCTTTGCTCTTCATAAATATGAATAAATATGACTGTGTGATGTTCATAATACTTGTTCAAACAAGATCTCATTAATTGAGCATTTGCCTAATTCCTAAAACTGTACTAGGTCACTTCTGGATTTCTGTTAGTTGCAACTGAAGGAGCAGAGGCTGTTTGACTGCGGAGTGGAGAAATGCTTAAATCAGGAAACTATTTTTTCAAATTCCTTTTATCAGATAGTGATTCTGACTGTGAAATAAAAAAAAATAAAAATAAAAGAAAGAAAAAGGGAAATAGAAATCTGTACTAAATTGAGGGGGCCAAGGAAGGCAAAGTAAAAGTTTCTGCCCTAAGTTCAAAGTCTTAGAACCGAGTAGCCGTGAAGGAACTGAGTAACGTGGTTTTAGTTTCCATATCTTATCAGAAGACATAACAACTGTGATTTATTAGTGGAATTTGCTTAAATATATTAGAATACAAAAACACCTTAGTACTTCTCATCTTTAAAATTTTTTTTTATTTTTACAGACTGCATTTTGATTCATTGTACACAAATGGGGTACATCATTTCGTTTCTATGGTTGTACATGATGTAGATTCATACCATTTGTGTAATCATACATGTACATAAGGTAATGGTGTCTGTCTCATTCCACCATTTTTCATATCCCCCTCCCTCTCATTTCCCTCTACATAATCTAAAGTTCTTCCATTCTTCTCTCACTCTCCCCCACCACTATTACATATCATCATACACTTATCAGAGAAAACATTGAGTCTTTGGTTTTTTTGGAATTGGATTATTTCACTTAGCATGATATTCTCCAATTCAATCCATTTATCTACAAATGCCATAATATTATTATTCTTTATTGCTGAAAAATATTCCATTGTGTATATATACCACAGTTTCTTTATCCATTCATCTGTCAAAAGGCATCTAGGTTGGTTCCACAATCTAGCTATTGTAAATTGAGCTGCTATAAACATTGATGTGGCTGTTACTGTAGTGTGCTGATTTTAAGTCCTTTGGGTATAAACTGAGGAGTGGAATAATTAGGTCAAAAGGCAGGTCCATTCCAAGTTTTCTGAGGATTCTCCATACTGCTTTCCAGAGTGGCTGCACCAATTTGCAACTCTACTAGCAATGTACAAGTGCACATTTTCCCCCACATCCATGCCAACATCTATTATTATTTGTGTTCTTGGTCATCTTAAAACAAAAATTACTTCTCAAGATTTCTAATTGCCTTCTGTTTACTTCTTCTTTTCTCTGTTCCCTCTTGTATTCATACTGTGAAGAGCTGTCTACAGATGTTGACAGTCATTATTATTCATCAAATTTCATCACTCTTACTTTTAATCCCATCACTCTGCCAAAATCACCTTTGTCAAAGGGCAAAATTTACTTGTCTTTATCAACAGTAAAATTTCCCCACTTCCTTTTGGTAATACTATACACTATATTGGCTACTCCTCAGCTTGTTTTCCCACCAACTCCTCTTTAGTCCCGTGTTTAACTTTAGTCAAGGTATAACCCACCTGCTTTCTTCCTTTCTTCTCTCCTGGGTGATTTTACCTACTTGATAATTTTATATTATGTCTTACACAATTGATCTCCTAGTCAAGTTCAGGTCCCACTTCTGGGTACCAGATAAGCATATTTGACACCCACTTGGTCTTCCCTTTGGTATTTCACAAACTTCAGACTAAACTTACCTCAAACTGAAAGCTCTTGTGTCATCTCAGTCTTCTCAGTTTCCAGTGAATGGCACTGTCTACCAAAAAGTTCCATCTGGAAGTGAGGTAATTTTTACAGTTGAATAATTTTAAAAGTTGCTTATAACATTATCTAATGATAAAATTTTAAGTATGTATAACTAAGATTTTTGAGAATATTTACGATTATTTATTACAAATTATCATGGACATAAGATTTATTATATGAGAACAATCTAAGTCCCAAGTGGGTTTTTAAATTGGAACTATATAATTATAAATTTTTTCATTAAAAAATAAATGATTTTAGTATATTATTTTTATAAGAATTCGATTAAATATTTGTTCATTTCAATGTTATGGCATCTTTCCTCAATAAACTTTTGGGAGTTTTATTGCTTTTTAGATGACAAAACTAAAACACAAAACTCTTCTTAAAATAGTCCAGATGCATCAGAGCCTGAAGTTAGAACAGATAAAGGGATTCTAGAACTTTGCTGTTAATAATGACTCATATCCCTGCATGATCTGAATACTCCAGGAACATATCCTCTTGGTTCTTAAATAAATCTTGTCATTTGTATTTACATGTTAACTAGATGATTCTTTCCAAGTAAATTAAATAGAATATGAGAAAACTCTGCCATTGTGTATCCCATCTATATGGTATTTACTGTAACTTTTAGGTAGTTAAAATAATCTATAGTGTTATTAATTAACAACACCCCCGTTTTGCAAAGCAATTAAGAATACATTTTTTTAAAGTAGTTTTACTTTCAATTATCTGATAAACAAGTCACATACACTCACAACATGATCATCATTGCAGTTAATAATTCTCTATTGTTCATTCAAAATTTGATGAGAGCAGATTTAAAAATTTTTTTTGATTCATTGTACACAAATGGGGTACTACTGTTGTTTCTCTGGTTGTACATGATGTAGAGTCACATCATTTGTGCAATCATACATGTACATAGGGTAATGATGTTTGTCTCATTCCATTATATTTCCTTCCCCTTGTCCCCTCCCCACTCCTCAATTCCCTCTACACAATCTATCCTTCCTCCATTCTTCCCTTACCCCCTCCCCCCATTATGTATCTTCATCCACTTATCAGAGAAAACATTCAGCCTTTGGTTTTTTGGAATTGGCTTATTTCACTTAGCATGATATTCTCCAACTTCATCCATTTATCTGAAAATATCATAATATTATTCTTCTTTATGGCTGAATAATATTCCATTGCATATATATACCAGTTTCTTTATCCATTCATCTATTGAAGGGCATCTAGGTTGGTTCCACAATCTAGCTATTGTGAATTGAGCTGCTATAAACATTGATGTGACTGTATTAGTGTAGTATGCTGATTTTAAGTCCTTTGGGAATAGACCAAGGAGTGGAATATTTGGGTCAAATGGTGGGTCCATTCCAAGTTTTTTGAGGAATCTCCATACTGCTTTCCAGAGTGGTTGCACCAACTTGCAATCCCACCCGCTATGTATGAGGGTACCTTTTTCCCCACATCCTCATCAACATTTATTCTTGCTTGTATTCTTAATAATTGACATTCTGATTGGAGTGAGATGAAAGCTTAGGGTAGTTTTGATTTGCATTTCTCTGATTACTAGAGATATTGAACAATTTTTCATATATTTGTTGACTGCTTATCTAACAAAAGAGGCGAAAGACCTCTAGAATGGAAACTACAGAACACTGAAGAAAAAAATTTAAAAAAACCTTAGAAGATGAAAAGATCTCCCCATGTCCTAGGATAGGCAGAATTAATATTGTCAAAATGGCCATACTATCAAAAGTGCTATACAGATTCAACACAATTCCAATTAAAATCCCAATGACATACTTCATAGAAACAGAGAAAGCAGTCATGAAATTCATTTGTAAGAACAAGAGGCCCAGAATAGCCAAAGCAATCCTTAGCAGGAAGAGTGAAGCAGCGGGTATAACAATACCAGACCTTCGACTATACTATAGAGCAATAGTAACAAAAAAGGCATGGTATTGGCACCAAAATAGACAGGTATACCAATGGTACCGAATAGAAGACACAGAGACAAACCCACAAAAATACAGTTACCTCATAGTAGACAAAGGTGCCAAAAACATATAATGGACAAAAGATAGACTCTTCACAAATGGGAAAACTGGAAATCCATATGCAGCAAAATAAAAATAAACCCCTATCTCTCACTCTGCACAAAACTCAACTCAAAATGGATCAAAGACTTAGGAATTAGACCAGAGACCCTGCAACATATAGAAGAAAAAGTAGGCTCAAATCTCCACCATGTCCTCAGAGGATTGAAGCAACAATCAAGAGCCAAGCTGGTATCTGCTTCTGCTTCCTTGTTCTTCCAACTTTTATTCCATCCTATTGGGCGGTGCCACCACACTACTGGAGGGACTCCAGTTCAGTTCACTATTCATAGACACGCCCAGAGGCCTCTTAATCATTAGCGTCTCTCTTAATTCAGTCAAGTTGACAATTGAAATTAACCATTATACAGGTGAAAGAAAAATAGCATGCTACTGTTTACTTCTGTAATGCGTCATATGAAACAGATTAAACTTACTTGCCTATTTTTCCTACATATAGCTTGTATATAATGATTTTCAATGTTTTATATGTCTTTTAATATTTTTGAGTGTCAACAATTTTTTAGACACTTCCCTTCTAAGCTGACAATGAAGGGACCAGGGGAATCTGTCCTCCCTGCGATACAGTGACACAGACAGATGATATACATGTCCACTGGTAAGTGCTGTAGGAGACAGGAAGAACTGCGAGATGTGGAGGCAAAGACAACATAATCAGAGGAAATCAGGACAAACTCAGAGTGAACTTACACTGTGAGCTTCTGAGTGTGTTGGGTAGCTGCTTAAAGTGTAGAAATGGAAAGAAGGATTTTTAAAATTTTACTTTTAATTTTCCATGAATGGCCTGGGAAAGAGAGGGATCCAATCTTAAAAGATTTGATGTGCTCAGGAACTATGATAGGAACTTTTCTGTAATAAGAGCAGAAATGATCAAAGGCTGGGGCAGAAAATAATCTTGGAAGGCTAGCTGAGTGCTGGACTATCATGTGAAGAGGAAATATGAAGAATCTTCTGAATTCAAGTCTTTTCCAAGTTTATCACAGTGCTTTTTAACTTTTGAGGACTGACCCAGAGCCGGTTGTGGAAAATATTTTATTTTCTTCCAATTTTTCTTCAGTGAATTTTTCAAAAATCAGGGATTACGAATTTAGATGTCTAGAAGAAACAGACAGATTACAAACATGGGTGGAATAGGCCAAGTGAAGTGCCTAGCCTTTTTCTTTGTTATAAGAGAAGAGGGCACATATATTCTGATGTCCTTCCTATGGGGCAGTGCTTCTCCACTTGTTCATTCAAAGAGCCACATGGACTCAATTCTACCCGTCCTGCTGTATGGGACTGTGACCCCAAGTTGCCAGATATCCTGATTTTGCAAGAGAAACCAGAAATCAGAACTTTCTTTGAAATGTCTCCCACTTTTTAAATGTCGTAAAATCCTTCCCATTAAAAAATACTTTGCATGCTCAGTTTTCACCTTAGTCACACTAAATAAGCTGGAGTCCTTGTCAGGCTGTGGGCTACCGGTTTACCATTGCTGTTTTCCATTGTTAAGATCACACAATACACTGAACATCCTGCTTTATTCCATTAAGTTTAAAGCACAATTGAATTGTTAAAAATTCAACATCCCCTCTTTTTTCAGTAGGAGAACTTAAAAATACACAAAAATAATAAACATATACAAGTAACCACTCATATACAGCAATTATGAGTCTCTTGCTTGTTTTAAATCTTTCAAAAATAATCGTTAGGTAGCACCTTGGATAGATAAAACTTTCTTTGCTCCCCTCTTTAATTACATTTTCATCTCTTTCCTCATTAGAAATTACTATTTTGTATTTAATACTCTTTGTATTTACACGTTAGTATTGTTAATAACTTATATCCTTAAGCAAGAATATTTGTAGATTTAAAAAATTTAAATAAAAGATATTACTCTGCATTTCATTTTGTATGTTTTCATGTTTTCACTCAATAGTATTCTAGGAGATTTAGCCAATTTGATTTGTAAAAATGAGTTTTCACATTGTCATAACAATGGGTTTCTGTGTTTCTGTGTCTATTTCACAATTCATTCTACTATTACAAGTAACTAGAATGCATGAATCAACAAATCAATAAACAGAAGGAAGACAGAGTGGAGAAAGGGGATCAGAGAAGGGGAGGGAAAGAGGAAGTACTGAGGATTGAAATGGAGAAAATGATATTGCATGCATTTATGAATAAGTCAAAATTAACTCCACTACTAGGCATAACTAGAATGTATTAAAAATTAAAAAAATATAAATTAGTTAAGGGAAAAATTATCTATCTTAGCTCAGAAATTTGCTCAATTATGAAATGATGCAATGCAGTTATCTTTATTTTTCCAAATTCTAAAAGTGCCAGTACTCTTTATTCTATTTTAGGCTTTTTCTCTCTCAGTGATTTGTAAATTACTGTCTGCTGCATCTACTTCTGGTCAATCAATACCCTGATGACCCTTGTCTTTTATCTTCTTGGAGAAATGATAGAGCTCCGATCAGTCTTTCTCATCTGAATTATTTTCTCATTTTCCAGTTATTAAAGCACATATAAAGCCAATTGAACTCTGCTCAACTGAACTCAGATTCTAATTTCCAATCACCATTAAATAGATGTGTCCATTCTTCTATGTTTTAATCATTTGATCGATAAACTGAAAATACTTAAATGTTTTAATTATCTCTTCCCCAAAGTAGGTGTAATGTAAGTCTGTGCTTCTCAAAACATTAACAATGTTACTGTGGTCTTAACAAAATATATAAAGAGAAGAAAACTACATGCAATCTCAATATATGCAGAAAAAGTGTCAACATTCATCCATTATTAAAACACTCCCCAAGATAGATATAGAAGGAATTTACCTCAATATATTGAAGACCATACATGATAAACCTATAGTTAACATACTATTCAATGAGAAAAAATGGAAAACTTTTGGATATAACAAAGGCAAAAACAGACAAATAGAATTGCATCAAACTAAAGAACTTTTGCATAGCAAAAGAAACAAGAGAATTAAAAGGCAACCAATGGAGGGTAAAAAATCTTTGCAAACTACACATCTAATAAGGGGTTAATATGTAAAGTATGTAAGCAATTAATGCAAATCTGTAGTAAAAACAAATATCCCAACTTAACAATGGGCAGAAATCCTGAATAGACATTTCTCAAAGAAGACATACAAACGGACAACAGATATATGAAAAGTTCTTCAACTTCACCACTCATTGGTGAAATGAAAATCAATACCAGAGTGAGATACACTCACACCTGTTAGGATGTTTATTGCCAGAAAGACAAAAGATAACAAGTGTGGTCAAGGATGTGGAGAAAAAGGAACCCTGTATTTTACATTGGTAAAAATTTAAACTCATCCAACCATTATGGAAAGTAATAAGAAACTAAAAGGTATTTCCTCAAAATAGAACTAAAAGAACTACACATAATCCACTTACTTCTGTGTATATATATATGAAAAGAAATCAGTATCTCAAAAAGATATCTGCATTCCTATGTTCATTTCAGCACTATTTATAATACAAAATAAATCGGGGACAATCTAAATGTATGTCAACAGACAGATAAATGCAGAAATTATGGCATTATGCCATAATATATTCTATGAAATATTATTCAACCATAAAAAAGAAGGAAATCTTATTATTTGAGATAGCATTGGATGAAACTAGAGGGTGTTATACTAAATGAAATAAGCCAGACATATAGAGATATGCACTACCATGGTCTCAGATGTGAAATATGAAAATGTCAAACTCATAGAAAAAGAGTAGAATTGTAGTTATTAAGGTCTAGTAGGAAGGTGCTATGGGGAAATAATAGCCAAGAAGCAGAAAATTTTAGTAATGCAAGATAATAAGCTCTGGAGGTTCAATGTTCAACAATGTGACTATTTAATAATATTGCATACTTTAACTTTGCTGAGGGTAGGTCTTAAGTTTTCATACAGTTGATTATTATTAACACCTGTTATAACAGGTGTTAGGTAGGTTAATTATCTTGATCATGTCAATCATTTTATAATATATACAAATATTGAAACCAAATTGTATACTAATTTTGGGGGGTGGGTACTGGGGATTATGCTAAGTACTTTACCACAGAGCTACATCGCAGTGCTTTAAAACTTTTTATTTTGAGACAGGATCTCACTAAGTTGCTGAGGGTCTCACTAAGTTGCAGAGGCTGGATTCTGACTTTCAATCCTCCTGTCTCAGCCTCTGGAGTTGCTGGGATTATAGGCGTGTGCCACTGAGCCCAGTTATATGCCAATTTTTAATTGTCAATTATACTTCAATAAAGTTTGGGGGAAAAGAGTTAGTCTCTTTATTATTATTTTTTTTTCTTCTGTCCTTAAGTTCTCTTCTCACTTCCTTCAAGAAGCAACCTGGAACATTTTCAAGACATGTTTTCCCACATGAAGTGACAAAGATATTTTGCATCCTTTCTTTCTACGTTCTTCTCTGCTTCTCTAAGCAGTAAGTTTCACAGCAATAGACACTGGGTAAGCTTGCAGCATATTCAATTCAGGAAACTGCTCAGAATTCCTGCATTTGGGGCAGAACCTCAAGAAAGAGATGGGAGGAGATATGGGGAGCAAAGTTGACCTGGGCATTGGTCTGGACCACGTGGCTCCTGTACTTTCACTCTGACTCTTTACTGAAGTGCATTCTACTGCAGTACAACTTTGTATCTGCTGTCCTGTGGTGGCTGCTTATGTATACTGAGACCCGATTGGATGCTTTTAATTCTGAAGCCATGTAAGATTCTGATCTTGGCAAGTGACATAGCTTATGACATCTTTGTCCATAAGAGAGTGGCTGTTTTTGCAGACAGGACTACAGGAACCAGACCATCAGAGATCAGAAGCTGAGTGAGGTTTTAGTTTTCAATAACTAGTGCCAGGCATAGGTAAGCGGTGCCAGATAAGCTGTAACAGGCTCCATTGTGCATGCAGGGTCAACGAGGGGGCTGTGAAGAAGGAAACATCAGCCTCACGTGGCTGCACGTTAGCTGTAGAGTCAGGTTTCACCTGTGTGCTCTCAAGTTAAATATAGAGGGTGAACTGCATTTTAGGGAGCAATCGTTCCTAGGACAGCTTTCTTAGACCTGAGCAATAATAACAAGAGGCAGTGCAGGCAGCGCTGTAGTGTGTATCTGGAAAACTTTGCAACAATAGTGTGGTTGTTAATGCCATTGGGGTGCCTGGAACATTGGACTCAGAAGGAAATAGAAATTAAGCCATGTTTAATGTTATGAATAGGAAAGCAAAGCACCACAGATAAGAACTTGTGACCGGACTGCCTCCTTTGGGAACTTCTAAACTTTTCCACATGGCAATAATGCCTTCCTTCTCTCTGAGAGGGAAGAGAGGAAGTCAATGCAGATTTTCACCTGGGAAATAGTTTAAAAAAAAAATGCCGCTTGCTCAGAGTCCTCCTAATAAAATTGAAGTTCATTCATCATGGATTCTGGGCAGCTGGCTTTGAAGGATTGGCCTCCTGGAAAAACTAAAACCGAGATTTTTCTCCATTCACTTTCCTCTAGGCAGGTCCCAAAGAGAAGTCTTGGCCACAACTCTGGCCTGGATTAAGTACCAGATACTGTTGTGATACCAACACAATTTCCTGGGTTCTGGGAAGATGATTTTTCTTTGGATAATTGATTTTTTTTTGTTTGAGGTTGATTTCCTAAACTCTGTGGATATGAGTTGTTGGTTACAACAATCTTATGAATAATCATGTGAATCCTGATCAACTCTGGATTCTTTACAAGTGGGCCTCGGGAAAGTCTTGAAAGGACACTAACACTACAGATTCTGAAGCTCCAGAGAAAGACCATTCATTCCAGGGACAGGCTGTCGGGGCTGTATTTGGTGAAGACAAAGAATCGCTCTGCACAGAAGGAGCAGAATGAAATATGGGGAGGGGTGAGTTTGAGATTTTAATTTTCTTCAACTTTAACTAATGAGATCAACTCTTTTTGATTTGAGGTTTTAATTTTTTTTTTTTTTTTTTTTTTTTATCGTGTCCCTGCATGTTTTGGAAAGTAATTTCATGTGTTGGCTTAAATTTCTTCCTCACAATTTATCTGAAGGGGCTTTATATTCACATTTGAGGCAGACCCACATTAGGGTCGTCATTTCATTTTATTGCTGATGATCCTGGTTTACCTGGGGTTTTCCTGGTTTTAAAATGGAAAGTTCCACATTTCAGAAAACTTCAGTCCCCAGGGAACTAGGATGATGGTTTTACCCTGGCTGATAGTCTATGTTGGAAAAAGTCAGGGCATAGAAGAGGGAGTGGACTTTTGGCATTGGTAATAGACTGGAGTTGAAGTAAGTTTAATGGATAGAATTTACTAATCCGTTCCAGAACCTTCTCAGAGAAAAATGCATACTTTCTGTCACACGCTCCTGGAGGAGAGCCAAAAGACCAGGCACGCTGTTGAAGGCCGCTTGCAGGTGGGGGAGGATAGTCCTGATGGATGTTGTGCAGGGAGAAAGGTTAACGTATCCTTCTCTTTCACAGAGAAGGAACTCTCTAGCAAAGCATTTCTAGCCTTTCTGCCTGTACCCAATAGCTTCTCTCACACATGATAGAAGAGTTTGGTAGGAAAAAATACACATGGGCTGTGCTAGGCATCACCTGAACTTCCTGTTAGAACCACAACTGCTAATTTAAAGAAAATGCTCAGGGCTACCCAGAGTACTTTGGTGAAGGCAGCACCGGCACGTCCTATGCCTGATAAACATCCAAACTTGGATCACACAGTGACACACACCTGTAATTCTATTCACTTAGGAAGCTGAAGTAGAAGGATTGCAAGTTCAAGGCCACCCTGGGCAACTTAGTGAGACTTGAATCAAAATTAATTAATTAATTAATTAAAAGGGTTGGGGATATAACTCAGTGGTAGAGAGTCCTGGGTGTGATCCCCCTTAGCATAAAAACCAATAAAAATTAAAAGCAAACTTGGGAGCATATTCAAAAACATTCTGAACTGGACTATTTGCAGTTGGGGACTCTAACTTTAAGAAACTTTGGGTGATTCTTAGGCAGACTAAAGTTTAAGGACCTGCTGTAGCTTGTGGAAAAGTTCTTATGAATGCCTGAGGAGTCTGCAGGGGTCCTGACTTGCTGTGAACTAATGCAATAAATCTAATTCTGTGGTTTAGTGTGATGAAACCCTCTTAAAATACATAAATTATATTTATTTATTTGTTTACCTTTTAAAATGGGATATAGTTAAGTTACTTCAAACTGATCTTTACAGTTCTCGATTTTATATTTTAGGTGGGAGTGGAGTAGTGTTCAGGGCTAAATATTTCCTATTACAAGGCAAGACTTCTGAGTATTCTACTTCCCCACGAATTAGGAAGTTTCTGCTCCAACTGGAGAGAATAGGTCCTATTTTCAACTCCATGTGAGTCCTGGGTTTTGTTTCCTCTCAACTTGTTGAGGGGTTTTCTGAGATTTAAGTAGTTTTGTCTTTCGCAGTACCTGTTAAAGGAGACCCTTTGCGGAACTCAAGCTGTCTCTGTATGTATGCCTTCTCCTTTCTAGAATTCTTCTCTGAAAGCTAGCTGCCTTGGCTTTCTACGCACCCCTTCTATCTCCTCAAATCTCAGACAATACAGGACTCAGTCTGGGTTCACCTTCCCTATAGCACGAACTGGAAACTCCCCCGATACTAAGTTGGAAAGTTTGTAAGATTCACCTAATATGTTCCCAACTCAGAGACCACTCTTAGTTGATGCCTGATGTCCCAACGATGTAAGAAATATTATTTCATATATGTTGACTTTTTAAAAATCTCATGTTAGGAAAGAAGTTAAACTTGATCTCTGTTACTCCATCTTGACCTGAAGTGGAAGAATTCTTACATATTTTAGTGATAATGGTGATGTCCTGTGTTATATAGACTTTTATTTGCATTTTTATTTTTCCATATTAAATTTGGAATCATTCCATGATATTCCTTTACAATACCCTTCAAAGACATTTATTTAAGTTACATTTACCTTGCATGCACAAAGCCCTGGGTTCAAGTCCATCACCACACACACACACACACACACACACACACACACAAAACACAAAGTTACATTTAATGTATAGATTTAGTGATACAGTGATATTAACATCTTTAATCTTATCTATAAACAGGATTAGTACTCACACGTAACAACTCCAGGGATCAACATTCACACTTCTTTTGATAGAAGTGGTACCTGCTAGAATTAGTAACAGAATAGTATCAACACAAGACACTTCTCTATTTACTATGACCTTTTGTATTGCTGAAAAGAATTTTAAACATTTCCTTAAAAATTGTAAGCATTCTTTTAAATTCATAATTTTTTTGTTCTTGTTAATCTTATTTTGTTTTGTTATTTGCAGTTGCTGATACAAAGGAACACTACTAGTTTTAGTATAAGGATTTTATATTAGTCAACCTCGCTTAGTGTTGGATACACTCTAAAGATGCAGGATGGACCCCATATTTCAAATACAGTTCAAATATCAAGACTGATAATACTACATACACACCATCATGTGTGGAATTGAGGTCTCTGGGGAGGGTAGTACAGGCCTCTTTAGCAAATCCAATCCGGTCTGAGGAAGTGAACAGAGGAGACTGGGTTTTAAAAATTGTGCTTAGGGGTTAGTACTTGAATGAAGCCTCATCTGTGTAGGCAGGGGCTTAATGATTTTGAATCTTCTACTCTGACCCAAAGTGGTAGCACAGGACTTTCTTCTCAGCTTGTCCAAAAGTGTGGCACGAAGGGAAGAGGGAGGGTTAGATAAAATGCTAAATATATCAGGTAATAGATTTGTTAATTAGCCTGATTTAATCATTCCACATTATAAACATTTATCAAAACCTCACATTGTAGGCCATAGATATATATACAATTGTTATTTGTCATTTAAAAATAGTTTCAGCATACCAAAATATGGAGTTAGTTTCTTTATTATAATACTAAATCTAAAAGTTTGCTGAAAACTTCAGATGAGTTTGGTGGAATTCCTTTGGTAATGACAATGTTCTTTGAAATAAGGAAAAGTTGATTTCTTTTTTTCCATTTCAAACCACATTTCTATTTGTTTCCTGATCCTCAATTACTATTCAAGATATCTAGTAATGTATTGAAGAGTAACAATGATAACTGGTATTTTCTGACTTTGATGCCAAGAAAAAATAATCTAAAAAATTTTCCATTAAATATGGTGATATTTTATAATTTATTGTGCAAATAGTTTATGTTAGGTAAAGAAAGTTGCCTTCTTTTAAAATTTTTGTTAGGGTTCTTATAAGTGCGTTTCGAATTTTTATCATATTATTTAAGTAGTAACATAACTGTTCCCATTTAGCCATTTGGGTGGTGAATCACACTTGAAGGATATGGAAAATAATATCCCTCAAGAACAGGGAAAAGACAGCCCCCATGGAGAAAGGGATGACAGTGTGATCTGGGAGGAGGAGGGGAAAGTGAACAATGGGTCCTGGGTTCTAGTCTTTCATCCTTTCCCAGTAACACTGAGGCTGGAGGGGAAGGCAAGCAAATGGGTTCTGGGCTCTGGATTTTTATCCCAGTAACAATGAGTGTCAAGCATTTACAACTGTCTCTCTGAGTTAGAATGAGTTTTGGATGTTTACAACTGTTTTCCTGAGTTAGAATAAGTTTTAGGTTTTTATAGTGTTTTCCTGAGTTAGATTTTTAACCTGCACAACTAGTTTCCTGACTGCCCAGCCCAAGTCTCTGATTAAGTCACACTAAAAATTCTGCTATGATTGATTCTCATTAAAACCTACAAAAAACAGATCCCTCTTGTAATCAGTTGCCATTTTCTACCCTGAAAATGTGCCATTCCACCACTGCGTAATAAAGACGACTTGCTGATCCTTTTGAGGTCTGCTCCCATTTTTGGTTGTTTTTGCTTACAACACTGAAGCACATTCTGTATCTAAATCATCTTTATTTCCAAATTAATATATTTATGTTAATTTATTATTTGAGTCACATAACTATAAATTTATTTAGGACTTTGATTCCATATGTATAGGATAAACACTCTGGTGTATTTTGAATGTGTCCTTACTGTTTATACCCAATTGTCTACCAAAGTTATGCTAGTTTCACAGGCTGATATAGGGAACTCTCTTTTCCTCTCATATTATCTGTTTCTTTTAAGGTTGTTCTCTAAAGTTGTCATAGCTCATCAATTAATCAAATATAATCTGGGCTTAGCATTTTTTGGGGGGAATGCATAGTTTTTCATTTCTATTTCTATCTCTTACTACTTACTTTGAGTTCAAATTTTCTATTTCTCCTTTCAATTCTTGAACATTTAAAAAATCTTTTCACAAACACATTCACATTATCTGGACTTTAAAATTTACTGGTGTTTGGTTATGCACAATAACTTTCTAAAGTTCTAAAAACACTATCATATGTTAGTAATTATTTCATTATATTTCACATTCCCCCCTTGTTTTGTTTAATTGTCTTGCTAGACATTTATTTAACTTCTTAATACTTTTAAAGATCAAGCTCTTTATTTTGCCAGTATTTTTAGGCTTTTTTCAATTTCATTCCTTATTGCTGTCTCTTCTTCCTTTTCTCCCCTTCATTTCCTTCTTTCTTGAACCTCAGTGGAAGGAATTACTCTTGTTTCTCATGTCAAGACTCATGTGAGCATTGACCTTCACAAATCTCCTTTGCATGTCTACCTGTCTTTGTCAGGTTTCCCCCCAAAAAACAGGGCCTGAGGAAAAAGTATTTTCATGAAAATGTCCTTAGGGCATGCAATCTCAGGGAACAGAAGTGAGGAAAAAGGAAAATGAGACAGAGGAGGAGGAAGAGTCAGTATGAGGTCTCAAGGAAGCCTGACTATTTGAACTTGTAGGAAATATATCTTATTATTTCTCAGGACATTCCATTCCAAGGAGAAAAGAAAGAATGGATCTGCTAGCCTGTATTTCCCACTGGTCAAAGGTTTATCCCTTGTGATGGTAAACCCCTGCTTGGATTTTGTGCCATTTTGTATAGCTGTGTGTTAAGGAGTTGAGAGGTGTGTGTAATGGGTACGACAGTAGGCATCATCAGGTTGTGCCTGTGTGAGGCGCTTTTCCTCTATGAATTAGGATGCTTAGTGAAGTTTGGGGTTTATTATTGCATCATTTATCATTCTTTGTGGCAGACAATAGACTTGAGGCTAGCTAATCTAAACAGACAGTTCAGTAAAACATGCAGCTTGGATGTTGTGTAATCAGGAATAAGTCAGCAACAGGAAACATCTAATCATACTGCAGCTCTGTCTTGCGGACCACCACGGTGGGGCTGCCTACCACTCCGCACCCATATCTTTAGGGACCACATGCTCCGACATCTGCTCCAGCTTCCCTAGAAGAACCAGATCTTCACTACCACAAGCCAGACTCCCAACTATTCTACTTCAAGTTTCATACAAGTACGTCTGTATGCAGAAGTCAAGTTCCACACAGAATCCTTCCAATGTAGGAGATGTAGCTTTTAGTTCGGGGACCCTAAGAGGGTAGAATTTAAGAATTCTAGTGGCATGGATGTGAATGAGTGCTAACAGAGTCAATTGACTATACATATCTGCTACAAGTCTAGAATTATCCCTATAAGCAAGTTCTTTATTATTCCTAATTTGTTAGTTTTTTAAAAATTATAAATGCTTAGAGAGACACATCAAATGCATTTTATGCACTACAACCTTCAGGTTTATTGTATGATTTTGTTATTTGTCAAGGTTTTCTGCAAGAGAAGTAAGTATGAGCACACATAAGAAGAGGTTGGACCGTTCCTCAGAAGCATTGATTTAGGTCCCAAAGAGAGGGAAATAATGAGGCAACTCACTTTTCGTATGTATACTAAGTCACAAAGTAAGTTAACCAGAAGAAAATACTTAAGAATGTTGAAATATTCTATCATAGTAATATGGTTAATCTCTAATATTGTCTTATATTGAGAGTATTTCTAATGGTAAGGCAACTTTACATTCTCACAACAAACTCTACTTCGTCATTATGCATTATTTGTGAGTGTATTTTTTAATTCATTATCTTCTTCATTGTTTTTTACAGATATACCATTGTCTAGTTCTTTGCATATTTTTGTGAGGTCTTCATAAACAATATTGTTAATTGTTACATTATAATTATTTTAATTTTTCGCTTTCATAAGTAACTAATATATATTTTCAATTTAAATGACTCATCTTTATTGATAAAATAGGCTAAAGTGCATTATATGCTCTCAGACATAAATTTAAGGTTCTTAAAAATAGTAGAATAAAAAACTCATTATAAACAAAGTAAATTTTCAACACCTAACACCTTAAAATCATATCTAAGCAATGAGAACAAGAAAAATTAACTCAGCTTATGTGTTTACAAAAATATTTATCAAGTAATATTCAACAATTAGACTTCCTAATGAATAGCCTCAGATATAATTTCAGTTGTGCAGCTTATTTTCTTCCCTTAATTCTTCCTTGGGATAAAAACTATTTGAATGAATACAAGCACCATTGAATTAAGGGCTCTTTCCTAAAACCAGCAGAAAAGTTTAAAATTAAAAACTTGCCATTTACTCATAAAATATTAATTAAAACCTCTGAATAAAAAAAGAAATCTATTTAATGTTTTGGGTCATTAGTTCTTTTCTAATAAATAAGCCCTTTCCATTCCTCTCACCTCAAACTTAAGATAGAAAATTTCTGAAGTGAAAAGTAGTTTTGAATTTTAGCAATATATGAAATTATGCATAAAGACTACTTCATGTAAAGATCTTTAACTCTGACACAAAACAACAAGGACAAAATTTAGAATGAGGATCTTTCATTCATAAAACCATGGTAAAATCTTAAGGAACTTTCTACTTGTGCTAATTTTAATATGTACTTAATATAAATGAATATTATATATTTAGTCATAGTTGATACTATGATTTTATTTTATAATCACTACAAAATAAGAAAAAATAATTTTTAATTGGTGTTAAAACAAATTTCTATATTTGGTGGCTTTTTAACAATTTACATACTGTTTGATTTTTTAAAAAACCAAATACTTGTAAATCCATAGATTTCCAAACCCTTTTATGAATGGAAGGTTATAAGAAGAATGTCACAGATTATGAGGACCAGGTGGAGTTTTCACATAGGTACAGAATTTTTTCTTTGAAATTTGAATCTACTTTTCTATATCTCAAGAGTAATTATTTAAAAAGGGCTGCATAAGCCAGAGAAATTCTAAATTTACTTTGAAATTACCATATCTATCTTACTACATCAAACATTTCAACTATGTCAGCTAAATGAATTATACAATATTCTTCAGTATCAACCAGAAAAGAAAAAAAAAAACTGTTTTCATTATTGATTGAAAACCAAAACCTATTTTTTCAGAGGAGTAGTTTAACCTACTAAATATGTTTATTATAAAATTTTTTTCCTTTGACAGTAATATTTCTTCCGTTTCATTGCTGAATGATACTTCACACACTTTGGCAAGTAATGGACAATTGTTAACTAAGTATCAGTTATGGTGAGTTAGCTATAAAATTAAATTGCCTCTTTTATTCATGATGCATGCACAACATTCTACAACATTTAAACCTGATTTTTTTTTTTTTTGACAAAAAAATTTCAATTAAGGGGAAAGGAGGCAATCAATAAAGATGAAGTCCTATGGTACATGGCTATTTGTTAACTCTGACACCAAACAGAAAGGATAAAATTTAGAATGAGGATCTTCCATTCATAAAACCATGGTAAAATCTTAAATTTCTAAACTGTTATAATTCTATGAATTCCCAAATATTTACAGGTAATGTTCAAGTTTAAGTATATCCAGAAAGCCAACAGCACTGCTGAAAGCTCTTGATATGTTAAGCAGTCACTGTGAAAACCTTTCATTTGTTCACCAGTTAACAATGGCCCAGTTACTACTTTTCAATTATGTTTTGGAATAGAGTTTATGACCATTAACTATAAGCTTCTTGTTGTCCTTGTTATCACTTAGCCAGTGAACTGTACATATAATAGAGGAGAAAAAAAGGTTGACTGAAATTGAGTTTTCTGTTCATTCTTCACTAATTAACCAGTCCTGGTGACCTTTTGGAGCCATGCATGAAGGTCCCAGACTTGGAAGCCCTTGAGCTCTTCCTTAGACTCAAGTCAATATTGGTCACTAAGCTGGCAAAGATGGACTTTCTGAAACACCATCCTAAGATTTATAAAGGATTCTCAAGTTATTTTGAGGATGCCAATTTCAAAGGCTTTCCTCACTTCTGCTGCCATTTCAGTGATCTGGTCAGTTTGTGCTTCTAACACATTCCTATTTGCTTCCAAGTGCCTCCCCTCCAGTCCAGTTGAAATGTATCAAATGTTGTATTGAAATGCATCTAGGAAGAATTCTTAGGCTTTATTATGATGTACCATGTCAGTCTTGGAGTGTTACTCTTTAAACTTCATTGTTATACCCAAATCATCTCATTTTGGCTAGCCATGAGCAATCTAAACCTTCAATAAAGCTGAAGATCCATGGTACGCAGCTATCTGTTAACCCGTTGTAAGTTCCAAGGCAGTCTGATGTCTTTCAGGGATGTATGCAATTCTTGGTTCTTTTGTTGCAATTCTCTGATTTGTCTGTTTTCCTTGCTGAATTCCCATAACTACTGTGGGCTGTACCAGATGACTTGGGACTTAAGTTCTTGAATTTCTTCCTGTTACTGCATCATTGCTTCTACTCGTTGAGAACTGTGGTTTACTCATGGTAGCACCATAATCTCTTGATCTTTGAACAGGGCTCTTGCCTGGGTGCTTAAGTTCGTGTTGGCAAAGCTTGTTGTCAGTCAGTTTGCCACAGTAGACAGCTGGAGGGACTGAGTAATATTCCATTGTGTAATATATATATATACCACAGTTTCTTTATCCATTCATCAATTGAAGGGCATCTAGGTTGGTTCCACAACTGGCTATTGTGAATTGAGCAGTTATGAACACTGATGTGGCTGCATCACTATAGTATGCTGATTTTAAGTCCCTTGGGTATAGGCCAAGGAGTGGGATAGCTGGGTCAAATGGTGGTTCCATTCTAAGTTTTCTAAGGAATCTCCACACTGCTTTCCAGAGTGGCTGCACTGATTTGCAACCCCCCAGCAATGTATGAGTGTACCTTTTTCCCCACATCATCACCAACACCTATTGTTGCTTGTATTCTTGATAATCACCATTCTAATTGGGGTGAGATGGAATCTTAGGGTAGTTTTGATTTGCATTTCTTTTATTACTAGAGATGTTGAACATTTTTTCATATATCTGTTGATTGCTTGTACATCTTCTTCTGTGAAGTGTCTGTTCATTTCCTTAGCCCATTTGTTGATTGGGTTATTTGTATTCTTGGTGTAAAGTTTTCTGAGTCTTTTATATACTCTGGAAATTAGTTCTCTCTCTGAAGTATGAGTGGCAAAGATTTTCTCCCACTCTGTAGGTTCTCTCTTCACATTGCTGATGGTTTCCTTTGCTGAGAGAAAGCTTTTCAGTTTGAATCTATCCCAGTTAATGATTCTTGTTTTTATTTCTTGTGCTCTGGGAGTCCTGTTAAGGAAGTCTGATCCTAAGCTGACATGTTGAAGATTTGGACCTACTTTTTCTTCTATAAGATGCAGGGTCTCTGGTCTGATTCCGAGGTCTTTGATCCATTTTGAGTTGATTTTTGTGAAGAGTGAGAGATATAGGTTTAGTTTCATTCTGCTGCATATGTATTTCCAGTTTTCCCAGCACCATTTGTTGAAGAAGCTATCCTTTCTTCATTGCATGTTTTTTGGCACCTTTGTCTAGTATGCAAAAATTGTATTTATTTGGGTTTGTGTTCGTGTCCTCTACTCTGTACCATTGATCTACCTGTCTATTTTGGTGTCAATACCATGCTGTTTGGGTACTATTGCTTTGTAGTAGTTGAAGTTCTGGTATTGCGATACCCCCTGCTTCACTCTTCCTGCTAAGGATTGCTTTAGCTATTCTGGGTTCTTATTCTTCCAGATGAATTTCATGATTGCTTGCTCTATTCTGTAAGGTTGTCATTGGGATTTTAATTGGAATTGCATCGAATCTGTATAGCACTTTTGGTAGTATGGCCATTTTGACAATATTAATTCTGCCTATCCAGGAACATGGGAGATCTTTCCATCTTCTAAGGTTTTTTTCAATTTCTTTCTTTAGTGTTCTGTAGTTCTTATTGTAGAGGTCTTTCACTCTTTTGTTACATTGATTCCCAAGTATTTTTTTTTTTTTGAGGCTATTGTAAATGGGGTAGATTTCCTAACTTCTCTTTCTGAAGATTCATCAGTTATGTATAAAAATGCATTAGATTATGAGCATTAATCTTATATCCTGCTACTTTACTGAATTCACTTATGAGTTCTAAAAGTTTTCTGGTGGAATTTCCCGGTGCCTCTAAATATATAATCATGGCATCAGCAAATAGGGATAGTTTGAGTTCTTCTTTTCCTATTCATATTCCTTTAATTTCTCTGGTCTGTCTAATCTCTGATTAGAGTTTCAAGGGCAATGTTGAATAGAAGTAGTGAAAGAGGGCATCCCTGCCTTGTTCCAGTTTTTAGGGGAATACTTTCAGTTTATCACCATTTAGAATGATATTGGCCATGGGCTTAGCATAGATAACCTTTACAATGTTAAGAAATGTTCCCACTATCCCTATTTTTTCTAATGTTTTGAGCATGAAGGGGTGCTGTATTTTATCAAATACTTTTTCTGCATCTATTGAAATAATCATGTGATTCTTGACTTTAAGTCTGTCGATATGGTGAATGACATTTATTGATTTCTGAATGTTGAACCAACCTTGCATCTCTGGGATATTCTGACTACAGTGGAATGAAGTTTGAAATCTTTAAGAGAAAGAAATTTAGGAAATTCAAAAATTGTGGAAATTAATGCACTCCTCGATAATTAGAGGTGTCAAAGAACATGTCGCAATGCTAATTAGAAAATGTTTTCGTATGAAAAACCAGAAACACAAAATACCAAAATTTATGGAACTCAGCTAAAGCAGTGTTTGGAGGAACATTAATATGTGTAAAATGCTGCATATAGTCATTAGCCAGCTGTATTATTATAATCTGGAATCAGAAAGGGGTCCTTATTACTGATTTTACAGAAACAAAACAGATTATAAGGAATTATTATGAGCAATTGCATGCCAAAAGTTTAGATAATCCAAATGACATAAATAAATTCTTTAGAAATGTACAAACTACCAAAACTGACTCAAGAACAAATAGAAAATCAAAATAGTTATAAAACAAGTTATAAGATTGTATTTGTAGATGAAAAAAATCCTCCAATGAAAATCCTCCAATGAGAAGATTTCAGTGTGAATTCTACCATGTGCTTAAGAATTAGCCCCAACCCATCACAAACACTTTCAAAAACTAAAACAGAAGAAAAGGCTTCCCAATTCTTTCTATGAAACCAATTATTTCTATGATACAAAAGAAGGTATGGACTGGTACCCCTTGTGAATATAAGATAATCATCCTTCTCAAAACACTATCAACCTGATTCCAAAAACAACAGGAAGTTATAGATCATGACCAAGTGGCTTTTAGCCCAGGAATGCAATGTTGGATCATTGTATGGGAATCAGTCAATGTAACACATGACTTATCTGTAGACTGAAGGACAAAACCACATGATAATCTCAATAGAGAACAATTATTTGACAAAAGTTAACACTTTTCATGCTAAAAACACTCAACAAACTAGAAATAAAAGGCAATTCCCTCACACTAAAAACAGATAAAGGGATAAAGGATATCTATAAGAAATCTATAGGTAACATCACACTTAATGGTGAAGGACAAAATGCTTTCCTCCTAAGACCAGGGATATGACAAAGATGTCCATTCTGATCACATATCAACATTACGCTGGAGGTTCCTGTCCAGGAAACATAGCAAGGAAAAGAACATCTGAAAAATGTTTTCAGATTGGAAATAAAATAGGTAAAGTTTTCTCTATTTCAGATGACAGTATCTTGTACAGTCCTGAGGAATTCCCATAAAATCTGTGAAATATATGAGTGTTCAGCAAGGTTGCAGGATACATGATTAATCTAAAAATAACTTGTATTTCTGTTCACTAGCATTGAATAATCCAAAAATAAAGTCAACCAAACTTTTCTTTTTGTGATACTACCAAAAAGTAAAATAGGAAAAAATGTAGCAAAAGAAGTGCAAGCTTTATACCCTGAAATATAGAAAGCCTCCTTGAAAGAAATTAAAGACTTAAATAAATGGGAGACATTCTGTGTTCACTGATCCCAAGATTTAATATCGTTAAGAGTTACATTCTCCACATTGATTTCATATTCAGTGTAATCCATGTCAAGATTCCAGCTGCCTTCAATGCATAAATTGACAAAATTTTTCTAAACTTTGTATCAGAATGCATCTATAATAGCTAAAGCAATTTGAAAAAGGAAACACAAAGTTGGGGGGATTATACTTCTTGATTTAAAACTGACTACCAGACCAAATAAATCAATTGGAGCATGTGTCAGTACTAATTATTCTTTTTAATGGGTGAATAACATTCCATTATATGGTTATACTGCATATTGTTGATCACTAAAAAGTTATGCTACCATTTATAATTAGGCACATTTTTCTTTTTTCCTTTTTAAACCCCAGCCCTTGCATATGTTAGGCAAATGCTCTACCACTGAGCTACATCCCCAGCCCCATAGGTACCATTCTTAACAAGTTGACTCTCTTCAATTTTGTCAGGTGGCAAAAAAGTTATTGCTATTTAGAAAAATAAAATATATATTTGAACTTTCTCTAATTTTCTAGGTTTTTTATATTTTTGCTTTTCTGGAGTTTGAAGTAGAATCATCTCCTTTTACCATTTCATTTTAACCTTTCATCAAATGAACAGGTGTCTACGATTAAATACATTGAAGGAATATTTTGTGATTCTTCAGAGAAGCAAAACTATGTCATTTTATTTTTAGAAAATGATATGTGCATCATTTATTCTTTAAAATTGATTTTTTTCACTACCACTAGTGCACTTATTTGTATTATGAAAGCAAATTCTTTTCTACTGCAAAGTTACCATTTGTCTGATTTTAAAAGCAAAATTCTGGTTTAATGATAACATCGCTCTTGTTTAGAATACTAAAATTCAGCTTGGTTCTTTGAGACCAGTTTATTAAATGAATTTTTGTTATGAGCAATCAGCCATTTTAAATGCTACTTATTCTTCAGCATAATCTTTTTTTTCAACTAAGTAGGACCAAATGTGCATTCTGAGAGCTATATTATTTTAATATTTGGGAATTGTTTAGGAAACATTCTTGTCTTATATCCTGAGTGTCTGTGAATGTCATTCAGTTTAGAAGGCACACCTAAAACCAAGAACAATCAAATGACTTACTTTTTCCCCCATGCACTGTGACTAAGAGGGAGTGTTTTCATCTTCACAATAAGAGGAAATCTCATTTCTTTGCAACAGATTTCCAACATTATCTCTACTGTCATTGCTTAAGGAGAAATTATAATAGCAAATTTTGTTTTAAAAATAAGTGATGATTTGATGTTATGAAGAATCATGTGTATCTGTTTTCCTTTTCTTTTTGTTTTAGACCGGTGGTTTTTGGTCAGTGTTAAAGGCAAATTTATTTTAAATAGCAATGTGACCAGCAAAGCTTGAAAAGTTCTCAGCAATGTGTCCATGGGGTGTTTAGAAAGGCCATTTCAGGTCTCATCTTCATGCCCCATTACAGAGGTAAAATTTGTGACTAATTGCTTTCACTAACCTCTGAATTTACTGACATGGCTTTCTCGTTTATGAAACTCAAAGCAATTTGTTTACTTTTATCTTTCTCCAGACTTGAAAGAAAAAAATTTGTTCAGTTTGTTGAATTTATTTTTTAAGCAGGATGTGTTCTTATATTGAAGAGAATTAATAGGTTAAGGAGACACAAGGAAGCAATTTTTCAGTTGGATGACAACTATTATGTCAAAGTGATAATATCTAATAGTTCCTTCTGAGTGGCATGATTACTTTTCACCACAGTTCATAGACAGACATTAAATATGGACATATTCACAAACAAATATATATTTTTACTTAATTTCGTCTTAGCAAAACCTTTCAAATTGAAGTAATTCTATTTACTTTTATTTATTTACTTATTCTTTTAAAATTTTTTAGATGTTGATAGACCTTTATTTTATTCATTTATTTATATGTAGTGCTGAGACTCAAACCCAGTGCCTCACACATGCTAAACAAGCACTCTACCACTGAGCCACAACTCCAGCCCTCTATTTTTATAAATAGGATTATATTTGGGAGGAAGAATTTACAACAGAAAGAAAGAGAATTTATGTAGCCAAATAAAGATAAAGTAAACCCAGAAAGAATAACAGAATAAAAGAAGGAACTCAAGATTTTAAAGTAATGACAACCTGTTATGTATATGTACAGAGAAATATAAAGAGAACACAAGCAAATCTCACGGGTTATATTAAAAATAATATCCAGATCATTTATTTGTGTTATAGTAATGACATAATTGAAATATTCACTTTCAACAACTTATGTTAATATTGTGCAAAACACAGAATTCCTCCTGCACTTGATTGGTAAAGAAAATGAGCACATACAAATTGAGTAAGATGTTCTATTGGCTCCTCATTGAATTTTTTTCCTTTTCTTTTTAGTTTTCTTACTTCATGAATATACACAAAAAAGGGAGAGAACTTAAAAGGATGTGCACCTCAGAAATTTGGAAGAAAGAGAAACAAAGAACACAGTCCTTAAAAAGGATTTTCTAAATTACTAAATTTCAATTTTCAAAATTTTTTTGGAAAATTCTTTGCTGTGTTTTTTTGCTTTTGCTTTTTTTTTTCTCTACAGAGTTAAGAAACAAAGTAACATGACTCTTGGAATTTGTTTTTTCCCCAGTGATAACGCCTGCTGAAAACAGTGTATTTCCGTTTTATTGGTAAAAGGTCAGAAGTTCAATTAATTTTTGTTTGCTAGATAGTTATTTATGTAACACTGCATTGAAGGCAGCACAGTTTTAATGGGGAAATGAGAAATGAGAAAATCTGAGTTCTGAGCCATTCCTTTGGTATAAGCTAGAATTAGGTGAATCCTTTGTGTTTACAGAGCCAGAACTTATAGATGGTAATGCTATATTGCAACTAATATCAATATAACTAATGTAACATAAAATACAATTATTCAAACATCAATATTTTTAAAATTTAGAAGTAGATATATTTGTTAAATGTTTTTTTTTCCCTTCTGCAAGTGGTAGAAAAGTATCCAATTCAGTTAGAGTCTAATAACACTGAAATCTTTAAACCTAAAGATAACATTTTCAATAAAATTGATTATATTAGTAGTTTTATTTTAATAATTGCTTTTTTGATGTATATTAAAATACACAGACCTTCACATACTTAATGTGTGCAAATTGATAAGTTTGAGCACATGCAAAACTCATGATACCATCAGAAAAACTGAGGTAGTAGACATATCCAACACGTTCAAAAGTTTCCTGCCTCCCTCTTTTTTGTATATGTGTGATAACACCCCATGAGATTACCCTCTTAACCAGATTTGAAGTGCACAATATTGCATTGTTCACTATAGGCAATGTGTTGTTCAGCACATCTCTAGAACTGATTCATCTAGTTTAACTGCAACTTTACACCCATTGAATAACCCTATTTTCCCTACTATCAGTCCCCAGTACTCATTAGCATATTCTCTGCTTCTATGAGTTTGATACCTCATGTAAGTGGAACCACGCAGTGTTTTTCCTTCCGTAACTGGCTTATTTCAGTTAGCTTAATGGTCTACAACTTCATCCATGTTGTTACAAATGGTTAAGATTTCCTTTTTGTAAGGACAACTAATATTCCATTGGCCATATGTACAATATTTTCTTTATTCATTCATTCATCCACATTTAGGTTGTTTGCATACTTTAGCTATTGTGAATAATGCTGCAATGAACATTGGAGGGCAGATATATTTTTGAGATACCAATTTCAATGATTTTGGATGTATACTCAGAAGTGGGATTGCTGGATCATGTGGTAGTTTTATTTTTAAATTTTTGAGGAATCTCCATACTGATTTCCAGAGTTGTTGCACCATTCTACATTCCTATAATAAGGTACAGAGGCTTCAATTTTTTTCCAGATCCTCACCAACACTTACCTTTAATTTTTTTAAATAATATTCATCCTAACAGGCATGAAATGATGAAACTTCCCTATAGTTTTGATATGCATTTCCCTAACAATTAAGAATGTTGAACAATTTTTATATAATTTTTAGCCCTTTGTACAACATTTTTGGGGAAATATTTGTTCAAGTCCTTTACCATACACAAAAATCAACTGAAAGTACAATAAAAACTTAAATGTAAAACCTGAAACTGTAAAACTTCTGGAAGAAAAAGCAAGGGAAATGCTTTTTGACATTGACCTTGACAATGATTTCTTGGATATGACACTAAACACAGGCAATGAAACAAAAATAGATAAGTACAATTATTTCAAACTAAAAAACTTTTGTATAACAAACAGAATG
Source organism: Sciurus carolinensis (assembly GCF_902686445.1). NCBI lineage: Eukaryota > Metazoa > Chordata > Mammalia > Rodentia > Sciuridae > Sciurus > Sciurus carolinensis. Next base: position 30,116,820 of record NC_062216.1, read on the forward strand.
AAAAGTCAGCCTATGGGATGGGGGAACATATTTGCAAACCATTTTATCTAATAAGGAGTTATTTTCCAAAATTATATAAGTAACTCCCTGCAACTCAGCTGCCTCTAGTTCTTTTGAAACTCAACATTTTGCTAGTGGACAGATGAAAATGATGTGCATGATTTTGGATTAACTCTAATAAAACTATTGGGAAAAGTGTTTTTCAGGGTCATGAACATTCACATGAAATTTATAAATTTAAAATAAAATAAAATAGTTATCTTTATACCACAGAGTATTGTTACATGATATTTCCTTTACATCATTATACACTTTGCAGAAATAAAAGAATTTCAAGTATTCACCTCTACTGTCACAATTTTGAAGAACTTTTTTAAAACTTAAAATATTTTTCACTGTCTGCCAAAGTAGGAAATATAAAGAACCCTTTTAATTTTTTACTTTCTTTGTTTTCCAGCCAATATTCTCTGCAATTGCTCATAGAATATTTATCATAAATCAAGCATTTGTAACATGAGAGATATTGCCATTATGCACAATTATTCTTTTTTTTTCCTGGAGAAAATTTGTTTATGGCACCAAATATAGATAAATCACACCATAATATAGTCAGTTATCTTCATCAGTTCTCAGAGGACCAGAAAATGAAGCAACTGAATGCAATTTGGGTTTTAGAATATTATTAATGTTGAAAAACAGGGTTCTGATATTTGGTTGGAAAGAGATGATTCTCCAGATACTGTTATTTCTCATTTATTATAAAACATTATACAATTTCTTTCATCCTTCAACTGTATTAGATTGTTGGGAAGGACTCACAATATGAGGTGCAAAGCAATGCTAAATACTTTCATTGCCATCTATAGATGAACTGCGTAATACACTGTTCAGCACATTGGAAGGATATTTCTGTAGGAGTCAGACCATAGGTTCTAACTATTTGAAATAAAAGGACTTGGCACATCATCATATCATGCCACACAGAAATAAATATTTTTTTAAAACCTTATTTTGTAAGGATTGCTGCTTATCTCAGTGACTGTCCATTAGAATTTTGATCAAACTTTTAGATTGGGACACAATATCTACCTATAGGTATACCAGGAGAGTCTCTTTAAGTTAGCACATTATATAGGTAGAAAGACCTAACAGAGTGGATTCTAGTCCTAGCTATGGTTCAAATTATCTTTCTGCTTTGCATGAGTCACTTGGACGTTCAGTTTCTCTTTTCCCATTTCATGAGACCTTATTTTTATGAACAAAAATGATGCACTTGGTTCTGCCATTTGATTAAATCCACTACATGCCTCCAGAGGCAGTTAAATAACATTAGAGTGTAGAGCTAAGGAAAAGGAATGGGCCTGCGGGTAATCTCCCCATATGGACTTTACTCATGTTCCACAACTAGCTGTGGAAAGTTGGACTTACTTTCTAGGCCTCGATTCTTTAATCTGTAAAATGAAGTGATCAGACAGGCTGGTGTCTGATTCCTCCCTCCTTTCTAAATGCCAATGCTACTTTATCATCATCTTAATCTCTTATAACACCCATTAGAATTATAACAGGGTCTTTATATATTAGTTTTTGAGATGTCAGAAAAGTTAGACATATGTTTATTTGTGGAGTAGAAACAGATGGGAATGTTCCATTCTTGGAATTTGAAAATCATACTGCCCACCCATCATAAAGAGCAATCAAAGCTATGGTTTTTAATTCAGGAGGGCCTCTTACAAAGTGTTAGTTCATGGGGACCTCCGGTACAGGTTGGGAGAAGGGGAGTTACATTATGGTGAAAGGGTAGATTAGATATCCCATTCCCTTGTTTAGTAGACTCCCATCTTTTAGATCTCTGGATGGAGATAAAAATAAACAAACACAGGTCCCAATGAATGAGAGGCTTGAGGAACAATCCATTAGTGCCAGAGTCTGTGAGACAGCCAACATCTTCGTGAAGACTAAATGAACTGATAACACTCTGGCCCCTTGCTCCTGGGACAGCAGGCATTCAATGACCAAGTTTCTTCTGTTTTGATATTATATGATTAGATAGTAATACCATAGACAAGTCATCTTTTGAAAACATTACTTCTAATAGCACATGGTATATAGCATTGGCTATCTTAATTCCATAATTTGAAGTTCTAGTTTGAAAGTAGAATTTGGGATTTTTGATGAGTTAATTTTCTAATATATTGTTTCTCATGAATAGCAGAATGAAATAAGTATGGGTGAGTTGGCCTAGTTGGTAAGGACATGTTGCTAATAAGACTCAGTTGGTGGGTTTGGCCTTTACCTCCAAACTGGCAATAGAAGGCATTTATTGTTCCATAACCCCAGGCTATATAGACCCAGATGAATGGTTACCTTCCAGATGCTTTGGCCCACAAGGGAAGAGGTGAGAAAGTGTGGACTAATTATGAAACTCCATCATCACTCCTGTAAAAGCAGTCAGAATTCCTAGTATGGGTCAAGACATGTGTAGGAACAAATAATGCATTTGAAATTCCAAAACTGGGAGTACTTTAAGTTCACAGTATTCTGCTGATGGAGTCCAGAGTCTGTTAGAACATAAAAAGCATGTGGTTTGTGTTTTAAAGACATAAGACAGTCTGCATATTTGAACATTTTTTCCCCCAGATATTTCCCCTGTTGTGGGACATTTGACATGGTAGAACAGCATGTGCAGGCAAGGTACATGGAGAACTTCATTGTTTTGAATTAGTTTTCACAAAAGCATGCAGTTTTCTTGAGGTTCCTTCAAAGTTTGAGGCCTGAAAAAGGATAGATTAACATGAAGACTACCATCATCACCTTATCTAACCCAGTCCTGTAAAAATCTCAGTATCTTTGGTATTTAATAATACAACTAGACACTGTGAAAACTTGAAAGGCAACTAAGACATCATTCATGACTTCCAGAGATTTATGTTATAGTGAAGGAGGTGGATATAAATAAACTAAAGGTAATAGAAAGTAGACCCTGAAAACAATACGAATATAGATACAAGAGCAAGTAAGTTAATGGCAAAGAGACCAAATGACCAATTCCAATTGAGGAAACCACAGAGGGCTTCCTGGTGAAGTTGTAAAACTTTTCAAAGCTGGGAGAACTTAAATATGCTAAATTACTGTATTTATTAATTAATTTTGTTATTATTCATTCCTCCATTAGTTTAATAAAAATACTTTGGAATTTTTACTATGTAACAGTTACATTGGCAGGTTTTACATTAATGGATCATGCAATCTTATGGTACAGAAAGACTTAAAATAAATAATCAATTATCACATGACTTAATACAACTGATATGTGTTCTCAGGGATAAAACTTAGTCTAGGATTTCAAGGAATGAATCTTGACCCGATGTCTAAAAAATGTCTAGATATTGACTAGTGATAAAAGGGGTGGGAGGCATATTTCAGGTAAAGAAAATAACAGAAATATTACAAACTAATGGGAATAATAATTTATCAGAGACAGTTTTCTATGTACAGAGAGAGAGAATAGTCTTGCTAAAAGCACTATTATTGTTTGGATAGGAGATGTCCGCAATAGCTCCTGTGCTAATGTTCAGAGATAATATTATATTATGGGAACTGCAATATATTCAGTGGATTGATTCATTTAATGGGTCAATAATTTAAAAGGACTATTGTTTGGGGGTTGATGTTGCTGCTCAGTGGTAGATCACTTGCCTAGCACGTGTGAGGCACTGAGTTCAATCCTCAGCACCAGATAAAATAAAAATAATTAGAAAAAGGACTATTGTTTTTGGATGGTAACTGTAGGCAGGTAGTGTGTGGCTAGAGGAAGGTGTCTGAGGGCATGCCCCTGGGGATTATCTCTTGTCCCCAGGGCTCCTCTCCCTCTCTGTTTAGCAGCCATCTTGAGCAGGGAAGCTTTCCTCAGCCTCAGTCTTACACCATGATGTCCCAGAGCCATGGAATGGGACCACCAAGGACTCGGAAACCATGAACCCGAATCAACCTTTCCTCATCTAAGTTATTCCTCTCAAGTATGTTGGTTATGGCAATGAAAATCTATCCAACACAAGCACATACTCTGGAGCCAGATTGCCAACATTTAAATCCCAACTCTACCACTTACCAGCTATGTGATTTGGGGCACTTCCTGTATTTTCTCCTGGTCTTGTTTTCCTCACTGTGTAGGGATGTCATTATAGGACTTACCTCAGAGAGTTATTTATGGATAATGTATGTGAAGGAAATGTGAAGATTATCAGAATCTAAATGAAATTGCTTGTGTCTTACCTAAGCAAAAATAAAATAAGTAAAGCCAGGAAGTTAGGAAGAAAGGATTGTATGTATAGTTGTTGGGTGGTAACTGTCATGAAAGACTTTTTCAGAACCACAAGCTTACACAGGAGCCACTGCAATCTTACACAAATAGTATAAGGATATTCTACAAGGACTTTTACTAAGCAACTAATCTACAAGGACATTTGCCCAGCAACCGCCTGTTCAACCTTAGACTGACCTCCCTCTCATTATTAGTCATTGTAGCCTAGTAATATGGTTTCAAAATATCTGATGTAATCCTTTCATTTTTCTCTTTAAAAAGTCCCCTTGCCTCAAACTCTTTAAACATGTCCATAGAGTCAAAGCAGTGGATTAGTTTTCCTGTTTTGCTCAATACTTTTTAAGGACTAAGGAGGTTTGCCCATCCTCAACTACTATGTTGTACTACAACACTATATCTGAATAAAATAATGAGTTATTTTGGGTAGTAGATTGCATATTTCAAATGAAATCCTGTTATGTGAATTTTGAAAATAGTTTAAATGGGTTAGAAAGATATATCATGGTGAGACACCTTGCTTTTATAGCAGTTAAGTTTGGTAAATGATTATGCTTATAATAATATGCCATGTGAAATTATCAATCTGCCACAGCATGTTCTCAATAGAAAATGGGCAATATTCTTCATGTCTAAGACCATTACCAGAAGATAAACACCATAGATTAAACACTGTCAATCCAATCATTTGATTTCTTGGTATCTCAGACTAACAGTTTACAGAACGTTCCTACCAGGAAAACCTAACCATCTCCTGAATGGTATTATGTAACTGGTTTAGTGATATTATGGTGTAAACATTTACTTGTCCACCTACTTTTCTGGTTGTTAAAATGACTAAAATTTAGCATGTGAAAAAAAATCACTTTACCTTCAAAGAAGCTTAGATTATGCTATATAATTTGGTTTATATAACACAATATCTCCAAGTACCAAATTCGTATTAGCTAAAACCACATGAAATAAAATTTGTTAAAATCAAATAAAATTGAGCATTGTTGTTTAAATTAGCTTTTTCACCTCTGTGACTGAAAGACCTGACAAGAACAACTTTAGAGGAAGAAAAGTTTATTTGGGCGTTCATGGATTCAGAGGTCACAGTCCATAGATGTTGGGCTTCATTGCTTGGGACTTGAGGTGAAGATGAACATCATGGCAGAAAAGTGTAGTGGAGGGAAGCCGCTCACATGATAATCAGGAAGCAGAGAGAGAGAGTCCACTCACCAGATTCAAAATATATATTCCAAAGGCATGCTCCCAATGACCCATCTCCTCCAGCCATACCCTACCCACCTTCAGTTAACATTCAGTTAATCCTCACCAGGGAATTAATTCACTGATTAGGTTAAGGATCTCATAACCCAATCATTTCTCCTTTAGACCTTCTTGTTTTGTCTCACACATGAGCTTTTGGGAGACACCTAATATCTAAAAATTGGTTTCCAATTTAGGTGTATTCTAGTACTTCTACACCACATATTTTTATTTCTTCATTACTTACACTTCCATTCTTACTCTTTTTTATATATACATTAAACAACATATTTTATTTGTTCTTTTTAGTTATACATGACAGTAGATTGTATTTTGACGTATTTATACATACATGGAGTGAAACTTCCCATTTTTGTGGTTGTACATGATGTGGAATTACACTGGGTGTGTATTCATACATCAACAAAGGAAAGGTATGTTCAGTTCATTCATTCTACTGTCTTTTCTATTCCAATCCTACTCCCCATTGCCCCTGCCCCTGTATTGTGAGTCAGCATTCCACATATTAGAGAGAACATTCGGCCTTTGGATTTTGGGGTTTGGTTTATATAACTTAGCATGATAGTCTCCAGTTCCATTCATTTACTGGCAAATGCCATGATTTCATTCTTATTTATGACTGTCCACTCTTACTCTTTCCTTTCTTAGGAAAGACATTTTCTCCTAAGTAAAATCCACTCAATTTTTGAGTGGGGGCAAAATCAGTCCCACAATGGAAGAACCTGATGCAGTATGGGGGGTTTGAAGTATTTTGCTTGCCTGGAAGGAATGAAAATATTAAGAACTATCAGTGAAAAAAAGGTCATATATGCCATGGTAAAAAGGTCAGACTTTATCTTGTAGGTAATTGGGAGTCAAAGAGAAGTAAAAGTAACCGCATTAACTTTAAAATTATTTGGTAAAGTGTACATTATTTAAATGTATACATTATGGTCATATGTTTGATGTATCAGTTTTGGTTTTCTAGAACACTTATAAAACTATGGAACATTTAAACTTTTTTTTAGTCTATATTTCTCCCTTTGTATCTTTTTTTGAAAAATCAAGCAAAGAGTAAATCCTTTTCTCTTGCAACTTATAAGAAAGCATTTTTCAAACCAAAACATCATGATTTATTGAGGTATACCGTTATATAAACCACTGTCTGTCTAAATAAATGACAACCTCAAACTTTTGTCTTTCTAAAACCCGCAACAACACAGAAATTTAGAGCAGAATATAGCATATGAGAACAGTGAAAACAATTATACTTTCTATCTCGCTTCAGTAATCTGTTTTGCCAGGTGTTGTGGTAGGTAAATAAAGAAACTTTTCTTTGATCATGTCAGCAAGACAAATGATACAATGACTATTTCTCACCAGATTCATTTATTTCAAAATGAGATAATAGATTATTGAATCAAAGCCAGAAAGTCAATCAGGCTAATCTCAATACCAGACCTGAAACAATTAAATGTCTCCATTGTACAGGAGCTCATATTTGGCTGATGAATTAATTTTAATCTTTTTCATACTTTATTTATATCATGGCCTTGATTATGACTACCTTGGCAGTAAGAAATGACTTCATTATACAAGTAGCTAATTAAATAACTACCTAGATACCAATAAACAGCTGAACATAGAAACCAAAGATGTTTAACAGAACTTAAATAAAGGTTCAATTGAACGTCATTCTTTCTAGTTTCTTGCCAAGTATTAATTACCTCTTTATATAAACAACCGAGATACAGTCCTTTGAAGATTGGGGGAAAATTAACAGAAATGTCAAATGGTCAACCTAGTGGCACAGTGATCACAGGTGATTGGCATTTTTACAGACTCTCCCTCCCCAAACCATCATTTAAAGTTCTTCTTTAACCAGAAGGATATTTCACTTTTTGTTATTAATCCATAAATTTGCAGTTGTATCCACTGGACTTGGGTTACTAACATGTTATTTACTATGTTATATGATGTACCCCATTTGAGTACAATAAATCAAACTGCAGTCTGTAAAACAATGAAAAGATAAATAAAAAATAAATAAAATAATAAAATAAATAAACTACAAAAAAAAGAAGAAATGGGATACCTTGAAAATATATTTTCATCTTACGACTTTTATTTTTTCCCCCATACTCTTTTCCACCAGTTACTTCTGTCTCTGTTTAGTCTCAAGGCGAAATTCTTAGCTTGATTTCTGCCTCAAGTAGGATGTACATTTATTAATTAATTTATTTACTCATTCATTAACTAAATTAATCCATCCATAAATGTATCAAAGTGATATTGGGAAAGAGGAAGTGAAGAATAGTAAATTTCATGACCTTAAAGAGATTCAAATTTGTGAGAAGTCATTGAACAGTGAAAATGCGGCGTAAGTACATTGTAGGACCCAAGTGTTTAAACTCAAATCTTATGTGTAAATCTAGTTTGATGGTGTTGTTAGGTCTATATCACTGAAAAAAAATAGTATCTGAGAGAGGCATTTTGATAGGCATTAATAATCAAAGTCTAAGGAGGGTTGTAGGTGAGGAAGTTGTTTCTGATATTTGGAGAAGCAATAAGAAATGAAATAATAATAGGATTTTCATGTCTTCCTTTTGTGATTGAGTTTTGTCCTTATATAGTGTGGAAATTGAGAAAAGTAGTAATTGTTAAGACTTTTCAATAATGGCAGGATCCAGTTTGAATTTTAGAGTGATTGGAAGACCTGTTAAATGAATATTAGTTGATTAATTTTAATATGAATTGATTGATCAGACCACTTACTGATTCCCTGGAGCATTCATCTGGCATTATGGTTAGCTGAGTCTCCACAAGCCTCATCAGGGATTGTCTCTTGCCAGAGTCAACACATATGTTTCTAGGTCATAAGTACCTGAAACCCTAGTGATTTCACTTTATTTCATGAGGATCTATAATCTATTGATTAAACACATTTTTCACAGCCTTCCCCACTCAGATGCTCTCAATTCTCTCCTCGCTTGGTGTTTATAACATGATCCAGCTGTTCCTTCCCCAATGCTCCATTTGAAGTGATTCCAAACCCACTTAAGTCCACCTCTTTTCCATCCCAGCTGTTGAAGAAAAACATGCAACTTTATGTCAATGATTCTTTGAGGCCAGCTGGCCAGTCTACTTTACTTCCTTCGTACTCTACTGAAAAAATAAAAGCAACCAGAAAAGAACCTCCATGGTCCCTTCCACGTCTCCCCACCAGCTTGCCTGGGCAGCCCCCTGCCAGCCTTCACTTCTGTTTTGATGGGCGAGTTATCTCTTCCTATCTGGGACCAACCCCTTTTCTTGCTCACTTCATTCCGTGATTTTGTTCATAATTAAAATCATTGCCCCAGAAAATTTTCCCCACCCTCTCTACCTAATTAAATTTTCTCTCTGCAGGATCATTTCCTTCAGCACACAAACATCTCATACTATCCCTCACATTAAAAAAGAAAAAATTCTTTGTTGATCTTGCATTCAACTCTAGCTATTTTTCCATATTTTGTTCTGCTTTACTGAAAATTCAGTCCCCTCCCAAATGGTCTGTATTTGCCATGTCTCATTGCTCTCCTCCCATTCTCTCTAGGAAATATTCCAATTAAACTTTTATCACCCCTGATGGCATTGAAATAGCTCTTGTCCGTGATCTCCAAATTATCGTATTCAATGGTCATTTTTTCACCCTTATCCACTCATGCCAGGTGTTTTATTTGGAAGAGTTTATTACACCTTCTTTCTTGAAATACTTTCATTAGTGGAGGGTCTGGGTGTGAACTGGGGTGGGGATATAACACTGGGGAATTGAGGGCAATCATTTTTTAAAAATATTTTAGTTAGTTAAAAAATTTTATCATTATGGAGAATTTATTTCTTTTAGAGTTACCTAAAGACAAGATAGATTGTTGTCTAATCAAAGAGAAATTTTACTTCTCTTTTTACCACTTGTATGGATAAGGTAAGGACCTTTGGTGTCTTCGATTTCACTTCACTCCTTCCAAATTTTGCACTTTTGAAAAAAGGTGTTTTAATGATCAATGTTGCAAAACCTTACAACATGTTACAATTATTATTTTTACAGCAGTATTCAGTTACTTACAACATATTTTTCCCTTACATTGCTCCCTTTCTTCTGTGTGTTTCCTTCTGGAGGGGTTCATCTGAACTGTGCTTTGGTTCCCCAATTCTAGCTTTGACTAATCTTCTACTAATCCACCTATTGCTTCCTTAATTTTGTCTTTTATTTGCTGGAACATAAGAAATATGATTGTTTTTAGTTTGGTGCCATAAATCCCATGAGTCTGTTAATACTGTCATTTAAGTACAGTCCTTTAAGAAAAGTTGTCAACTCAGGAGTCAGGTTATTTTTAATTTGTATGAACTATGTTATGAAACATTATAGCAATAAATTGAGAGTTGTCCTAGAAATTGAAAAGATTCCTGTGGAGTTTCACATAACTGTCAGAAGGTACCTCATTAGGCTGCTGAAGTAAGTATAGAGCGTCTTCCTACACTTCCATTCTCCTTTGTAGGGCACTGATCTCCAGTGTGTGTTTTACATAAAAATTCCAAGAATTCTTTTATTGAGCTTTCCCACCTCTCAGTCAGATTCCTTAGAATCAGCACCTACTCCTGGGGTAAACCAAGTCTCGGCTCCTGAAGTCATCCTTTGGGATTTTTGTCTCTTCCAGAATTATGGCTTTTTTTTTTTTTTTCTTTTTAAGATTTTAACCCTGAGAATTAAAAACAAGACTACAACTAGGCTCCAAATATGGATCCAGATTAAACTGTTATGCTTTTCTTTTTAGCTCTCTGATGTCTTCAAGATGATAGTTTTTAGCTTGTGTCTGACTTTGAGAGCTTTCCTCAGGGTTGAGGTTGGTCTAATTTATACATTTCATCTGCCACCTCTGGAATGGGAAGCCCTTGAGGGGCTTTCTTCTATTGGATTCCAGAGCAGCACTTTTCTTTTTTAAGGTTCTTACCTCACTCTTACCTGTCCTCTCTCTCCCTGATTCTCCATGTCTTTCTAGCTTAAGAATGCTGAAGGGGTCCAAGGTCAGTCCTCATCCTTCTTCTTCTCTATTGTACTCACTTCCTTTTTGTGGGGGGGGGGGGGAGTTGACCCCAGGGGGTCTTAACCACTGAGCCACATCTGCAGACCTTTCCCTTTTATTTAGACACAGGGTCTTGCTAAGTTGCTAAGGTTGGCTTTGAACCTGTGATCTTCCTGTCTCAGCCTTCCCAACTGCTGGGATTACAGGCATGCGCCTGACTCTTGAAGGTGTTCAATCCTGCTTTATGGCTTCAAAGAGCAGCTATGTGCTGATTTACAGACCAAATTGGCAATTCAAAATCTTTATTTAGATGTCAAATTAACATTTATACTTAACATGTCTCAGAATGAGCTTCTTCTTCTCTGTCTTGAATGGGTCCCCAGCTGTTTATTGTCGCAGTAATTGGCAGTTCCATTCTTGTTCATTGGTTAAAAGAACTTGGTGCCTTTTATGCCTTATCAATTTTCTCTTAAACCCCACATAGAGACCATCTGTGATTGGTGTTACCTTCAAAACATATACCAAATTCTCTGAACCTCTTTAATAATATTCTGGTCCAAAATCTTGTATTAATAAAAACAAAAACAAAAACAAACAAACAAAAAAAACCACTTCTCTGTTTTCCCTGTTTCTGCAATTGCACCCACCTGCCCCTTTCCATGGTCTATTCAACATTCAGCAGTAAAAATGATTATCTTGAATCAAAAAGATGACATAATTTTGTGTAGTACTCACCAGAACTCTTCTAGATTCTTTGAATATGTTGACACAATTCTTTCAAGTAGTACTATTCAATATCCTTGTGTCACATATGAGGAAACGGAGGCACAGAGAGCTACTTAATATAACTTCCCAGACCTAGACAACTGGAACTGACAGAGCTGCGATTTGAACCTTATGCTGTCTTTTCACTTCAGAGGAGATTTTAGAGTAAATCAACATCATCTATCTCTGTGGCTCTATAGGACCTGCTGTCTGATCCTTTTTAACCCCATTATCTACCACTGCCTTCCTGGATCACTGTGTTCCAACCATAATGGTCTCCTTGCTGAATTTTCTGCTGACTGCATCTCAGGGCCTTGGTCCTTGCTGTTCCCTATGCCTGCAATCTTTTCCCAATAGCCAGATGGATTGTCTTTTGATATTTCTGCTCAAATATCACATCAAGAGAGAAGCCTTCCCTGACCACTGGCAGAGTTATAATCCCTTCGTGTTTCCTAATCTGCTTTTGCAGATTAGAATTTCTCTACAGCACTGATCATCACCTAGTTTACATGTCTTTGAGGATGGCAGAGATTTAGCATGGTGTGTCCATTCCTATCGCTTCTGAACCTACAATGGTGTCTGTTATAAAGAAGACATTCAACCATTTGTTGAGTGCATGAATGAATGAGAACCAAATTACTTAGATACTTAGTGATGGATTTCTTGTGTAGCCCAGAGTGGATAATGAAGCAGTTTTTTACTGACACTCTGAGGTAGAATAAGTGGGAGCAAGGACTGGTGAACAGAGGCTAGTGAAGAGGTAATGTTTATCCTTAGCTTTGGCATCAGTGACATCAACTTGGTTAATTGAATTCATCTTGTACCTCCATTCCCTTTTCTGGAAAACCATGTATTGAAAACAATGCTTACTGAAGGGCTTAATAAATTCTAAAACAGAGTGGAATTGATACGATTATAGACACCCTTGGTGGAAAAATCAACTTGTTATATGGAAGTGAGGTCTCAAGTAAGTAGAGGTGATTTGGGGGTACCACTACCACTCCTGCCATGGAACTTTTAGGTAATGCCCGGGGACATTTTGATTGACACAACTCCGAGTGTGGGTGCTACTGGCTTCTAGTTGGTAAAGGCCAGGGATGTTGCTGAACTTCCCACAGCAAATGCTACTCCTAGCCAAGAATTATTGACTCAAAATGTCAGCAGTTCTGGGGTTGAGAAGCCCAAGTATATAACAAGTGAAGATGGTCAGATTTTAGGATGAGACTGAGGGAGAAAAGCCCAAGTAAACCAGACAGGGGCCACCATATAAAATAGAAACCAACATCCTATTTTCGTACTAGAACAAAGTCTACTGTCTTCAGGAACACTGATAAGGAGAGTATTAACACAGCGATGGGTGGCATCTTGTGGGAACTTGGGAGACAATGACCACAGATGGAGGGCAGCTTATCTCAGCTAGCCTCACTAGTTTCCCTGGGGTGTTCTGTGATTACGCACATCCAGGCCATTTGTCACTGATTACAGTGAGGATCATGCTCTGTTTTATCACCGAGATGAAATATCATCAAGTTTTAGAGGAAACGAATCTACAAGATGCTCCATAAAAGTAATCTCTACATTTTTGGCACCCAAGACTCTCAAGCATTGATGAGGCAAGCAGGAAACCTAATGAAAATAATACGAGGAAATCTTTTCATCAACACCCGTCCCTAATGTCTCAACTCTCAGGTCATTGTTTGTGCTTCCCTAGGTGAAATCTGCATCTGTGGCCAACATAGGAAGCTCCGATTTTAAACAAGGCAGGCAGTAATTCTTAGCACATGGCCCCATCAGTTACATGGTGCCAACTCCAACTCAGTTAAGATGTAGTGGTTTTTAAATGTGTTTATATTAGAACCCTCACCCTCCCTCAAGCACAAGCAGATAGACCCATACTCACAGAAAATGAGTATTTAGTGTTTGTGATGTAGCCATCTATGTTTCCTCCATAGAAATGTACAACATAATTCTATGTGATTGAAAATCTTTGTTTATTGTCCAAGGCAGCAAAGGAAGCAATTTAGTGTTTTACATTGACTTTCTCTTTCTTTTTGACTTGAATAAAAATGGCAATTTTGCAACATTGCGATTATTTTATGTAGAAAGAGAGTGAAAGATAGAAATAATTTTCTGCTATGCCCCCTAAACTGTTCTGTAAAGAAGTCAATGGAACCTCATGGCAAGGATGAACCTCAGGAATGTAAATTTTACTGGGGTGTATTTATCGAAGTAAGTGGTTGCGTGATGGGTGTGTAAGGCCGGCTGGGGATAGGGCAGGGCAGGATATCCTCTTCATCAAACATTATACATTGCTTTCCTCATTATTAATGTAGCAGAGTCACACAAAATGTCCTGGCTCAAACTCTTACAGGACCATAAACTGAACCCACCCTTCCATTGGGTTCAAAGTAAAGTGATCATACAAGGAAACTTGTAATGTCCTGTCTAGAGCATGTGGCCAGATAATGAGGATGAAAAAAAGGCCTGGTGGCATTGTGAATAGGTCAAAGTACTTCTGCAAGGTGCAAAGGAAACATAAATGACCCAAACACTGGAAGAAAACATCACTTAGTAGCAGAATTGTTTCTATCAGAATAGGCTCGTTCTTCTCTAACTCTTAAAGTAGTATTTCCTTCTGATTCCTTGAGCAGAAAAGCAAGAGTAGGCAGAAATGATCTCAAATATGAGCAGGCATTTTACTAGAGCTTTGGTGGTTGGTAAGAGTTCAATAGAGAGTTGCTTTCTAAAAATCACCTGGTAGAGGCCTCGGAGTATAGCTCAGTGGTAGAGTGCTTGTCTAGCATGTATAAGGCTCTGGTGTAAGTGATTATCAAGTAATCACTTAGTAAGCACCTAATGTATACCAGGCTCTGGAGAGACAAGAACATAAAGAAAATGAAGATATGGCATTTGAACTCTGGGAATTTAAAATGGAAGTAGAGATGATAGATAATGCTAATGATGGTTAATAATAGGTTGGCAAATTGTAGCCCATGAACCAAATCTGGCTCACTGTCTCCTTCTGTAACAATGTTTTATGGGAACACAGCTAAGTTCATTATTCTCATATTGTCTGTGCTGCTTTCCCACCACAATGACAAGGTTTAATAGTGGCAACAGAGATTGTGAGTGGGCAAAATCTGAAATATTTACTACCTGTATTTAACGTAAAAAGTTGGCTAAACCATAGCTTGCAATGACATCATATGCATGGAAATATACATGTATAAACATTATTATGATTAATTACCATTATTGTTCATTGATGTAACTACTAGATAATCCACATTATATAGCTAGAAATGTAACTTAAGACACTAAATTCTTTAGGTTCTCCATGTCACACAGAACTAGGCGTTCTGATCTTATAGAACACTCTTGGTTTACATACTCTATAGACAAGAGCTAAAATTATTTATTAGGGACAGGTATGCCTTTTTTAATATCAATGTGTCCAAGAAATTAGTTTAACTTACTTTCCTATAACTGTGTCCAAGAAATTAGTTTAACTTACTTTCCTATAAACTGAATGGAATTTATTACTTTTGTTTCTTTTTCCTTTTTTTTTCTTTTTTATTGGTTCTTTTTAGTTATACATAACATTTTGATTCATTTTGACATAATTATAAAAGCATGAAATACAATTTACTCAATTCAGTCCCTAGTATTTCTCCTTTCCTTCCTTCCTCCCTTCCCTGCTCCCTTCCCTCTCCTTTACTATTTATTTATTAGATATTTCTGCTATTATAGATTACATTTTAATAGTAGTGTCTTGTGGATGCACATGATGGTGAGATTCACAGTGCTGTGTTCATATATGTGCATAGGAAGTTAGGCTAGATTCATTCTGCTCTTATTCTCTTATCCTGTGCCTTTTCCCCCACCCCTCAGCCCCCTTCATCTAATCCATCAATCTTTTTCTAATTGCATGGAATCTCCCCTGCCTTTCCCCTTTCTCTTTCTCTCTTTTTTTTTAACCTTTATTTGGACTAGCTTCTGCAAATGAAGTAAAAAATTGACTCTCTGAGTCTGCTTATTTCATTTAACATGATGATCTCAAGTTCCATCCCTTTACCAGAAAATGCCATAATACCATTCTTCTTCATGGTTGAGTAATACTCCATTGTGTATATATACCACTTTTTCTTTATACATTCATCTGTTGAAGAACACCTTGTTTGGTTCCATAGATTGCCTCTTGAGGATTTTGATGCTCTAAATATTGATGTGGCTTCATTCCTATAGTATACAGATTTTAGATCTTCCATATAATACCACAGAGTGGATAGCTGATTCATATATGGTGGTCCTATTTCTTGTCTTTTGAGTATTTATTTTTCCTTGTTGGCAGAATTATATTCAATTTTAGACAAACAGTCATTTCAAAGTTTTCCCTTTCCTTTAACTGTTTGATCTTGGTCTCAGGGCTATGGTAGATTGATAGGGATGATGGTTCTAATTCTCACTCTTTATGTATTTATGCCCTCCACCATGCAGCTATACAGTGTATTCCCAACTGTGCTATGCTATCCTTCTCCCATGATCCAGTCACGTGACTTGTTTAATCTACAGAGTATTAGCAGACATCACAGTGAGAGAGAAATACAAAGTCCTCAAGTATCCTCTCTTGTATCTCTGCTGCTGATGTGAGAACATGGCTGGGATGAGCTACTTGGAGATGAGACACACGAAAAACAGAGCCAAGTCCCCTTGGTGCTTTCATCCGACAACCAGCTGATTTCCAGACAAGAAAGAAACTTCAGGAAAAGGTGAACACTACTGTTTATATTGTATCCCACAGTGATGGTGAATCAGGATTGGATTGATCGGATTGGGTGAGATCCAGGATTAAGAGACTTCTGGGAGTAATGATGAGACTGTTTCCAGAGATGATTGGCATGTGGGACAGCACACTGAAGGTGGGAGACTCACCCTAAAAGTTGGCAGCACTATCCAATATGCTGGGATCCAGGGCTGCCAAGGACCTTGGATTACAGCTTCTTCACTCTTCCCCTGTGAATTCTCACTAGTGTTCCTCCAGGACACTTCTAGACCGTCAGCCTGGAATGGGGGCTGCTTCATTTCTTCCTCTTATTCTGAGGCTCCAGCATCTTGAACTGAGCAGCTACTGGTTCCACCAGCTCTGCAGTGTGCAACTGGCCATTGTGGGACTATCCAGTTCTGATCATGTAGTCAATTGAATAAGTCCCATTTTATAATCATGTATATACGTATACCATTGATTCTGTTCCTACAGAGAACCCTGACTAATACACTCACTGAGGGCTTATAATTATTTGCTATGTAAAATTAGTTTGGTGATACAGAATGGATATAATGGAATACATTATAAAAAAATAATGTGCAGAATGCAAAAGACTGTCAGTCTGGACCTTTGTTATCTTCTTTCTTTCTTTCCCTTAGAATGGAGCCTTGCTATTTTGCCTAGGCTGGCCTCAAATTCCTGGCCTCAAACCATCCTCCTACCTTAGTCTCCTGAATAACTGGGTCTACAGGTTCATGACACCACACTCATTATTTCTTACTTTCTGGAAATTTAAAATTTTTCTGTTGGTAAAGGGGATCAGACCCAAGGCCACACATGCCAGGCCAGTGCTGTCACATCTACTAAGTCACATCCTCAGTTCTCCAAAACCTTCTGAAAAGTAGATTCTCTATCTAAATGTTGAACATCATTACTTCTCCACATTATAGATTAGAAATGTGGGAGGAGGGAATCAAATGATACAAAACAAAAACAAAAACAAAAACAAAACCCAGAGAGTTGGAAAAGTAGAATGGATGTCACTGAGGAGTGAGTTAATAAGCTAGAAAATTAAGCCTAAATTTTTAGAAAAATATTTACATGAAAATAAAAAAATGAGACGGAAAGTAGGAAAAAGAGGTCATGAGATTTAAAAACATTCCCAATAGTTATAATACCTAATTATTGGGGACACAAGAAGAGAAGGGAGAGAAATTTATTCATTAGTGAAGAAAAAGAAATTATCAAATTAATAGAACTCAAAGTGCCAAAAAAGTATTTTTAAGAAGTAAAATTTAATCCAGGCATCCCTACAATAAATGTAAAATGATTGTCACGTTTTGAGGATGGGAAACCAGTACTTGGTATGGGTAACTTTAATAAGCCATGTATATACAGACACTCATCTTCATATCATTTGGTAACCTACAAAAAATTCTTGAAGTATTTACTATGATTTTCTTATGTTATATGGAAAACCAGGTATAGAGAAATAATCTCACAAGGGAAACATAGATAATAGATGCCTAAAAATTAGTCTTTCATCAAATTGCTCTGACTCCAAAGGAATGTGCTTATCATAGTTGCCATATAGCTAATTAAATGAAGACTCACAACGACACACAGATGGAACTTTAAATTTTCATAGTAACACAGATGCAAATGTTATGGAACAGTATCTCAAAATTTAGAGTTTATATAATACTAAGCCAGATTACTAGATTTTTTTGATTTAGTCAAACCATAACTCAATAATTAATTTAGGACTTGATTCCAAGCATGGAAGAGTAACTGGTTCAGGATTTACCTCACACCATAAGCAACTGGAAAACTTAAAAAACATATTTTACAAAGTCTTTAAGTGTTGAAAAAACACACAGTAAATGTCTATGATTCCTGAGAAAAGAAGAAATGAGGTGAGGTAAGTCCTATAATTCCTCTTGCTTTCTGCTGAATATATTTTATCTACCTGCAAAAATATATTCAACATACTTCAGAGGAAGATCAAAAAATTCAGACACTCCTTTTGTCTTATTAATAATGTCTACAACGTGATCAAAAATCCTAACCATCAAAGAAGAATATAGGGATCATAGCCAGTAGAAATATCAATCAAAACAAATAGACCCAAAGATTCAGAGATGGAAAAAGAAGATAAGGACTTTTAAAACAGCTGTAATACATAATTTAAAAAAAAAAAGGAACCAACCACCTGTGTCAACACCACCACAATGACAGGGAGGAAAGTCATAATAGCAGGGAGAACTAGGAGAGTGTAGCAGATGTGCAGGGATGGAGGAGACAGGTCCCCATATGGATATCTTGACTGTAAGAAGGATGACATGGAAGGTCAGAAGGATTCAGCAAACTAGAGTCCATGAACCAAATTCAACCCATGAAGGAGGAGTGGACCTACTGGTATCAGAAAATGAAATTTCAGGATGAGGAACATTGCCAGGGAAAATGAAAGACATTTTATAATTATTCATTAATAAAAAGTAATTCATTAATTCATTAATTAAAAGTAATACTTTTAAAAAGTAAAATTAAAAAAAATAAATTTAAAAAAAAGTAATTCATTAATAAAATGTAATACTTCTAAAATGAGTAGGTGCCTAATAACAGAACTTCAAAATATATAAACTGAAAGAATTAAAAATTAGCATTACCAGAGATTTCAATAATTCTCTCTTTAAAAAAATATTTATTCTTTTTAGTTATACATGACAGTAGAATCTACTTTGGTACATTTATATAAGTATGGAATATATCTTATTCTAATTAGGATCTCAGTCTTGTGAACCTACATGATGTTGAGATTCACTGTGGGTGTATTCATATATGTACAGAGGAAAGTTATGTCAGACTCATTCCACTGTTTTTCCTATTCCTCCCCTGCTTCCCTTCATTCCACTTTGTCTAATCCACGAATTTCTATCCTTCCTCTCCCACCCCTTGTTGTGGGTTAGTACCCACATATCAGAGAGACCATTTGGCCTTTGATTTTGGAATTGGCTTCATTTCACCTAGCATAATAGTCTCCAGATCCATCCATTTACTGGAAAATATCATAAAATCATTCTTTATGGCTGAGTAATATTCCATTGTGTGTGTGTGTATGTGTGTGTGTGTGTGTGTGTGTGTGTGTGTGTATCACAATTTATTATCCATTCATCTGTTGATGGGCATCTAGGTTGGTTCCATAGCTTAGCTATTGTGAATTGAGGTGCTATAACATCAATGTGGTTGCCTCACTGTAGTTTGCTAATTTAAATTTTGGGGGTATATATTGAGGAGGTATAAGTGGATCAATGCTGGTTTCCACTTCAAATTTTCTGAGGAATCTCCATACTGCTTTCCAGAGTGGTTGTACCAATTTGCAGTTCAACCAGCAATGTATGAATGTACCATTTTTCTCCACATCCTCACCAACATTTGTTACTTGTATTCTTGATGATTGTCATTCGGACCGAATGAGATGAAATATCAGTGTAGTTTAATTTGCATTTCTTTAATTGCTAGAGATGGTGAACATTTTTTCATATATTTGTTGACCATTTATTTGTATTTCTTCTTGTGCGAAGTGCCTATTCAGATCCTTTGTCCCATTTATTGATTAAGTTACTTGATTTTGTTTTTTGTGTGTTTTTTTTTTCCATGTTAAGTTTTCTGAGTTCTTTATGTGTCCTGAAGACTAATGCTATAATTGAGGCTGCAGGTGTAAAAGATTTTCTCCATTCTGTAGGCTCTTTCTTCATGCTCTTGTTTGTTTCCTTTGCTGTGAAGAGGTTTTTAGTTTTATACCATCTCATTTATTGATTCTCCATTTTATTTCTTGTGCTTTAGGAGTTTTGTTGAGGAAGTCATTTCCTAAGCTGATATGATGGAGTGTGTTGAGCCTACATTTTCCTTTAGTAGGTAGAAAGTTTCTTGTTTATTTCCTAGCTCTTTGATCCACTTTGAGTTGAGTCTTGTGCAGGGGAGAAATAGAGATTAATTTCGTTCTACTACATATGGATTTCCAGTTTTCTCACACTATTTGTGGAAGAGGCTCTCTTTTCTCCAGTGTGTATTTTTGGCACTTTTGTGTGGGTATGAGATGACTGTATGTAGATGGATTTGTCTCTGGATCTTCTATTCCATTGGTCTTAATGCCTGTTTTGGTGCCAATACCATGCTGTTTTGTTACTATAGCTCTGTAGTATAATTTAAGGACTGGCATTGTAATACCTCCTGCTTTGCTTTTCTCTCTAAGGATTGCTTTCACTATTCGGGGTCTCTTATTTTTCAAACGAATCATGATTGCTTTTCTATTCTATGAAGAATGTCACTAGAATTTTAATAGGAATTGCATTAAATTTGTATAGTACTTTTGGTAGAATGTCCATTTTTGTCAATATTAATTATGTTTATACAAGAACATGGGAAATATTTCCATCTTCTAAGGTCTTCTTCATTTTCTTTCTTTAGTGTTCTTTAATTTCTTTTATTGTAGAGGCTTTCACCTCTCTTTTTTAGATTGATTCCCAAGTAATTTTTTTTTCTTTGAGGTTATTGTGAATGGATAGTTTTCCTAATTTTCTTTCAGCTGATTCATCATTGGTATATAGGAACACAATTGATTTATAGGTGTTGATTTTGTATCCTGCTGTTTTGCTGAATTCATTTATGAGTTATAGAAATTTTCTAGTTGAGTTTTTTTTGTTTTTCTGAATATAGGATCGTATCATTGGCAAACAGATGGTTTGAGTTCTTCTTTTCCTATTTGTATCCCTTTAATTTTCTTCTTTTGCTAAATTGCTCTGTCTAGAGTTTCAAGTACTATATTGGATAGAAGTGATGAAAGAGGTCATTCTAATCTTGTTCCAGTTTTTAGAGTAAATGCTTTCAGTTTTTCTCCACTTAGAGTGATGTTTGGCCTTGGGTTTGTTATATGTAGCTTTTACAATGTTGAGTTATATTCCCACTAACCCTAGTTTTTCTAATGGTTTTAAACATGAAGTCATGCTGTATTTTGTTAAATGCTTTTTCTGCATCTTTGAGATAATCATGTGATTCTTGTCTTTAAACCTATTTATATGGTGAATTACATTTATTGATTTCTGTATGTTGAACCAAACTTTCATCCCTGGAATGAAATTCATGTATAGACTACTTCATTCATCAATAACTGAATATACTTTTCTTTTTCAGAAAGCACATAGACAATTTTTCTAAGATACACTATATCTTAGGTCACAAAGCAGCTCATAGCAAATATAAAAATTAGAGATACCTTCATTCTATCAGATCATAATGGAATGGAACAAGAAATTAATGATAAAATAAAAAATAGAAACTGCTCTAATACTTGGAGGTTAAATTATATGCTAGCGAATGATGAATAGATAGCAGAAGAAATCAGGGATGGAATAAAAAAAATACTTAGAAATAAACGAGAATAGTGATACAGCATATCAAGATCTCTGGGACAGTATGAACACAGTTCTACGAGGGAATGTTCAGAGAATTGAGTTTATAAAATTAAAAGAAATAGAAAGACAACAAATAAATATGTAACATTACATCTCAAGGTCCTAGAAAAAGAAGAACAAATCAACAATGAAATCAGTAGAAGACAGGAAATAATTAAATAAAAAAAATCAACAGAACAAAACTCATTTCTTTGAAAAAATAAACAAAATTGATAAACCCTTAGCCAAGCTAACCAAAAGAATAAGGGAAAAACTCAAATTATTGAAATTCATGATGAAAAGGAAATATCAACACAGATACTACTGACCATATAGACAATAATCAGAAACTATTTTGAAAATTTATACTGCAGTAAATTAGAAAACCTTGAAGACATCAACAGATTTCTAGAGATATATGACCTACCCAAGTTAAACCAGTAGGATATAGAAAATTTAAACAGATCAATTTCAAGCAATGAAATTAAAGACACCACCAAAAGCTTACCAACAATGAAAAGTCCAGGACTGGATGGATTCTCAGCTGAGTTCTACCACACCTTCAAAGAAGAACTAGCCCCAATTTTCCTCAAATTATTCCACAAAATGAAAAAGAAGGGAATTCTTCAAAACTCATTCTTTAAAGCTAGTATCACCCTGATACCAAAACCAGACAATAACATATCAATAACATAACAAAACTTCAGGCCAATATCCCTGATGAACATAGATGCAAAAATTCTTAATAAAACACTGGCAAATTATATACAAACACATTAAAAGATAGTTCTTCATGATTGAGTGGGTTTCAATAATCCTCTTTCATGAAAAGAAAGAATAAGTAGACAAGAAACCAAGAAGTATAAAAGACAAACAATTACATCAAATAATTCAAAATGTGATATTTGTAGAACAATCCCTCAACAACAGCAGAATACATCTTCTCTTTAGATTTACATGTGAAATTCACCAAGTATTCATAGCTATAAACTTTAAACATCATAGAATATGCTCTCTGACCACAGCAAAATTGAATTAGAAATTAATAACATGTATCTGTGAAATTCTCAAATCTTTGAAAATTAAGCAACATATTCTTATATACCACAGACTCAAGTAATAACAATGGAAAATAGTAAATACTGTGAAGTGAATCAACATAAGATACGATGATGAAATTTGAGGGATTCAACTAAAATAATGTTTAAAAGGAAATGTACAGTTTTAAAGGGAAAAGAATTAAGCTCTAACATCACATCAATGATACTGTCTTCCACATTAAGTGCAATAAGTTGGGGCATAGTGGCGCTTGCCTGCAATCTCAGACTCAGTAGGCTGTGGTTAGATGGCAAGTTCAAAGCCAACCTCGCAACTTAGCGAGACCCTCAGCAACTTAGTGAGACACTGTTTCAAATAAAAATAAAAATAAAAAGGGCTGGGGATGTGGCTCAGTGATTAAATTACCCCTGGGTTTAATCTCCAGTATAAAAACAAACAAACAAACATCAAAACAACCTCATAGGTATGGACATTATGAAAATGTAATTAGATTATTTTTTTCAAAGTTCACACTGAATTGTAATGGAATATCTGACACTCAAAAAATTTAGCCATTGAGTACCATGATGCATAACATCTTAACAGTGAAATAAGTTAACCAGTGAGGTTATATCAGGAGAGAGGTCCAAATTTTGTATTTTCCACTACATATTTAGTCATCGCTTATCTGCTACCAAGGATATGACATGGGAACTTTCCTCTTGACAGTACTTGAGTTTAAACATCCTTCATCTAATGACGAAGGTATATCGGTACAACATATTGCTATATGACATAACAGTATGTTAAGATATGATTCCTGCAGAACAATTTCTGTAAGAAAATTTTGAGAATAAATGTCAAAATAAGACACAACTGAAATGAAGACCAAAACAGACAGAATGGAATTGTCTTAGTTCTCTGCAGCATTAAATTTATGTGAGTTGATTATTAAATTAATTGCAAAGGCGTATTATTGCACTGGGAGCTGGGGTCGTCTTAACTTTGTGTTCTCATCATGATGGAGGTTAAAATTATTCTTTTATTAACATGAGTGTGATAGCAAAGGGCTTCTCAAGTATCTCCAGAGAACTAGTCATTATTTATATAATATTCCTGACTATCATAGTGTAACTATACTATTTCAACAAGATTTTTTTTTTCTAACATGTTGGAAGAGAGTCAAGATAAGCTGAATTTTTTACTTTGATTTCTCTACTTTTTTGTAGAATGATTTGTTAATTTATCATGTTAACATTTATTTAATTGCTGGCTTTGGTTTTCATTAAGAACATGTTGTTTTAATTGCCTGATTCCTTATGCAAGCATAAGCTCACAGATCGAGCAGACACAGGCAGAAGAGGTGAGGTGTATTCCATCTTGCCTCCTGACATGCTTCCCATCAGCCCTACTCCGTGCTGACAGTTCTACATTAGGTGTACCTAATCAACTAAGATATCATCCTGAGAAGACAAGGCAACTAACAGACATAGAAATTAGACATAGTACACATGAGCAAAGATTACTACACAGTTCTGAGTCATAATTTTCTCAGAGAAGAAAAGAGGGATGGTTGCACCTACTTGTGATCTATGGATCCCTGCACACTCATGTGGTTTTGGTCAGGTAAGCACAGGTGTTTAGAGAGAGACTAGAGGGAAGAAAGGGATGGTGGAAGTCCAGGGGTACACTTATATCTGGAATTTTCTATGCTTACAATTGGTTGCCACCTGAGATTGTATCTTTCTTTTTTGTTTGCTTTTAAGGTATTGGGGATTTGAACCAGGGGCACTCTATATACCCAGTCCTTAGGTTTTTCATTTTGAAACAGGGTCTACTTAAGTTGCCCAAGGCTGGCCTTGAACTGAGTACAATTCAGAATTCAATTCTGAATTAATTTTAGAGAAGATAAAATTCATTTCTATCATTCCTTTCTGAAGACTTATGAAGTTTACATTTTCCAAAAATATTTCTGGGATGAAAGCTTTCTGACTGTTTTGTTTTCAATAATGCTCATGAACTTGATTTTCCATGGTTTGAGTATATCTCTGGGAATTGTTTGTATATAAAGCTTGACTCTCAACTAGATGTGGAACTCTCTGAGTGCATCAATCGAGTTACCTCTTAATGAACTCTCAGATAGCAACTATTATGAATTCTACCTACAAGCATAAAATGTTAAATACAATCCTTAGATTAATCACTAGCCAATTCCCTTTGGTCATTAACATAGTTTTCTCCTTTCCTCATTAAAAAATCATGTATTTTCATTTACCTTCCTTCTATTTACCTGGTCACTACCTTCTCTTTTTGAGAATAGAAGACAGTATTTGTAGAATTTATCCTGCATCCTGCTTATTTTATTCCTCCTATCTATCGGAGTTAGAGACCCAAGACTACATGAACACATTTTGAGCACTTTTCCTCCATAAAAGATACAGAAAAATGATGGAAAGCAGGATTATCCTAATAGTATAACCAAATTGCAATAAGTTAAACCTGTTCTATCATGAAGACTAAGGGTTGAACAGTATCTTCCAGTGCCAGTGTGTGTGTGTGTGTGTGTATGTGTGTGTACTTGTGTATATTCTAAATTAGCCTCAAGTAGAGGTCTTCTATGACACCCAGTTAATTCCAGGGAGTCTTCCAGAAATTCCAGTGATAAACTTTCTCCTTCAGATTCGTAGCTAGCTAGTTTAGCATGACCAGCAAGATCCCTTATAGGTATAAAGGGCTAATAGCACAAAACTTGTATGAACACCATTTTCACCTTCCTCATAAAGAACTAAAAATAAAACAGTACCTGTCCATGAATGGGCATTATAATATTTGGAAAAATGAAAGAAAGACCAAAATGAAGCAAAGTGGGAAACTTCTTTCCTGTTTTGCAGTGGGTGTCTGTACCTTCTTGTCTTCTGGCCCTTTAGTGTTTACCGCCGGTGTAGTCCCCTGGTGGTTGTCCTTTTGAATTGTTCTATAGTTCCGCATTGATTCTATCTTATTATCCCTCCTATAAAAAGATTTCCCTTTTGTCTTTAATAAGTTAAGAGAGATACACCTGACACCACTCAAACTTGATAAGAACAGTTTCTTGTTGATCTTTGAATCTTGTAGAACTGAGCTTTAAATTGGTTCAGGGGAAATTTTATCAGTAAAAAAGGGACTCTTCACATTTGTTTGAAAATAAGTTGCCTTAATTGGCCATTTTCTCATTTCTCCTATTGAAAGCTGAAAACAGGTCATTTTCAGGTCACTGTGCATCTTTAATATAGGACTTAGGAAAGATACAACTGTCACTTCTTAGGAAAAACTTTATCATACCATACATACTCAGTACCTGCTTTGTCTTGTTGCTGGTAATCAAGATTAAATGCTTTTGTCTCTCTGGTTTGGGGCACCTTCCTTGCCATAAAGGACAACTTCTTCAGCTGTTAGGAGAAAATTGACCCTGGCTCTCTTGTGTTTCTGCATATCTTGTGAGAAGAGGCACTGATGGCTTTTGGTTTTGGACTTTCATTCCCAGTTATTTATATGCTAAACAGTCTTGGAAAATCAAGATGGCATCTCCCTCCAGAACAGAGAGATTTCTATGCTGACCAGTATAGTACAGAGAGAATCTTCCTGCAGGGCAGAAGATGGGTATATTTTCCTGCACCCTATTCTAAAAGATTGGATTTGCTAAACTCAGAATTTTGGAACAGTCATTTGCCCCCATGGGATTTATGGGTATAAGGAACTAGTGCCAGCATTAAGGTTATGCTGTGCATTCTGTTCCATAAGTAATAGGGTTCTTACTCCAACCCAGGAGTTTCTGGTCTTCTGCAAAAATCCATGAAGCTTTAACAGGCTAGGTTGAGTAAAACTTCAGGTACTTCACAGTTCTTGATGTCATACAATTGTCTTCAGAGATTTTTCCAAATGGCAACCAGGAACCATACTCCATTACCAAACTCTAAGGAATATAAAGTTCAAGTTTACTCAGGTATTCACTCCATGACAGGACAACTAGATAGCCACATGCCAAAGAGTAAGTGGACCCTTACCTCATGATGTGTACAAAATAATTACAAAATGTATCCAATACCTAAATGTAAGAACAAAATAGTAAGAAAACAGAGGTGAATCATCTTGACCTTTGATTTGGAAGTGGATTCTTAGATATGACACCAAAAATACAAGTAACAAATAAAATTAGATAGTTGGATTTTTTCAACATTTAAAACTTTATAATTCAAAGAACACTATCAAAAAAGTTTAAAGGCAAATATAGATTAGAACAAAGTATTTACAAGCCTTATATCTATAAAAGGACTTAAATCCCGAATATATAAAAGACCCTTACCACTCAATAGTTAAAAAGATAACTCAGTTAAAACACCAGAAGAGATTTTTCAAAGAACCTGAACAGACTTTTGGCACATCAACATCTATTAGTTTTCAGGAGAATGCAAATCAAAATTAGATACCACTGTATACCCACTAGGATGGCTATCAATAGAAATTCAGATAATGGCAAGTATTGGTTAAGATGTAGAGAAAAATAGAACTCTCCTACATTGCTGGTGGGAATGTGAAATTGTACAGCCACTTTGGGAAAACCCTGTAGTAGCTACTCAAAAAATTAAACAGACCTACCATATGACCTAGAAAATAATCCACTCCTAAGTATGTACTCCAAAGTATTGAAAACAGTACTCAATATATAATTGTAAAATTAATTAATAGTACCTACCCCAAAGGTAGATTATATATTATGTAACATTGTGTGCTTTTTTAAGAAAATGTTATGAATGTCTAATACTCTTATACTCTTTTTTTTTTCTTTTTTTTCCAGTAAGTGGGGCTTAATTCGCAACACAGAGGAAGCATGCTTTTGCCCACCTGCCCCAGACATAATTGTTACAACCCAGGTACTGGCCAGCAATGCCCCTGGTGTACCCCATGCAGGGTTCTAAAGACAATCCAGAGCCCAAAATTCTGAGCTTTCTTCCCATAAACACACCCATATCGTTATTTACAGAGTTCACTTTTATACTGGTATTGAAATTATACTAAAAATTTATGACTAAACTAACTTCATTATATGTTTTCCCTGTTAAATTTCTTTGCTAAATATCTTCACTGTCCCAACGACTTTTGCTTCTTATTTCTTGGCGCATACTGTGTCCTTATCCTTCTTTAGGTTTTCTGCACATCTCTTGGCATCTCCAGTGACTCTGCTTCAGATTCACTCTACAGTTTAAGATGCATGCCAGGCTTTCTGGACCTGACACCTGAAGTCTGAATTTGTGGTTGCTCCTTTCTCTTGTTGGTTCCACATGGGATTGCCAACGTTTCTCCCTTACTTCCTCCTCTGCTGTGTGAGGATGGGAATCCGATTCTATCTTCCAGATCTCAAGCACATTCTCTTTTCCCTGACTTTGCCCCTGGACTCAGGCTTCTCTTCTCCATCATCTGGGTTCCATATCTCCATCTCCTGGGAGGTTCTTTATAAGACTATGCATGCACTTGACACTTGTTATCTTCAGCTATAATTCTAAGAAATGAAGTCTTGTTCAATTCCTTGAGCATCAATATTTCAGAGACCTTGCTCTCTCAGCCTGATATTCAGTTAAAAGCTGACATACTTCAGGAATAGTCACATTATTCAACAGTTTTAAACTATGATTTTGTGCAGAAACTGGTTATTATAGAATTATACATAATCCTGTTTATCTGCCAAAGAATACTTAGAGCTTATTTTGACTTTTCTATGATTACTCCTTTTACTTTGCAGGCTGCATAATATATCAACCATATGAACTCAGCATGAATTCCATATTTTAATATCACTGTAAGAATGATGGTCGATAAAAGGAATTCCCTTAATGCTCTGTCAAGAGATCTAATGAAAAAAATAGAAGTATTTTCTGTTTCCTCTATTTTATAAACATACTAATTTTGGGGAACCTTATACTTTTCTTCATGAATGTTCTTGCCACAGAAAAACAGAAAATACATTGTCCATTATTCTGATGCTATGATTTTATCACTACAAATCCAGACAGGTCACAAAACAAAATTTCTCACACTATTTAACTACTTTCAAGAAAACTATTTCAATATTAATTATTTTACAACTTCAATCACCTTTTTTCTCATTCTCCGAAATTTAATTGGTTGATATCAAGTCATTTGTTTTACAATGGCCCTTAATAACAGGGGTGAAGAAATCAGAAGAAAACAAAATAAATATATTCATCCTCATTGATATTGTAATTCAGAACAGAAAAATCAGGAATAAAAGATATCACCAGAGCATTGTTATAAATAGAATAAATAAATAAATGCATTGATGCCAAAATATGTAATAGTAAAACTTCAGATTACTTTTGTGGAAGGCAGGTGTAGGAAGATAAAAAATATTTATCACAGGATATTTAATTTTGACATTTTTGGTTAATTTATTGTAACAGTCTTATCTGAATTCTCTGTTACTTAAAATGGTGTTTTTATAATTTTGTTGCTCAGAATAATTTGGCCATCTTGTGTATTGGAGAATTTAGTAGATTCTGTAAAACTTTTTTTCAATTCATTGATGTGTTCTGGTACTATTTCCTGAGGATATTTTTTACTTTATCTGCAGGCATTCACGTGCCCACTGTAATATAGAAGACTCTTGTTTCCCTCCGTGTTATGCTAAAAGTTGGGGAGTTATAAAGTTTATTGTTGAACCTATCAACTTCCATTCTCTATAGACCTATGCATAAAATAATTTAGACACCAACTATGCCAAGAACAAATCTTTAAATACTTACCCATTTAATTGCCCCAATAATCATGTGGTAGTCACTACTATTATTTCACTCTATTGATGACGAGAGTGAGGTATCAAGATGTTAAGATTTCTCAAGGTCACAGAATTGTGATTACAGTTTTTACCTTGTAGCCTCGGTCACTGTTGAGCCACAGTCCACACTCATAACTTTTCTACTCTGTGGCTTCAGAGAAATTATGGGCAATCAGGTGTGGTGACACATGCCTGTAACCCCAGTGGCTCAGCAGGTGAGGTCAGAGGATTGCAAGTTCAAGGCCAACCTCAGCCACTTTGGGAGTTCCTAAGCAACTTAGTGAGATGCTGTGCCAAAATAAAAAAAAAATAAAAAGGGCTGGGGATGTGACTTCATGATTAAGCACCCTGGGTATAATCCTGGTACCAAAAAAAAAAAAAAAAAAAAAAAAAGGA
The DNA here is from genome assembly GCF_902686445.1 of Sciurus carolinensis. Taxonomy (NCBI): domain Eukaryota; kingdom Metazoa; phylum Chordata; class Mammalia; order Rodentia; family Sciuridae; genus Sciurus; species Sciurus carolinensis. The sequence continues at coordinate 30,146,698 of NC_062216.1, forward strand.
AATTATGGGCAGATTGACTCACCTGCAAATTATATTTAGTTATCATGTTTTTAAAATTTAATTGTCATGTTTTCTTCATAGGTCCTCAACTTCTGTAGTATGTTGCCATTTTAACAAGAGTGTAGTCCTCTTGAATGACAAGTATATGATATTAAAAGTAAGGAAGTAGGGAAATGGAGTAGTGAGAACAATTTACAGTGCTTCCTAGATATTTTTAAAACAAAATCATTAGATTTGTTAAACATTATTTAATCTCTGTCCCTTTAATATACATGCGGACTAAAAGGAAATAAGTTTTATCCTTACAGAGCAGTTATTTTCCTTGAGATACCCTTTATGGCGTGGTGAGTGAAAGTGAAATAAGATAATGAACTGGACCAACTCAAAATCTATCCTGAAAATTTCTAGAGCCTTCCCTAGCCACGTTCCTACAGTCTAGTTTTCATTGCATCCAGAAACCTCAGCTTGAGTCTCCAATGGTTGTCATAAGGTGAACAGTTTTTCAGCATTTGTGTGGTCATAATTATTATTTGATGCTTATTAGATCTCTAGAACATTCAGCCTACTATCAATGACACATTTTGGTAGGTTTAAAAAAATGTTTTTAATCCAGTATGGGATATCCTGCAGAATCTTGGTTAGTTTTCTGCACTTGGTTTACTGTTTATGCTTTCTCATTCAGGGTAGACCCTCTACCCTGAGGCTTGACATGAAATAACTGATGGTATCCTGAAATATTCCCCCTAGTTTTATGAAGATCATTCTCATAGACAAATTTCAAATTGCAGAGGTTATGTGTGCATTGTGGTGTACCCGTTAGAATAAATTGATTAAAACTGGCAGATAATTAACAAATATGATTGATGCACAGGGTATTTATTATAGTATTATTTGCGATAGCAAAATGTAAGAAACAACTCAATATCCTTTTATGAGACTTGTTAAATGAGCTATGATGTATCCACATAGTAGTGCACTATCTAGTTATAAAATAAAGAGTACCTTTATATATTGCTATATATAATTGCAGATGCATTAAGTGAAAAATGCTAGAGTCAGAAGTGTTTACAATACAACTGAGTTGTCTATGTCTACATATACACATACTTGTGTGTGCGTGTGTGTACTTGTTTATCTTGTCAGAAAGAAACAACAGAAGACTAATGCAAAAGCTAAAAAAACACTTGTATGGAGGGAAAAAGGAGAAAGAGGCAGGGCTGGCAGCCCATGAAATGTTCTCTGAACATTTTATTATTTGACTTTGGAGCTATACATTATCTACAAAATAATAAAACCAAAAGAAAAGAAAAATAAACAAATATATCTTCCACCCCAAGAAAATCTAAAACTAACTAAAATAAATGTTAGCTGATTGGAAACAAATCTGAATAATAATATGGCAATAAAGTGCTAACCAGTGCAGACAGTTAGATAAATGAGTCAATTTATTTTTATTGGGAAGTATTATCAAGGAGAAAAAAGTTAGCCTTTTCTCTATATGTCATTAGATTTTAAATCAATTACTGAGCTTTTGATATTTGCCATGAACATGATCTAATATTGCAAATGTCTTTGTGTCCTCTGGGTATAAGAGAAGCTAAACTGCATATGAAACAGACCAAAATATTTACAGAATGATCAAAGTGGAGGAGGGAATGATCCTTGTTCCCAGTCGACTTCCCTCGACTGACTTCTCAAGTTCCTTGCTTGTCAGGGTTATAAAATCTGTCATGTTATCAGATTTCGTGGGTTTATAACAAGGATGACCCCGGCAAGTTTCCCTTTGTCTGATGGCCCATACATTCATCCATGGCTGTCAAACACTAGTAGGTGGAGGTTCCTGCTCACTTCCAGATGTTGTGATAAATATTGCTTGACTTGCTGATCTTCTTGGGATTTGAAGAGTAGTCCTGATGGCCCCAAATTTTCTTCCATACTTTACATACTTTATAAAAATAATTGTTAGGGGCTGGGGTTATGGCTCAGTGGTAGAACACTTGCCTAGCTATTGTGCCACCTACAACTAAACAAAATATTAAAAAAAGGTAAATGTTAGGACTAACACTTTAAAAGGTTTTGTCCTTTTATATACTACAAATTGTTCCACTGAGTGACAAAATAAAATGGAGGAGAGTCAAAATATTTACTAGAAGCAGAACAAAGGGCAATTACTATATCACAAATGATAATTTATGGAGAAAAATTGATAAACACCTGAGGAACTGCTGGTAATTTAGAAAAGTTTAATTACTCTGAAGACAGTTGTGTCAAAAAACAAACCTGGTATGTAAATTGATCTGCCAGTAGGTTGCAACTTGGAGAATCAATCACCTTTGTATACAAACCCAGCTTTCTTGTACTGCTTTCAACGAATTTAAAATAAACAATACAAAATTTCTTGGAAAATTTCTGAATGAAATTGACTGAAAGTGAATTTTTCATTATGAAAATGCAGCTTTTGCCGTAAAAATTTGACTTGATTTCTTCCCTAGGTTAATTGCAATTGTTATCAGCCTTTATCTTCTCCTTAATGAAAGGACTTTGATTCTAGTTATACTTAGAAAATAGCCACAAAAGGTAAAATACTGTACCACTGCTCCTTTCCAGGACCAAGGAAACTCATAAAATTTTCTTATTTTGTTTTTTAGAAAGTCAATAGTAAAGAATTGCGGACTTGAATAAGTTTCTTTGATCTAAAAGTGGGAATACATAAAAAATATTTGGAACCAAAAAGGATACTGACAGTATATATATTTCAAAATATTTCAAAGCATCTCTGTAAAAAGATTTTGAAGTTTGAAAATATGTGGAATCTCCCAAAATGTTTGTACATTTTATTATCAGAATGTAGAAGCAGATTAGTGGGTATGATCTTGTACATTTAAACTTGATTTCCCAAATATCCAACTTTGTTTTACAATATAGTACAGGTAACCCCATGTATGTTATTGATGATAGCTGTTTTTTTTTTTTAATGAGCAATAGTTCAAAACTTTTACATCACATTATTACTTCTTATATAAATTATCATCTTTGGATGTGGGGATTTATAATCTTATCACTTTTCCTGAACCTCCTAAACCAGTTATAATCCTGGGGATTTATCCATAAGAACTAAATAGCAATTTGGTAAATATTCTAGCCCTCTTATCATCTAAATGAAATGAGCTAAAATATCAGCAGTATGCATTCTTAGAGTACTTAATACAGTGTGAGAGAACACTTTAATCCTTTGTTAATTTTTTATTATTGCTGAACAGAAAGACCTAAAGGTAACATACATGGTTAAAACAGACACACACACACATGCTCTCTCTCTCTCTCTCTCTCTCTCTCTCTCTCTCTCTCTCTCTCACACACACACACACACATACAAGGTCAACTAAAAGAGATTAGATGTTGACAACCTTAGCACATATAAACAGAATGGCAATCAAAAGGACCAAGCAGGTGTCAATCGCTGTGCACCAAGTGGCACAAATACAAACAGTGACAGCAAAGGACAGGTCTCTGTGCCTCAAACTCAATGAAAGGCTGAATTGTAGCACTTGGGCTCAAAATAATCATAGTAACAATAATAATGATCCAAAGAAGTAGTCATTGTGGTGGACTGTGTAGCACTGTGCTTCTGTTGGCAGAATAGCCAGAGGCTAAAGCTGTGGGCTCTGAGGCCAGCCTGCCTGGATAGAGTCTATGACTGGTCAAGTGCACTAGCACCTCAATTTCATATTTTCCTCATCTGTACACTATTCTATGATTATAGTGCCTGTTTGGCAGGGGATTATTGTCAGAATTAATGATTTCAATTATCTATGCACTTAAAAAATGCCTGGGACATGATAAACTTTCAATAGTATTATTTAAAACTTCTCTAGGAAAGGGAACAGTAATGTGGCACTTTGCCAAAAATTATAAAATATACTATAGGTGCAAGACAAATATGGTCCTCTTATGCCTTTTATGTATTTTTAAATACGTTTCAAGAAAGGATGAGGACAGATTTTATAATATTCTGCAAGAATTATACATAAAGAAATGTTACTATTTCTATTGATGAAGATTGAAAATATAACTCTGAGTTTATAGTCTAATAAAACTATCAAAACTTACAGAAGATATCAAAAGGACAGTTAGATTTTAGGGAGATGTGCTCTGGTAAGGGATGTCAATCTAATATAACTTTAGCAAGAGGGAGGAGCTTATGCAGCAGGTAGTATGGCGCTCCTACCCACCTGTGGGCACTCACCTTCCCTGAGCAGACTGCAGACTTCCTACTAGGCTCAGGAGAATCTCTGCCCAAGGGCTTTTCCTGGCATGCCTAGGTCTGAGAAGCCCCTGGAGTAGAGGGCCCTGGAACAGATCCCAGGCAATGGTGAACAGGAGTTGGGGGTAGAAGACCCAGCTTCCTCACCTCTGGGGCAGAAGCACTTCAGTGCATTTCTCTCCTGTCTCCCCCAAGTCCCAAGCTGTGACCTGCTCATAACACACCCCATATCAGCATCTTTGTCTTTCCCGTTCCACCTCTCCAACCCTTACCATTCCTTCCCCCACCAAAATCAACAACTTATCCTTTGACCCTCATCTCAGTATCTGTTTCTAGTAGAACCTCCAAACTAAGACATTCTCCTCCAAAAAAAAATTATACATAATGATGCTTTTAAAAAATTTAAGGATCATTTTCTCAGAAGCAGAGATATAAACTGTATGACATTTCTATTTTATATTAAGCTATGCCTTTCTATTTCCAAATGTATGACAACATGTTTTACATGCATTTTAATGGGACTTTATGTATCCTATTAGATCTATCTTCAAGAAGAAAGAAAGTAGATGTGTGACTGGAATCCCAAGACTGAATTCTCCTTCCGTCACCTGCTGTTGTTCTAGGTGCATACTGATATAGAAGAGAGACACTATAAAAAGTCATGTTAATTATCTAAAGTCTTTGGCCTCAAATCCTCAGAGTGGAGAGTTGGTGCTTAGCTGAATGGTGCCGGCTTCTAGGAGAGGAAAACTTGTCCTTTTCTCTTCCCTCTTTTTCCTAAGGAGAACAGTTAAGATTTTGAATTGTTCAGGTTCTAAGGCACAATGGAAGCTGTTTTTGCTAAAGGTAGAGACTCATCTGTGAAGTAGACATTCTCTCTCTTCATTTCTGATCTTTGCATTTCATTGTTAGGTGAGTTCTGAGATTCTGTCTTTGTACTTTGGAAGAAGATCAGGCATTATAGCTCCCTTGATTCAAATTTAGACCTAACCATTGTAGGAAAAATAAAAGACTTCCATGTGATTCAACCTAACCCACTTGAGTTCTGCTTTGGCACAAAATGCAGCAAGTAAGAAGTATTAAATTTCCTACCCTGCCCAAGTGTGCATGTGTCAAGGGCCTTGGAGAAGGAAGTAGGTCTGGTCAAGGCAGGAATCAGGAATCAGGGAATTTGGGTATTCATAAAGTTCTGCCTTAATAGGTTTCCTGTATATAATCAACTTCTCATTGCTGAAAATGTGGGAGCCAGGGTGACTTCATTTTTATAGACTAGTCAGAGTAAGGGCATATAGCCTAAAAGTAAGTTTATTTACTCCTTTTGTATCCACATCCAAAATTTGGCCACTAAGAGCAGGCAAAAAAAAAAAAAAAAGAAAAAGAAAAAAAGAAAAATAAAGAAAAGTAAACCCTAACAAAAATTATATCACGGGATAATTATATTGTATACTATACCAAGAGTATTTTATATTCTAAAATCAAGAGAATAGCAGGTGTCCTAGGGTAGTCCCTCCCTATACATTGATTTCTGGTTTCTACAGGGAAGGTTTTTCAAGTAGTAGTCTTTGTCATTCATTCCACCCACATTTATTGAGTACCAGGCAACACTAGGAAATACAGTGAAGAAAATTGTGAAGCCAAGTTACTAATGGGGTTTATGCAAACCTAGCTGCATGATAGTAGTCTAGAGAGAAAATACAGAAATTCCTTCTGCAGAGTGCTCATTCAAATACAAAAGACACTTTCAAAGTAGGATCCACAATTGTGAATGTAAATCAAAGTATTTAACACATTTAATGCATATTAAAGTATTAATACACCAGGAGAGTCTGCTATAGGCTTCTGCACGAGTTCTTCCTAGCATTTATTGCAACTGGTATCCTTCCTAGAGTATTGAGGTGAAATAAACCTTTGAAAATCTACTGCTGTGCAAACTGGAAAGAAGAAACAGAAATAATCTGAGACTTGGTTGGCATTCCTGCTTTATGGGGTTTAAATGATCCATAAGCCTATATTTTCCAGGAATTCCTTTTGTATAAAATTAAAACTGTGTTCTAGGGGTTCCTGTTCCTTCCAAATGCACATATTTTAATGAACTATAAACTAATATTAGGAGTAGTTGCAATCAAAAGCCCAGGGAACTATAAGGCATATGAGAGGTTATTTGATCATATGGGGTTGAAGGCAGGTGGCATCCAAATAGTATCATCATATGGGACCGTGGTTGTCCAGGACATGTGGTGGTGAGCAAATAAATGAAATTATTTGAAGTATCTATCAAAGGTGAGTTTGAGAGATTAAGTTGCCTTTGCCAAGGAATACGTAAAGGTCCTGGGATGAGCAGCTACTCTATTGTCACTGAATAAATTAAAGGAAGAAAGCAATGAGCTCAATTTAAAAATTCTTCACTCAAAGTATAGACTGAATCCCTGGAGTTTCCCATGACTTCTAAATGAATCTCTCATTTTTATAGCTGCAGAACTGAAATAACTGAAAAGCAAAAATACTTTATTTTCTGCTGGTTGTAGATTTCCACATCCATTGACATTATGACTTTAGTAAAAGTCTTATGGGAAGGTTAGGGCAATGGTTGGTAATAATGGAACTTCTAGTTAGAATTGAATTGGAGTTATAGGACTAAAAGTAAGCCAGGTCTCTCTCTCCAATGAACTTCCAGTACCAGTTGAACTTTCCACTTTCTAAGAGGTTCTTGTGCTTTGCTTAAAATCTCAGAATGACACTGACTGGATGGGATTACATTTCACTGGGGTGCAGTTAACCCCATCACATGGTATTATATTCAGATCTGCTGCTAAACTAGATCCTGACACACCTGTAAGTCAGGATGGGGTGGGATACATTACAAAATCAAGACTGAAAAAATATGACTTACCCACTTGAAGCATGTTTTTCTAATTCATATTAACAAGAGCTGGGAAATTTATGTGGGCTTGCTAAAGTAAAGAGGGAAAAATATAATTTTGGACTGGGCAAAATTTATCTATTATTATCATTATTCTGGATTCAATATGACTTCAACAGATGGAAGTACTGGTAATTGTTTGGTTCAGTGGCTAAAATATGGTCTCAGATGACTCTTGCTAAATAAAATTGAGAAGAAAAAAACTTCTTTTAAAATCATATCAGTAAAGGAACCTAATGATACTGGGAGGTAAATTATGTTGGAGTAAATTTATCATGTGTGCCTGACTTCCCCCCACCTCACTTTGACCCAGGATGACTATGAAGATAGAACATTCATCAATGCCTCAATACCTGTGCTGCTGAGAGCAGAATCACCATGTCAGATCTTTCCTGGTTAATTGTGGCTAGAGCTACTGAAGGAAGATCACCGAAAACAAAATGGATGTGATTCCTATAGTTGGCCTCATGCACTGTGTGGTAATCAAAGTGGTCTTTTCTGTAAGATCATCAGTAGTGGCTACATAGCTTGGAATTCCTAGGGTAAAAACAGATGGCAAGACTATTAATGTCCTCCTTGATTTGTGTATCTGAGAAAATACAGGTCAGGTGAATAAAGTCTGCCTTGGACACAATAACACTGTCTCCCTCATTCAGTTCTCCGGGCCTCTTGAGAGAAGGAACTTGGAAGAATTAGAAAACAAATAGCATCAAAACCCAATAACATTCTATGAGTCTTCCAATTAGCAACCCTCAAAGACTCTGTGGTTATTTTTAAGATTAACTGTAGGAAGAGAGACACACAGGTTGTTATGGTCAAGAGTAGTTTTAACATATCCAGACTTCCTGGAAGGCTAGCCTACTGCAAACCTCTATGGAAATAACTATGGCCACACATTTGTCACAATCAAAGCTGGTTCAGTGTAAAGGCAGTGAACACAGTCCCAGTTTCTAGACTCCAGCTTGATGACACCAGGGAAGAACTTGGAGACCAGGATTCTGGTTTGTCATACTATGGTAACTATAGGACTTAAGCTCCAGCCTTTGATCATGCCAGAAGAGGGATTGACACTTCTCTAATCTTGCACTTTCAAGGTCCTACAACCCAAAAACGGAGTTAAATCTTTCAGGGTCAGATGTTGGGTCTTACTAGATCCATTTGTGCTATCCAGAATTCAAAGGTCCACAGAGGATCACTGGCTATTATCCTTGTGAGATTTCTAATAAATGCTGCCTTAGAAGACCAAGTGTGTATCCTAGTAGATTCTTCTCCCTTATTTTTTGACAATGGTATTATCAAATACATGCTCTTAACTAGTTCCTGAGGCATATAATCTCAGTGACTATACGTCTACCAAAAGGGAGACCATTGAGGGTCAGGTGATGATAGAATTTTGAGCAAAGGTCACACCCCATTTATGCTTATTTTCCACAGTTACCAAATGCAAAATTTTAAAATACCGTTGATCCCCCTTATGGGCATATTCATATTTACAAACTCTCCTGCTTGCTATAATTTATTTCTAATATTGAAATTCATACTGGTGGTATTTTTACAGCCATTCATGAACTTTTACAACCACAGGTAATTTAACTACCCATTGCAACATGTTTCCAGCCAAGAGCAAACAGAGAATTTTATGGTTTGGATGTGAGGTGTTCCCCAAAAGCTCATGTGTGAGAAAATGCAAGAAAGTTTAGGGGTGAAATGATTGGGTGATGAGAGCCTTAGCCTAATCAATGCATTAATCCCCTGAAAGGGATTCATTGGATGGTAATCATGGCACAATGTAGCTGGAGGAAATAAGGCCAGGGAGGTGTGCCTTTGGGGTTTATATTTTGTCCATGGTGAGGGGAGCTGGCCCTCTGTGCTTCCTAAATCACTTTCCTCCTCCACACATTTCTTCCATGATGTTCTGCCTCACCTTGGGCCCAGAGCAATGGAGTCAGCCATCTGTGGATTGAGACCTCTGAAACCATGAGCCTCAAAGCAAACTTTTGCTCCTGTAATTGTCCTTGTCTGATCTTTTGGTCACAGCAGTGAAAAAGGATCCCATTCTTGTGGTTGTATACAATGTTGAGATTCACTTTGGTGTACTCATATATGAACATAGGAAAGTTATGTCTAATTGATTTCACTATCTTTCCTATTTCTATCCTCCTCCCTTCCCTTTATTCCTATCTGTCTAATCCACTGAACTTCTATTCTTCCCCTTTTTGTATGTCAGAACATTTGACCTTTGGTTTTGAGGGATTGGCTTATTTCACTTAGCATGACAGTCTCTGGTTCTATCCATGCACCAGCAAAAGTCATAAAATCATTCTCTTTTATGGCTGAGTAATATGCCATTTTATATATATACCATATTTCCTTTATCCATTCAACTGTTGAAGGACACCTAGGTTTGTTCCATAGCTTAGCTACCCTGAGTTGAATTGCTATAAACATTGATGTGGCTGTATCACTGTCATATTTTTTCAATTGGGAAAGAAAAATATACACTAAGCAGTGTTGTCACACTGTGGTATGCCATGTACCTGAGGCCATGTATGCCCTTTCTAGCAATGATCCCACTTGCATCATGGAAGCTGATCAAACTATTTCTTGAAGTAGTCCATAATAACCCTCCAATACCCATGCTTTTCTTGAAGGGGCCAGAGTGACAGATATAGTGGAGCTATAATAGACATATAACAGCTGTGGTAGACACCACCTCCCTCTTTTTTTTTTTTTTTTAATTTGGTTGCCATCAATCTTCATCATCCTTTTGGCATGAAATATTTTCCATTTACTTTCCAAACTTAAGAAGACAATTACCAAACAGGTCAAGAACCCATTGTGAATGGAGTTCCAAGTTGCTCAACTTTTCATCACTATAGCAAAATACTGAAGGCGGGATACTTATGAAGAAAGGAGGTTTATTTAACTCACAGGAGGTTCAAGGGCATATCACACACTGGCATTGACTCAGTTATGGTGAGGCTCTCTCAGCCAAGTCATGTCATGGCAGATGATAATGTCAAGAGCAAACATGGAAGTAGACAATCACATCTTGATATAGAAAGTCAGAGTATCTGGATGGCAGGGCCAACCTCAGGCATTTATAAACCTCTCATGAGAACTACCAAAAGACTATGTTAAAGCTACCTTAATACCTTTTAAGGGCACATACTCAATGATCTAAAGACTGCCCAGTAGTCTCTGCCTCTTAATGTTCCACTTGTACAACATCCTCACACTAAAGACCAAGTTCCCAATACATGGAGGATAAACTACAGTCAAACCACAGCACTTCAATTTTCAAGTCAGTTATTGTTATACATTTGGGAACTTTGGAAAAGACAACTGGATGTGACAACCAAACCATCAGTCCCACTTTAAGCTAGCTTTATGGTTTAGATATGAGATATCCCCAAAAGCTCATATGTGAGACAATGCAAGAATGTTCATTGGTGAAATAATGAGATTATGAGAGCTTTAACTTAATTAGTCGATTAATCCATTGGTATGGATTAACTTGGAGGTAAGTACAGGCAAGTAGTATGTGGCTCTACTTCTCTTGTTAGTAGAGAAAGTTGTGTGGAGGGAGAAAGGAGGGCAAGCATGACAACTTTGTACTTACAGCTCAATTTGCTGTGACTCTAAAATTGCTCTAAAATTGTAGTTTATTTTTTATTTTTCAAAGAGTTTAGGAAATCAGAATCTTAAGGGGAATCCACCCAAATATCTTCACCTCACATAGAAGAGTCTCAGGGTTTTCAAATAGGGACCACAGCTTAGTAAAATAGACCTGCTTCATCTGAGCTTCCAATAGTCTTTGAAGATTAGTTAATATAATTCTAATTGAAATTTATCTGCTCTTCCCAGGAGAGGAAAGGAGACTTGCCAAGGAAGCATTCTGAGTTTCAATTTTTGTTTAATACCACAGAATTTTCAATAAGAAGATCATTGGTATCACTTAACGACAGCAGTCTCTTTCCACTGTCTTTCTTTTCACTTCCCAAATCACCACCAGTGAATGATCAGCAATTGGACTGCCTTCTTGTGCCAAGGACTATTCATGGTTCCCATACCACCCAGAATGGTGCCCTCATACTATATGGGTGGTAAGTGATAGAGTTCTGAAGCTACATTTTTCCTGCTTCACTTCTTGAACTACTCTTTGTATCAACTGGGTCCTCTAGGAAGCAGACACTGGACTGGAGATAAGACTGAATGCAATTTTTGTAGAGAAAACAAAAAGGGAAGGATGCAGAACCATGCAGAAGTAGCCAACAGGCCATAATGCTGATATAACATAATCTCTACTAGTGCAATGGGAAATAAGGTCTACCTATTAAAAATTTCCAGAAAAGATATGAATTGTCCACCAAAAGCTCATGCATGAGAAAAGGCAGAACTGTTCAGATGTGAAACAATTGGACTATGAGAGCTGACACATAATCAGGGGATTAATTCATGATGGATTAACTTGGTAGTGGTTATAGGCAGGTAGGGTGTGACTGGAGGAATCAGTTATTAGGTACATGACTTTGGGGTTTATATTTTGTCCCTGGTGAGTTGAGTACTCTCTCTCTCTCTCTCTTTCTCTCTCTCTCTTCCTCTCCCTCTTCCTCTCCCTCTCTCTGCTTTCTGGCTGTCATACTGTCATATTCTCAGCTACTTTCTTCTGCCACAGTCTTCTGTCATAACGTTTACCCTCATACTGGGACCAGAGCAATGTTGTTTGACAACCAAAGACTGAACTCCTGAAACCAGGAACCAAAATTAACTTTTCTTCCCTCTAAGTTGTTCTTGTCAGGTCTTTTGTTTACAGCAATGCAAAGCTGACTAATAGGAAAATTGGTACTGACAATGAGATGAGCGCTGTGACTAACTTGACCTGAGGTTTGGAAGAATTTGGAACTGATTTATGGGGAGCTTGGAAAAGTTTGGAAATGCAGGTTGGAGAAGGCTTAGATGGTTTAAGTACAGTTTAATGGTGGTTCTGTGGGATCTCATAAGACCAGCATGCTGATAGAATTGTGAAAAGTAAAGGCTGGGTTCATGAAGTTTCACAGGGGAAGAAGGACTA